>NC_134234.1:221187602-221490633 GCF_965152275.1 Natator depressus | reverse complement strand
TGACATTTTTAAATGAAACTTTCGGTTTTCTGGTTGAAAACACCCTTTTCCCTCCAAAATTGAAGCTAATTATAGTACATTTTTAAATGGTCATTACTAAAACAAAACCTTTCAAAATTATCAAAACGAAATGTGTCAACTGACTTGAACCAAACACTTTTTGGTTCAGGATGGTTTTCAAAATTTTGACTTTTCATCCCAACATGGGACGGGAAAAATTTCCAAAACTTTGAAAATGTTTGTGGGATGGGAAAAACATTTCCTGCCCAGCTCTAACTGGGACTTTAACATGTTAGTTAAAAGTGTTAGAAATACACCATTTTAATGAACATATGAGTCGCGCCTTTTCCCCCTCAACCACTGATGCGATGGAAGAGAAGGTTTCTTGCATTCTCTAGCTGACCTTGCTCATCGATGGGACTAGCCCTAATGGACATATATAACGGCTCCTTTAATAAACCTAGATATGGCAGGCCAATTCAACCCACCATTCAGCATATATGCACTCTCTGTGGCCCCAATCCTGCATACAATTAAGTATATGAGTAGCTCTATGCACGGTGTATAGTCCCATTGAACTCAGGTGTAGTATTGGGGCCTGTGTCTGGAATTATATTTACCCCCTAACCATAAATTCCTTCGGCAAGGTAGCATTTTGCATGCAAATGGCTTTTTAATGGGTTTTGAATTATAATAAGCTCTCACAGCCTTGGATAGGTCAAAAACAAGCTTAGTCAAACCATTGGAATAGATCACCCCCTTACCATTTTCTTCATCCTGACTGCAACAGTGTCCAGTAGAGTGGCTGTTTGATTATTCCCGCCTGACCCACACTTCCTAGATGAATTTAAAAACACAAAACAAAACAAAACACCAACCAAAAGATATTAAGTGGCTAGCTTAAGTATGCTTTGTCATTTTTGCAAGTGCCCTCTTAAATGTTAGGGGGATGGGGCAAAATGAAGATGGGAAGCTTGCATAACCAGTTCCCAGAGTAAGAATACAATTGAGGGGCTCGGCTAACGTTGCAGCCCGAGTAAGAGCTGAGAAGCAAAGTACAAGGTGGGACATACATGAAAATCATAGCACTGCTCTGATCAGACCTCTAGATAAACTGTTCTCATTCCTTTCCTTTCTGTTTTTCTTCTCAAAGTTTTTCTTCATTTAATCCTCTCTTCCAGCTTTTGACTCATTTCTTCTACAACTGAAACACACACACACACACACACACTCAATCTTCAGGCGAAGTACTGGAAAATAATGGCTCAACAGCTCAGTTATGATCATTTCCAGCACGAGGCATAACTGAACGTCGAACGGGATTAAAAAGTACATCATGTCTCCTTCAAACTATTT
The DNA here is from genome assembly GCF_965152275.1 of Natator depressus. Lineage (NCBI taxonomy): Eukaryota > Metazoa > Chordata > Testudines > Cheloniidae > Natator > Natator depressus. The sequence goes on along the minus strand of NC_134234.1, from coordinate 221,489,277 downwards.
ATCTGAAAACCTCGCTGTTTTGCCTGTCGTGCCCTCTTTCTGCGGGAGGATGGCGCTCTGATATTTGAAGATCTTTTCTTCAGGGCTCTATAGTAGTTTTTCACGCTTTGCTGCTACTACAGCAGACGCCTGCCTCTCTCACTATTTGCTGCAGCAATCAGGGGGTGCCTGACTGTAAACAAAACACTTTAGATCATAGCAAGGTCGCTCCAGACACAGCCTTTCTACTTACAGCCTAAACTATTTAAGGTGGAATGGTTGTGGTTTATTTCTTCTAAGGGGAGAAAAATAAGAAAAAAACCCCTCTCCTGTTGTGAATTAGCTAATGAGCCTGACTCCAGCAGCAAACACTGGTCATAAAATGCTAAGCAGGATGTAAGCTAAGAATTGAGTTGCTCCTTGAGGAAAGACCATGATAACTACAGGTCATTTGCAGATTTTCTCCAAAGAATTGCTGAACGCTCCAAATCATGTTTATCCCATACCTCTTGGAATGTCTTCTCATGTGAAAACGATTGCATTGCTGAGGCTACAGTCTTGAGTCTGCCCTGCTTTTGCACATCGCACAGTCCTTTATACCAGTACAAAGCAGGTGTAAAATACTTCCAATCAGAAGGGTGGCATTTTATCCCTACTTTGCACAGATATAAATGACTGCAGCATTACAGCCTCCTATGCTGCAAGGGCAACATGGTCTTTTAGGATGGTTTACTTCTAGGGTCTCTCGTAAATGCCCAAGCTCCCACCTGCTTTCTTGGCAGTCCATTGGGTCTCTGGCTGAGAGAGGTGTGTGGCTCATTTAGGCCTTCTCTGTACTAGAAAAGTGAACCAGTTTAGCTAAATAAATTGTTAATCTGATGCAAGCCCCTGATGTAGTCAAACTAGTGCTCTTTTCTAGCATAGACCAGGTTCTAGATCTGATGCTGTTTGGATGCTGAGTTCCTAGCTGGACATATACATGAATGGTTATCAGTTGTAACTTATCCAGGAAAGCGCCTGGAGTCATGAGAATGTCAGCTTTACTTATTTTAATTTTTAAAAGTAAGTTTTTAGACGTGTGGTAGCAGAGAGAAGTTGGAAAATGAAAACTAAGGGCTAAAACCAAACCAAAACCAAACCAGAAGGCAAATAAAAAGGTACACAATTTTATTATTTCATTGAAATCTCATAATTTTTAACATAATCTCATGGTGTATGTTTTTTGTTTGTGTTTTATTATCTTTTGGGTTTTTTTGGCCTGATTTATGATTTGTTGAATGATTGGGGCTGGCAATATTAAGACCCATCAAGCATAATGGTCCAAGCATTAGACAGAAAACTAAGGCCAATACAATCCAAAATTATGCCCACTTAACTGATGTCAGCATACAGCCACCATAGTTATTAAATCACTTGTGTGTATGTGTGCACACTTGGCTCCTTGTGTCAGCAGTGCATGTCTTCACCAGGAGTACTTGTATGAATTGTAGTGTTAGTGTTGGCACTGTGGGACAGCTCCTGAAGGCCAGTAACAGTCAATGTAAGTGCTGCATTGATCTAATTACGTCAACTGACTCTACAGTGCTTGGAGAGGTGGTGTTATTTAGGCCATGTCTACACTAGCACTTATGTTAGCAAACTTTTCTTGCTCAGGGGGTGGAAAAAAACCACCCCCGAGTGACATACATTTTGCCATAATAAGCACGTGTGTGCACAGCACTATGTCGGTGGGAGATGCTCTCCCGCCAACATAGCTACTGCCGCTCGTTGGGCAGGTTTTATTATGGCAACAGGAGAGCTCTCTCTTGTTGCCATAACATGGCCACATGAGCGATCTTACAGCAGCACAGGTGTATTGGTACAGCTGTGCCACTGTAATTTCGTAAGGGTAGACATGGCCTAAGTCAGTGTAGAGAGGTACTTTTGTGGGCGGGAGCCAAATTTAAGAGAAGATACTTCCACAGCTAGGTCAATGCAAGGCAGCTTACGTCGACCTAACTGTGTAGTGTAGACCAGGCCTAAAATTAAGAACTCCCTGCTCTGAAACTAATTTCTTCTAAGGCCTTGGGTAAGTCACATGAACCTCTCTCTGCCCAGGAAATGGGAATGATCTCTGAGAATGAATGGGGCAAAAGAGGAAAACAGGGTTTTCCATCTTTAGTTTTCCTCTTCCTTCCTCCAGCCTTACTCCTGGTGTTGTGAAATGACTATTATTTTTATTACATCATTGCCTTAAGGAATGTTCACTGTGAAAGCTTAAGCAGCCCATTAAAAACTTTGGTCCCAGAGAGAGAGAGAGAGAAAGTAAAACAAACCCAGTTGCTTCAAGGTCAGTTGAATCCTCTCTCTCTCCTCCAGTTAAACTCTGGGGGCTCTCTGCTTAAAATAGTTTGTCCAAAGCAGCAAATCTGGTGGTGCATAGGCACATAGAAACAAAATCGAATGACAGTGAAATGATATCATGTTGTGCAGGATAGAGGGGAACACAAGCCCCAGAGACTGGGATCTTTCTGTTCCCATTACAAAGGCAAAGGAGTACGTAAACCCTTCAGCAAGGGCTGGTGGCAGCGTCCCGGGGGCGCTCTTAACCTCGGAGGATCCGATGTGGTCTGGAGCCCTAGCAGAACCCTCCACCCCTGACCACGGGACCTCCCCTTCACAGGCAGGAGACGGCACGGGCTGTGACCAGGGCCGGGCAGGGAGCAGACGGTGTTAAAGGTACGCAGTACCAGTGGTCAGCTGCTCCGACCCTGCTGGAGCTGAGTGAGGAGGTGGGCGTGATTGCTGGAGCAGCGAGCCCGGCAGCCCGAACACACTGCAGAACTAGGCTCGCTCACTCACGGCGACCTCAGCCTCCGCGAAGGATGCGGGAGCCCCCGCTTCGGCTACTTCTTTTAGCAGGAGGTGTCCCTGCTGGCTCCCTCCTTACTTACACCTCCCTAGCTCGCTCCTTAGCTGGCGGGCCCGAGGGTGCCCTTGTACCGAGGGGTCCCGCTTCCCTCTCCCGGCCCCGCGTGTGTGCCAACCTCGAGATCCCCGCCCAGCCCCAGCGCCTCGCCGTGAACTCCTGACCTTCCCGTCTCCAGGGCGAAACCCTTGGCGCGGGGGGCTGCGAAGCGCCGGCTGCAAGGACGAAGTCAGGCTGTAACCAGCCGCCCCCCCGCGCCTCGCTGCCGGCCCCGCGGCAAAGCCGCTCCGCGCTGAGCCTCCGCCGGCCCCGCTTGCGGCAGGGCAGCTGGGAGCTTTGCAGGGCCGCTGGCAGCAACGGACGAACGGCAAAAAGCGGTTTGCCTCCATCTCCTCCCCCACCCCCCTTTTCACAAACGAGTACGATGAAAGCGGACTGAGCCCGAGAGGTGGCAACTGCGGCCGGGCCACCTTTAGAGCGGGCTGTTTGGGAGAGGTGAGGCGCACAGATGGGGCGGCGCCCTGCGCATTAACCAATGGATCGCCTCCGCTGTTTAAATAGACTTGTAATGTCAATCATTTTCTTCTTCGTCAGCCTCCCTTCAATCGCCATATTGGGCAACTGAGAAAAGGGCTCGTCTTTTCTTGTTTTTTCCGTCGTCTTTTTTTTTTTTTTTTTTTTTTTTTTTTTTTTTTTTTAACTACACGGCAGCTTTGACATCGGCAAGGTTTGCGAGCGCAGTTTGGATCGGGGGAGCCGCAGGCTTCGCATCAGCCTGGAAGTGGGCTTGCAAAAGGGGGCTTGGCTGTTCCCCCATCCTCCGCTCTCCCCAGCGTCCGCTGGATCTGCCCCGGGCTTTCTGGTGAATATCAGGGGTTCTCTCCCCCCGGCCCGTGTCTTATGCAAGTGTTTGTTGTCGTCTCTTCTCGTGGAGCGGAGATCGAGTTTAAAAAGAAGAAGAAGAGGCGAGGAAGGACATATTTTCACGTAGCGAAAGAGAAAAACACCCACCGCCGCCAGAAGAAAGAGGGTGGGGGGAAATGTCAAACGTTCGTATTTCGAATGGGAGCCCGACCCTGGAGCGGATGGAAGCCCGGCAGTCGGAGTATCCCAAGCCTTCCGCTTGCAGGAACCTCTTTGGGCCCGTGAATCACGAAGAGTTAAACAGGGACTTAAAGAAGCACCACAAGGACATGGAAGAGGCATGTCAAAGGAAGTGGAATTTTGATTTCGAGAATCACAAGCCCCTGGCTGGCAGGTTCGAGTGGCAAGCGGTGGAGAAAGGGAGCTCGCCCGACTTCTACTTCAGACCTCCGAGGCCCCCCAAAGTGGTTTGCAAAGCTGCCACCCATGAGAGTTTGGATGTAAATGGAAACTGCCCAACAACGGTGATTGTAGTCGGTTCTCAGGGAATCTCAGAGGACACTCACTTTGTAGATCAAAAAACTGATGTATCTGAAAATCAAACGGACTTAGCAGACCAGTGCACTGGGCAAAGAAAACGACCAGCCGCGGATGGTAACGTACTCTTAGAAAACAAAAGCTTTTTACTTTCTGTGCTGTATCCTTGTCAGTGTTAGTTAGCGCTGTATACCTCCTTCGCATATACATCGCGCTCATGTCCTGCATACGGTAAACTGATCGACTGGTTTACCGGCAGACAGCGTTTCAAGATTTACCCCTCCTCTTAGCTTAAAAACCCAGGACGGTCTGTACTCTCGGGAATCTTAAGTTAAATTGGCTTCTGGAGTCCATGGATCATTTGCAGTCAAATGCCCTTAAACTAACACCTCCTTCCTCTCCCCCCCGACCGTAGTAATCGCTATGTGAATTCTGCATCCTTTTGACTTGATTAAATAGGTACAAGTTTCATAACACATGTGAAGCAAAGTGTAGAAGGATATTTTGGACAAAACAAGAAACTTGTATCTTTATTTAAGCAAAGAAACAACTCTTCTCTCCATCTCTTTCATGCAATCGATAGTTGACCCTGAGGGTCATAAATATTCAGGGTCCTCCAGTCCCCCGTTCCCCCATGCAGAGCAAACATCTGGCAGCAAATGTAGAAAATATCAAGTTTTCACTTTTCTTTTTGTTTCTTTCAATGTACCCCTCCTAGATTCTTCTCCTCAACCTAAAAGAGCCAACACAACAGAAGAAGAGGTTTCAGAAGAATCCCCCAGTGCCAGTTCAGTGGAGCAAACACCCAAGAAATCCAGCCCAAGAAGACGTCAAACGTAAACTGTTTAGGTGGGTTCCCATTACAACGGTGGGGTGTTTTTTTTCAAACCAGTGTAACTGAGTAAAGCATTGAAGGACTATGGAAAGGTCCACTCTGAGGCCATTCCAGTATCTATGATAGTAGTTTCTCTGAAAAACTTTGTGGGACTTGGTCTTTTTTTTAATACGCCTGAAAAACAGAATTTCAAAAGGGCTTTAAAATAGAAGTCTACAGATTAAATACATCTTGTTACTATGCTTTAGGAAGACTATGCTACACTTTGGGGGGTAGGGGAGAGGGAGTGTAAATGAGCGAGTTTTTATTATGTGCCATTAATAAACAATACCTTCGCTCTGGTGTAAGATTTGGGTCACTTAAGTAAGGAGGATCCTCTTACCAATTGTATCGGTCCCATGCTGGTAGAACGAATGAGTTTCAAATACGTTCTTTCTAAACTGTATTGAACTTTCAGATGAGTATTAATGGCTTTGCCTATTGTCTTTGCACATACCAGCAAACTTTAATCGTGAGACATATAAGTAAATAAGGACTGTAAATCAAGAAGCTGAGCATTTTCTTTGTATCAGAACTGTTCTTTTTTGTTATATTTATTTATTTTTCTACGATCACACACATCGGGATTTACAGTCAGCACACTGCGTTAAGGAGAGGGTTTTTTTCAGTGTAAGGGCCTGGGGGGTCGTACGTTTACCGATGGTTTCAAAGTAGTAGGGGTTAAAGGAAAGAGCTTCCAAACATGATTTGCGATTGTGCAGAACAGATTAAGCTGCAAAGCAGAAATTAAAACAAATTACCTCTGCTGCGGTAAACAATCCAGGAACACGTCAGCATGCATGTGTATGCAAATTGTACTACTACTGTCTGTTTATTTGGGTGTTTGAAGGGGAAACTAATGGTGTCGGCAGACAAAAAAGAAAAGGAGTGGAGTAGAGGAGGGTTCCCTGGGCTGTTTATTTTTGTTATTGCAACCCAAAATATGTTTGAGTTTAGAAAGATAGAAGATCAGTTGCAAACGAATATTGCATTAATCTTAAATATGTGGCTCTGGGTCAGCCATCAGACTTGTTGCAAAACTGCTTAATAACACAGCATTTATACTACTTTTAAAAAGTGAAATATGGGGCGCTCTGGAAACATGTTCACTTGGTCTCAACTCTGTGTGGGCCTGCTGGATTTAAAAAAAGCTATGTGTGGATCAGCAGCCCTCCATAAGGGTGGGGTGGGGGGTGAGTTTCCCTTGTTTTTAAAGGAATATGGCCCTCTTCTGCTCCTATACTACTGATTACTGGTCAAAAGTTTTGTTGGCACCACACCCAATTTTAAATCGCTCCATCCCCAACAATTAGGGCAAAGAATGCCAGTGATTGATTTAGTTTTTAAATAGTGCCTTGTGTGTCATGGTCTCTCCTAGAGCAAAGCAATCACACTTCTTTTGGCACTTCTAATACCTTCCCTTTTTATTTTCATTACAGATTTAAGAATATGCATTTCCTTGTTCATCGGATGCCTTGGTGGTTGATGAAGGGAGGAAGATGTAAAGTTATATATATATATAAAAATTAAAATACATATCGTTGATTCTCCATGGGATGGAGATCCTGTACAAGCACTGAAAAAAAAACAAAAAAATAAACAATAACACTAAAATTTTAGGCACTCTTAAAAAACCTGCCTCTAAAAGCATTGGATGTAGCATTGTGCAATTAGGTTTTTCCTTATTTGCTTCATTGTACTACCTGTGTATATAGTTTTTACCTTATGTAGCACATAAACCTTTTTTGGGGGGGAGCGGGAGGGGATGGCAAAGGGTGACCAATTGAAACTTGCATTCACAATCTAGCAAGCAGGGAAATTTATGAAGAGAGGCAGTGTAGAGGTTTTCTTAAAAAAAAATATTTAAAGATGTATTGTCTCTTTAAGTGGGGTCTACAATGCCTTTTTTTTTTTTTTTCTTTTTTTTTAAATACACCATAATGCTAACACTGGCTACAGCAGACTGTTACAGGCTGCTTGTGAATTTCTACTTATTACATTAAGCTTAAGAGGTGGGAGCTCTGTTTCCGTTATGTAGCAGCAAAAGGATTTTTATGTTCTGCAACTTCTTAAATCTCTTAGGATAAACCTAAAGAATTTTAGAGTAGTTCCATTGACTCTAACTATTCCCATAACATTGGCTGGATATTTTCAAATGAATCTGGAGAGTTCATATTCCAAAACAGAATATTGTTGATTACTGATCTCTTTTCCCTGATGTTCATGAGTGAATGAAAAGGGACACTACATCTTTAAACGGTATTTCTACACTGCCTGTGTATCTGTATGTAAAAATAAAAACATAAAAGTTTGAAGTGTACCTGTGTACATAACTCTGTAAAGACACTGAGAAATTATACTAACTTATTTATGTTAAAAGATTTTTTTAATCTAGAAGAAGCTATTTTTTCCCCATAAAGCCAAAGTGGCATGTTTTGTGCATTTGTAAATGCTCTATTTGGTAGACTTGTAGGGTTTTTTTGTTTGTTTCTGTTTTTTTTTTCTTTTTCTGTTAATTAATATGGCTGTGCTGAAAGGATTGCAGACTGAGCCAAGTTTAATATTTTTTTGTAATGCGTGAGAAAAAATTGCCAATTGTTTCACATCAAGCAATCAATAAAGAAAACTGCCATATATATGAAATGAGTTCTCTGCTGTGTGTTTCAATTTCATTCTTTACCTGGCCCAAGAGGAAGTAGATTACTTCAAGTAGTACAGCAGGTTTCCCTTTGTGTGTCTAAAGTACAGGGAAAAGTAAGGAATAAAGATACAGCATTATAAATATATACATTCCTCAGGCCCTGTGTCATAATTTACTGTTACTTCTACCAGTAATAGGCATTATCTCAGATTAACCAGGAGCAAAGGCCCTCAACCTCTTGATTCAATGGGGGAACTTAGCTTCTTGAGTCACACCATTTTGTTTAAAAACTATACTTTTGAAATCTTAATCCAAATAACATCTGGTCATAACATACTCAAATACTGGACCATAGCTTGCCATTAGATGGCACAGGATTTGGCCAACTGTATGTCAGACCTAAGCTGTTGTTAAGGCCCAAATCCTTAACGGTATTTAGGGTCCTAACTTCCACTGAAATCAATAGAGGTTAGGAGCCTAAATACCTTTGAGGATCTGGGCCTTAAATCCCTCAACAATCTATGCCTGGAATCTCAGCTTTATTCCCCTCCCTGCATTTTAAAGAATTTTCAAGTTCTGATAGGACTGTGTCTGAAAAAACACTTATATTAACAGCATCTTACCAAATATGTCCATTTCCCTTGTCCACACAAAATAAGTGAATCAACAAAATCACAGGATTCTGCACATATAAAAACCCCCCAGTAATTACACTGACTGTAGTAAGTACACAATTGGGTTTGCTTTTAGTATGTTTGTGCTTCTAAATTATCTCCATGTTTGTAGAGCAAACACATCGGTTTTTGTTCCATACAGAGAGTTAACCTTAGGAAATATACTATGATCTATGGCTATGGCCCTGATCTTGCACACACTTATAAAAGTGCTCAACTTTACTCACCTGAGTAGTCCCACTGAAACCATTGGGCCTACTTTCCTGCTTAAAGTTGAGCATGTGCATAGTGGCAGGGGTTGTTCGTGGCATCAGGGTCTCAAGTGGGAATGCCACCTGTCCAGAGCACCCTCACTATGTCACACTAGTAAGGCTATTCTCTCTGTTCTAATATAGAATGATGCACAGTATAGGGTGAATTAGGACCTAAACAGAAGTGGTTTCAGATAGGGATAATGTTTTTCATCTGATTTTAAGCTGCTTCATTACAAAATCCTATGGAGAGCCAGTTTCCTGTGGAAAGGAACACAAACCTATGCCAACAGGTAAGGCTGCTATCTCCTATTAATCTTTTTGACACAAAACCAAAGGGGTTGCATCACCACAGGAAAAGAGCATTAAACAAAACAACTTGCATGCGAATCATCTACTGTAAAGAGGAAGGTAAACTGAGGTTTTTATGAGTAGATCTAAGCCCATTTAAAACTAAAGGTAATTAGAAATATTTCATTAGTTGTTCTTTCACAATTGCTCTTTCAAACTTTTACATTGCCAGGGATGGAATCAGCACTGGTTAGCAAAACCTCCCATCTCTTCAGGGGGTTGTTTTTTGGGGGCTTTCCCAGATACCTTGAGCAAGTCTGTGCCTCAGTTCCTCCTTACTTTCCTCTCAGCGCTGCGGGGGGATGCACTATGTAAGCATTGCCAGCTCCTTACAGGGCAAGCCCTATAGCACTGTAAAGTTGTATTGTTCACACTATATTTGCCACAGCTGCATGCCTGGGCCTGTTCACGTTGATCAGCTATTGACAGCGTTGGCACAACCACTTTGTCCGAACATCTAGCTGACCAGACATCCGTGCCCCCTGAAAATATGTGCAACAAAAAAGCCCCAAATCTCAGCGAGTGAAATTTCTAGCCGGGCAGACGCACCTACTGAAAGAGTCTAATTCACTTGCTGAAATCCCCTATTAAGCAAGGTCCTGTTATTTATTTCCACCCTGCCTGGGTTTTCCCTCTCTTGCTGCCTTAGCTTCGCTTAAAATACACTCGAGGAGCACAGGGTGTGCACTAGCCCTGTAATTAAAGGCAGGAGAGGAAAACCGAACCGTTTCTCCCCAAGGAGAGCAACTGGGACCAGCCTGAGAGAAACCCCGACTTCTGCATCACCGAGGCACGAGCTCCCCGGCTCTGCATGTACTTGATGCAAGGCAGATGCCACCCGAGGACTGCGACTGTCCCAGGTCTGGGGAAAGGGAGTGGCCAGTGTTTGTTTCTCCCGTGCTTTTCCTCGTCTGACGACTAGGGATCGGTTTCAAATCCCCCCTCCCCGCAAGCCTGTGGATGGCATCCAGCCGCCTGGATGGCCTAACCTGCTTTCGCCTCCAAAATCTTAGGGTTTCAAAAGGTCTCTGCACGCGGGGTTGATAAGAAAAGCCCTAAGGTGAAGCGCACCGAGAGGGCGTTTGCCAGGAACAAAAGTGGCCATGGATGGGAAATAAACAGGCAGCGGCTCCTCCCTGCCTCAGCCTGACCCAAGGGACAGCGCGAGCGAAACCTCGGCCCGCCTAAAAAGAGCTTGAAACGAGTGGGAAGGGAGGGAAGCAGAGGTGGGTGAGGCTCACGTGGGGATCCGTGTGGGGGTAAATAGGGTGGGATCCGTAGCCCGGGTACCCCGACCTAGTCGAGTAATTGTCCGGTTCTGAGCAAGGAGAGGGGAGCGGGGTGCAGCGGGACGAAGGATTACTTTGCGGGATGGGCGTGCAGGATTTTTTAATTTTTTTAAAATAGCAATACGGAACGGCAGGCGATGTTTAGAGCTGTGCGTTGCAGGAGGGGCCCTCGACAAGGAATCCTGAGCGAGCGATCATTTTCACCTGGGGCCCGTCAGCACACCCTAGCTTCAAAAATCAAAGAAGAAAAAGAGCCCCCAAATCTTGGAGTGGAGACCGGTCTCCCAGAAACCCCACCGTCTTCCAGAAAACAACCCAGCACCGATCTGCAGTGCTTCGGGCCGTCCCTGGGTTAGCGGCACCCTCTCTCCTTGCTCACATGTCTCTCCCCCCCCCCCCAAGGGGGTGTGGGTAGGGGGAACGAATAAAACACACTCAAAAGTGATCTCGCAATTCATCTTCCCCTCTCAGTAACCTTCCTCCCTTTGGAAAAACAAAGCAAAACAAAAAACCCCTTCCCTCCATGCACCGGCAGGGAAATGCAAATCACAAGCACACAGAGAAAAGACGAAGGCAGGATTGCATCATTGTAATATGTCCCCCCTCACCCCCCTCCTGCCCCCCAGCTCGAAAAGTGTTGTTGCAACAATCATGGCGTTGTTTCAAGTTGCCCCCCTCACTCCTCCACTCCCCCCCCCCCCAAAATCAGCGGGTTGATGTGGGGAGGCGACTCAAGGGAGGCACCTTTGGAAAGTTGTGTGTGTGTTTTTCTTTTGAAATCCAGATCGCGCTGCAGTTGCGCTAGGAGGGAACGCTTGGCGGCAGGGGGAGGGAGAGGTGGCTCATTCTCTCTCGCTCGCTTTTTTCCCCCTGCTGGCCGTGCTTGTTGTTGTAAACTGGATTGGCGTCGGCTGAGCCCAATGAGCCTGTGCTGGGGGAAACAGCCCATCGGCGGAGCGGCCATTGGGGAGATTTAAGGTGGACCTGTGGGATCAGCCGGGCTGCAGCCGCGAGCGGCTCCAGAGCCCGCCCGAGGGACGGTGGCTTTGCACCAGCTAGAGCGGAGCTCATTTACATACACTCCCTGATTGGCCTGCCGGGGCAGTTCGAATTCTTCTGCTGCTTGCTTGTTAGCTCGGCGGCGTTTTCCCCTTTAGCTGGCTGGAGGCAACCTTGCCTCGCTGTCTTTCCCGGGATGCCATGATGACCAGCAGCTCCCTGCTCTAACCCTTGTGGGGTAGTGGGAGGGAGCAGTCATGCTGTCACTTATACACACATACACAAACACACACACACACACAGTGTTTGTGTGTGTGTGCGTGTGCGTGTTGTAAAGCGGCTGGCTTGGTTTGAATCTCAATCTCAAACTCCGGAGATCACTCCCCATTCAGCCTGATGCAATATCACCCTCCCCTTCCCCCACTCCCATTTCCACTGCTGCGGCAGAGTGAGGACGAGGGGGTGCTAAACAAACAGCCAAGAATTCGGCGAATGCGATGTTGCACAATGTGTCAGGGAAGCAGTTTAGCAACCTCTGGCAAAATCAATATACATAGGACAGGAGGGAGTCTTATGGCGATAACATTTCACCAGCAGGGTCCTTCTGAGGATGGCTGGGAGCCTTCCTCCCCCCCGCCCCCGGTCCTCCTTGTGGGGAGGGGGGATAAGCACGACTCCTCTACACTGATCAATTAAATGAAGGGGTAGTTTTAAAAAAATGAACGAGTGAGATTTTACAATGTCACATTGGAACGCAGAGCAAAACCCCTAACTAGGAGGCAAAGATTTGTCTCCCTCTGGTTTTGTTTAAATTGCCTTAAAATTAATCGAGAGAAGGGAGTCTCCAGAGGAGGGAGAGGGGGTGGCGGGAAGAAGCAGTTTTCTCTGTAGCAAAGTTTCTTTGTGTGCGTGTGTGTACTTTTCTGCCTTCAGGATTTCTTTTTTAATCTTGACAAAACCTGTTTTAGAGGGAAGAAGCATGGTCTAGTGGTTTAAGCACAGGACTAGAAGCCAGGACATCTGGGTTCTTCAATTTCACATTTACTGTTTAACCTTGGACAAGTCACTTCAACGCTCTGTGCCTCAGTTTCTGGAAAATGGCTAAAATACCCTCCCTCAGAAAGGCACTGTGAAGTTTATATTGTTTGTAAAATGCTTTCAGATCCTTGAATAGAGACTGCAAAGTCTTGCATACTGAAGGATCACACAGGATGGATACCACATGAACCAGTCAAGCAAATCCACAAAGGTTCACTTTGCAGGTCCCTATTTGCATCTTTACTAATTTTAAATTCCCCCTTTATTTCCTTTACTTCATGTCAGGAAGTTGTTTTCCCCTCTCTGTATGAGAGTATACCCACTTCTGTAACGCACTCCAACTCTGCTCTACCTCTTGCAGCAGTGTTTTGCCATATTCTGAAGGATGCTATATAAAAATGAAACATGTCTTATCCCAGAGTTTGGGGTAAAGGTTCTGCAGGGGAAAGGAAGATTTTATTATCTAAATCAGTTTCCTCACCCCAGCCAGAAAAGTAGGCATATGATGGGTTCCTTAATCAGAATTGACTTTAGGATGACCAGGTGTCCGGTATTTGACTGGAACACCCACTCGAAAAGGGACCCTGGTGGCTCCAGTCAGCACCGCCAACTCAGCTGTTAAAAGTCCAGTCAGTAGTGTTGCGGGGCTAAGGCAGGCTAGTCCCTACCTGCCTGGCACTGTGCTGCGCCCTCCGGAAGTGGCCAGCAGGTCCGACTCCTAGGTGAGGAGGGGGGCCACGGCGCTCCATGTGCTGCCCCCACCCTGAGCACCAGTTCCGCAATCCCTTTGGCCGGGGGCGCAGCACGGGACGGGCAGGGAGCCTGCCTTAGCCTCGCTGTGCTGCTGACTGAGAGCTGCCCAAGGTAAGCCTGCGCCCCACCCCCCTGCCTCAGCCCTGTGAAACTTGGAGACCCCTCCTGCACCCCAACCCCCTGCCTCAACCCACAGCCCCCTCCTGCACCCCAGAGCCCGCACTCCCAGCCCAGAGCCCTCACCCCCCCCCCACACCCCAACCTCTGCCCCAGCTCAGTAAAAGTGAGTGAGGGTGGGGGAGAGCGAGCTATCGAGAGAGGGGGAATGTAGTGATCTGGGGGCTCGGGGAAGGGGCAGGGCTAGGGTGTTCGATTTTGTGCGATTAGAATGTTGGCAACCCTAACTGACTTGTACATCAACCTGATAATTTCACTAGATCATATTTGCACAAATTTGACTGGGAGGAAAAAGTGCGTCTTATCAACACACATACTGGCAGCCATTTAACCATGGACTTGTTCACCACATTTCTCCCACTGCCAAATCTGCCTCCTTGGTTTTCTCCCCATTGCCCAGCTTGCATCCTGCCCCCCATCATTCAGTTTAAAATTTTCCTTATTTTTTGCCTAACTGATTTAAGTCTCTTCAACCCCAGATTATTTTAAAATCTAAAACAGAAATAAATGAAAGTGGAATAAACGTGAAAAAATGTTGCTACTTTATTCTGCTCTGGTGGGAGGGAGGGAATATACTCTCCACTAAAATTACTAAGCTAATTTATATAAACACCTCTGAATAAAGAAGTACACACTCTTCAGATTGCTGTTCCAGTACGATTTCTTCTGCCTCTATCTGAAAGAAAAAATAAAGTTGGGTTACCACTATAAAAGTTACTAAAGGAAACACTAAAAGTTACTAAAGTTACACAAAGAAATAAATTACAGGTAAAAAATACATCTGTTTATATACTATGAAGAGCTATCCCACCCAGTCCTCCCTCATTACCATCTAACTGTTCCTTGGCTACAGCTGCACATAAGTAGAGAGATGTCTGGATATCCCTGCCTCTCACAGTGAGACCCAGCACTCTCATCCTTAAAATTCTGGCCTCCTGGGGAGACAAAAGGAAGAGGGAAAATTAATTGTCCAGCAAAGATGACATTAAAATTGCGAACAAGTGAAAAGTAAGCAGATGAGAACTAGCAAGAGGTTTCCTAAATCACATTAGTCCAGATCTGACATTTAGGCACTAACTCCCAATGATTTCAGTGGGAGTCAGGTGCTTAATTTCTTTGAGGATCTGGATCGTAGAGTCTTCCAGGGTAGATAAGAAGCCTATTATTTATTACAGTAGTGCCTAAAGGCTCCAAACAGTGACTGTACATACATAAAAGAGTTTATAGTCTAAGTGTATAAAGAGAGGCAACATGTGGATACAACGGACTGTGGGGAGCGTAAGCTGACAATGAGACAAAAGACCTGGACAAAATATCTGTCAGGGTTTCTTCACCATACTCATAGACTCATAGAGTCATAGATTCATAGATATTAAGGTCAGAAGGGACCATTATGATCATCTAGTCTGACCTCCTGCACAATGCAGGCCACAGAATCTCACCCACCCACTCCTGCAATAAACCTCTCACCTAGGTCTGAGCTACTGAAGTCCTCAAATCATGGTTTAAAGATTATAAGGTGCAGAGAATCCTCCAGCAAGTGACCCATGCCCCATGCTAGAGCTGAAGGCGAAAACTCCCCAAGGCCTCTTCCAATCTACCCTGGAGGAAAATTCCTTCCCAACCCCAAATATGGCGATCAGCTGAACCCTGAGCATGTGGGCAAGATTCACCAGCCAGATACCCAGGAAAGAATTCTCTATAGTAACTCAGATCCCAACCCATCTAACATCCCATCACAGGCCATTGGGCCTATTTACCATGAATAGTTAAAGATCAATTAATTGCCAAAATCATGTTATCCCATCATACCGTCTCCTCCATAAACTTGTCGAGTTTAATCTTGAAGCCAGATAGGTCTTTTGCCCCCACTGATTCCCTTGGAAGGCTATTCCAGAACTTCACTCCTCTGATGGTTAGAAACCTTCGTCTAATTTCAAGTCTAAACTTCCTGATGGCCAGTTTATATCCATTTGTTCTTGTGTCCACATTGGTACTGAGCTTAAATAATTCCTCTCCCTCTCCAGTATTTATCTCTCTGATATATTTATAGAGAGCAATCATATCTCCCCTCAGCCTTCTTTTGATTAGGCTAAACAAGCCAAGCTCCTCGAGTCTCCTTTCATAAGACAGGTTTTCCATTTCTCGGATCCTCCTAGTAGCCCTTCTCTGTACCTGTTACAGTTTGAATTCATCCGTCTTAAACATGGGAGACCAGAACTACACACAGTATTCCAGGTGAGGTCTCACCAGTGCCTTGTATGATGGTACTAACACCTCCTTATCTCTACTGGAAATACCTCCCCTGATGCATTCCCAAGACTGCATTAGCTTTTTTCAAGGCCATATCACATTGGCAGCTCATAGTCATCCTGTGATCAACCAATACTCCAAGGTCCTTCTCCTCCTCCATTACTTCTAATTGATGCATCCCCAGCTTATAACTAAAATTCTTGTTATTAATCCCTAAACGCATGACCTTACACTTCTCACTATTAAATTTCATCCTATTACTATTACTCCAGTTTACAAGGTCATCCAGATCCTCCTGTATGATATCCCGGTCCTTCTCTAAATTGGCAATACCTCCCAGCCTTGTATCATCCACAAATTTTATTAGCACACTCCCACTTTTTGCGCTGAGGTCAGTAATAAAAAGATTAAATAAGATTAATAAATACATCATGAAGCAAAAGACTAGGCCACCAAGCCAGGCTCTCGGGCCCCGATCCTCAGTGGTATTTAGACACCCAATTCCCATTTAAATCAATGGGAGTTAGGCACCTAAATACCTTTGAGGATCTTGGCCTTTTCTCCTTTGCAGGATACCTTTAACTCTTTTAGTCCTGGACTATACACAAGGGTTGCACTAGTATAAATTTCCTTTTGGCGGAAGTAGGTTTTCACACACATCTTAGTTGATGCATCTTTTAGTTAAGTCAATACAACTGTAACCCCCTTTTTTTAAGGGTGCAGCTGTTGACTGGTGGAGTTAAAATGCTGCTACATCAATGTGGATGACTACTTACATCAGTGTAGGTGCATTGGTGCAAGAAGTCCTCTCACTGCAGCACCACAACCTGGAGAATTGACCTGTCTGGTAACCTTTCTAACCTCTACTGCCCAGGGCTCAGGCTGACCAGAAGTTCCCCTTGGCTTTAAAAGGCCTTGCTAAATCACCCAGGCTACATAAGCAAACTATAAGAGCATTTTGCTTCTTACCAAACAGATATACTGCCTTGCACATCTGCTTGGACCTAAAAAGGAGATCATGGACTCTGCTGGATTCTGGGATGAGGAAACTCATGTTGGAATATGAAAGTCTACAGCACCTCTCAGAGTAGAAGGTCTTTGGGTCTGATCCAATGCCCATTGAAGTCAATGGAAAAATTCCTATTGGATCAAGCATTGCCTGTTGACATTGGATCAGGTTCAGCGACCGGCTTCAGTCTACAGCAGGGTTCCATGGTGAGTGTGTTGTCACCTGGAGCATGAGTTGCAGATCGATAATGATTGTGTAATCTCAGATGTGGAGATTACCAGTTATGTGTTACATTGATCATGTGCTGAATGTCCCTCCTCTCCTAGTTACCTGAGGCATTTAGCACCTAACTGTTGGATTTTTTTGAAAACATATTTACTGATCACCTTTAATGTACATTTAATGTTGATGGGAAATGCTGATTGACTCTCCTTTTTATTTGAAGTCCTCTGTCCACAGGGTAGATGCCGCACGGGCAGTGCCAGTACAGGCTTCCATATGCTGCCCTCCCAATATGCTGGCAGTAGTAGACTAGTAGGCAAGGAGAGTTACCTTCATACCCTTCCGACCTGGGCCTCTCTTCTGAGACTGCCAGCAAGGGTTCCAGCTGCTTCGAGTTTGCATATTTTTTTGTGATGTAGACCCCATTAAGAGATGGATCAAGACCAACAATTCATTTCACGTAGGCCAACAGAATAGCCATTAAGTTGTAAAGGCTTTCAGGCACTGCTGATTATCCAGATTTAAACCAGTGACTTATACAGGAAAGGCTCCATATCACATTACCAATCCCCTGAACTACCCTTGCATGGACTAAAGAGTTCTTCAAGCAAATCGACCATATCCCTGCTGGGAGCAGTTTCAGCAATACCCCTTATTCTCCTTTTTCACTGGCGGGAGACACATGCATTGTTTTAGGGTCTGGGTTGGCCTTTTCTGCTGGATGAAAAGCCTGGGGTTAGTGTTGTAACATTTTTATCCAGTAGTTTGCACTTTGTGGACTAAAGTGCTGAACAGTTCCCAGCGGAGCTGACAGGCTCACTCATTTATTTTATTCTGTTTTGGGAATGCTTTCAAAAGGGAAAACTTTTTATATTATTATTTTTTATTAGTGGATTAGTAGAAGAGAGACCTCTACTGGCTAAACTAGTGGAGCTGCTATAATTTTATTCTCTTGCACACTTCTGCCTTGTGACTCTGGTTTTAAACATAGGCTTTCTTTCCATTCAGCTACTTTCTGAATTCACTGCTGGTCCACACAAGTATCCTGAGGAAATGTAAGAAGCTACGTCTGACATTTTGTTTGAATGTTAAGGGAATATCTAGATCTATGGCATCTGCTAGCTACCAGATTAGTAACAATGCTTAGTGTAGTGGGAATAATTAGCTTTTTTAAACAGGATTTTTTCTAGGAGATGAGTTGAGGGGGACTTGAGCACTGAAGCATGGGAGAGAATTGGAGGCTTATCAGTGATGGGAGGATAAGGCAGCAATTGTTTTCAGCTGCCTTTTATTCTCTTCTGTTCTTTTTCCCACTGTCCAGCTGTTACCCACTATCATTCTACATGCAGGAAGGTTTAACCAACTAGCCTTCTTGGTTTGGTGAGGTTTAGTTCCCTCTCTCTGCTATTACACAAGAATTACGATGGCAGACCGTTTCCATCTCTCTCAGCAATCACCGCGGTAGGTGATCAACTGTTTATATTTGTATGTTAGAAAAATGCTAAATATAAAGTGTGCTAGTAAAAATGTCCCTATTTACACATATGTAAAGGAAAAATAGCTTTGGTGTTTATAAAAGGGTGGAACTGGGTGACTCACAGGATTGTCACTGGAGTGTGGTGCCTTTAATCCCTAGGTTGCCTGTCCAGGTTGAAAGCTGTTGCCATCTGTGTTGTTCTTTGCACTAAAACAAATAAAGCCTGTGTTTAGCAATTTATTTTTAATTCCAACATTACATAACACAGCAATCAAACCCTGTTGTAAGCTGCAGCTTGCAGGTCACTCTCTGACCCAGCAGTCCAGGGCTCCATCTTCCAATGTATGGTGTGACTCCTCTGACCTTTGCAGCCTCACTCACCCCATGTCCTTGCACAACAGCTGCACCTACACCATCTGACAGCTGTTTAGTGGCCTGTGAGAAATGAGTTGGTGGCCTCTGTCAGCTCTGAAGACTTGACTGGACCAGAATCAGATGATCCTACTGCCACCTGGAATCTGAAATCTCTGACTCTAACATTTGCAAATAGTTTGGCCAAAACAGACATGAAACAGGCATCTCCTGATCTAAATTGCTTTTACTTCCTCTTTCTTTGCAGGAGGATTATCCTGGCATGGGTCTAAGTATGTGGAAAAACCCTGGATTCTGACTTCCTCCATTCCTGCACTTGCTACAGAAAACGACTGGTGCAAAAGTGGCTTTGAGCAGCACACTTGGGCCTTTCCCTCCAGCTGCTGGCATACCCCTATATAATGGTGGTGGTGGTGGTGTGAGTGTTTCCTAAAACTATTCTGGCAGCTCTCGAATGAGTAGAGAACCTCTTTACAACAGAGGTTTCCCTCAGAGGCTATTTCTGCCTTGCTTTTTTTGCTGCCAGAGTGACATATAGGAGTATTAGGGCAAGAGAGACTCAGGCCCAAGATCTCTAGGGGAAAAAATTAAAAATATCTGCTAATGATTTTATTTTTGATGGAACAGCTAGTTGAAGGTTGGATCTACATTTTCTGCCCCATAAAGACTAAAAAAAAAAAAGGTTATCTAAGATAGTGCTTCATTAGTTTTGCCTGCATAATTAACTGCAGAAGACATGTAGAGTATTCCTAGATCTTATGGCTACCTACGGCATGACCTGGCATACAGGCCTACTTTAGAAACTGGCATTGGTCCTGTTGCAATGGGTTACCATGGCTGTGGAGCTGCTGCTGAGAGGCTGCCAGTTCCAAGTTTCGCTTGGACGAAAAACAAGCTTCTGGAGTTCCCAATACAATGGTCTCTACCTTAGGGCTCATTGTAGGACTGACACTTTTCAACCTCTACACAAATGACCTTCCCTGCACTAATGCCAGGTGTTTAATGTATGCAGATGACATCTGTCGGGCAGTATAGGACCAGGATTTTAGTCACCTAGAAGGAGTCACGAATGAAGATATGAGAGAGATGACTCACCAGTGTAAAAGATGGAGACTTTAACCAAGTGGAAAAAAGTCACTTTCCAGCTATTTCCATCCAAATCACACAAAGGCCAACAGATACATCTTCCTTAATGGACAGAGGCTGGACCATGACCCAAAACCTGTGTGTTCAGGTGTGACATTGGACCGCACAATGACATTCAAGGAACACCTTACCAAGACCTCACCAAAAATAAAGATTGGAGATCACCTGATCAGTAAACGAACTGGTTCAACCTGGGAAGCCAGGTGCTTAATTTGTGCCAGAGCTTGCTGGGCCCGAGCCCTGGCACCTTTAGGCTTGGCAGTTCATAGTCCCAGCATCTCTGGGCTTGCAGCATGAGTTATGAATCTAAAAAAATTGCTTGAGCCCCGGCACTTCTTTACAAATTGCAAATTAAGCTCTGTGGGGAGCCTATGTGCGGACACCAAGAAGCTCTAGGTTTGCCTTTTACTACCACAGGATTGCTCTTCATTAGTCCTGTGGGAGAGGAGCTGAGCCACATTGGACAGTCAGCTGAATGAAACTATGTACACAACAGCTGGTGCCATGAGACCAACCAAGTAGGCCTGGCTGCTGGTCCTGTCCAGCGTTACCCCTTCTGACATCAGGTGACAAGTTGCCTTGCAGAATCTGTTACTTACGATGCAAGACGTCACATCTACCTGTTTTAAAGATGTGCCTAATCCACTGATCTACCACGGTAGCTCAAGACACCCTGTTTGGATAGTTCCTTTAAAGAACCTTGATGTTACCTCCAGATGGTGTACGTGGCAAGACAAAGCTTCACAGGTAGCCAATGACTATCTCATGGCAGATCTAACAGACCAGCCCCCTATTTTTATCTTCCTTGCCATCTGTGGGCAAAGCGCACTTGCTTCAGATGTAGAATGATCAGATGTGCTGCAACATTGGGGCCTTTGTGACTCACCCCTTTGCCACTGTAGTCAATTAGAAGAGGTAGATCATAGACTTGCAGACTGCATCCATCAGCAAGGGCTTCCTGGTTCCCTTGTGCGCTTGCACAATGCCCTTCCCTCAGCTATTGAACGGTTAAGACATTTAGACTAACACCCTTGACTGGAATGTCTATGTAAATGCAATCACAATAAAAAAAAAAAAACAAGCTAAAATATATTTTAGCCAACAGTAAAAAAAGGATCACTGTTAACAGATTGATTGGAGCCAGGACTAATACTGGAATGGATGACACGGATAGGAAAGCTCAAGTTAGCATTTTGCATCATGCTAAGATTTAGATTTATAAAACAGACATTGCATTGGAATGATTGGATGTTCACATTTCAACATGACCCCATGCTGCCTGATCCTTTCTGTTGCCTGGTTTCTGCTTGTCCCTTCCCAGAGCCTATTAGCTGTGCTGCCTTCCCAACCACGTACACTACTTACTGATCAGCTGAGATGCGAGAACAGAGACAAGAGATTCTCAAGCCTGCAGCAGCAGCTGCTTTAGGCTTCAGCAGGAGAAAGAACTTCACAGCCCTAGCAACATGTGGATTCTTGAGCTTGTCAGTGCCCAGTCTCGGATGCGAGGACTTGCTTTGGTTCGGTCATTATCTAGGCTGTGTCAGGAAGATCTTTGGTTAAGCTGTAGTTCAGAGAGGGAGAAGAGACAGCGCTTCTACATTCCTATCACTTTCACGCTGGCCAGGCCTTAGCAGGAGTAGAATACAATATTCAGGCCTTCCTGGTTCTAGTAGGAGGAGGAACTTGAAAGGCTTGCTCAGTTCAGGTTGCAAAAAGAGGAAAAATTTAGGCCTAGCTAAAGAAAACCAAGACAGCAAAAGAGAAATGCCTCCGTCATCTGTCACATTCATTCTAACTGCAATTCAAAATTGTTCTCCTAGTTTGCACACCTCCCCATGTACTCTATCCATTCTACCCCTCTGCCATCATTTACTGCCCTGCCTAATCATTCTGCTACACTTCATTTCTGCACCTCTGCCCTATGCGGGCTGCTTTTTCACAGATACAGCCTCATGTAAGTAAGACATGTCTACACTTTGCGCTGGGGATGGGATTCTTACCTCGAGGAGACATACTAGTGCTAGATCTAATTGAATTAGTGTGCTAAAAATAGTGTAGCCATGGTGGTGCAAGAGGTGAGCAGGGCCTTGCTGGCCTGAGTACGTGCCTAGTATCTCACATGGGTATGTATTCGGGGCAGCTAGCCTTCCCACTGCTTGCACGGCTGCAGCTAAACTCTATTTTCAGAGCACTAGCTCAGTCAGCGCTGTGTATCTCCTCGAGGTGGGACTCACACCTCTAGCCTGAAATGTAGACATAGCCATAGAAATCTCCCTCACTCTGTGCCACAGCTTCACTTTTTATTAGTTCTCACTTTAAAGTGTAGCTCTGCTCTAAGAAGTGACTGTAAAACTGACACAGTGCTTAACTGATCTGCTCACTGTGAGTTTTCAGAGTTTTATCTGTTGACTTTAGTGATTAAAATAAGTTTCCCTGGAAGTTCTGGGAAGTCAATTCAGCCAAGAGAGAGTGGAGCTGGGTTTCATTCCTTCTTTGGCATCATCACCAGAACTGTTTACTAAACCCCAAACAGTTACACCTATGCAAACCCATTGATGGCACTGAGTTTACACAGCTGTCACGAGGACATAATTGAAAGACAAAAGGTTGCACAGTTGTCACTGGAGGTATAATTTGGCCTGCAGAGTCTCTCTATTACTGGTGATGGGTAGGAAAGAACCCAGCTTGTGTTTCAGACCTCAGTGTGTGTTTGCTGGTCTGGAATTAGGAAAATTGAGTCAAATAAGTTCAAGGTCTTGGCTCATATCTTCAAGGCACTCAGTGGCTTGGGCCCAGCATCTCTAAAAGATTTCCTAAAGCATGATGAAGACCATGGTCAACAGCCCTGCTCTTAAGGCCCAGTGGACATAGGTGCTGGAACTATGAGTGCTGGGGGTGTGGCAGCACCCCCTGGCTCAAAGTGGTTTCCATCCCTTACAGGGTTTACAGTTTGGGTCAATGGTTCTCAGCACCCCCACTATACAAATTGTTCCAGCCCCCCTGGCCAGTGGAATGTTCTACAATAAGGGTAAATCTCCTCTGTGCAGTAGACAAAGCTTTCTTGGGGGCAGGTTTGAGAATGTGGAATGAACTCCCACACGAGTTTTCATAAACCTTAGCAC
This sequence comes from Natator depressus, assembly GCF_965152275.1. Taxonomy (NCBI): domain Eukaryota; kingdom Metazoa; phylum Chordata; order Testudines; family Cheloniidae; genus Natator; species Natator depressus. Next base: position 221,466,338 of record NC_134234.1, on the reverse strand, counting down.
CTTCTGCTCCAAGTGCAAGGTCCACATCTTCCACCTGGCTTTCTCTAATATAAACGCATACAGTGTGTAAAGTAAAAGAAAACCCAAAACAAAACTCTCCCAAAACAAAAACACTCAACAGTTCTCCCCTGGGGGAGAGGATGAGAGAGAACAAACCACATGTGGCAAATATTAGTCTCATCGCTTAATGCACTACTGGAAGACACTCAGATTCTACAGTGATGAAGGCAGTATAAGAACCTTTATAGAATAAAAAATAAGTACACATTTTTCCAGTGAATGAGACACATTTGTTATGGAAATCATTGAGAGGCAATAAACACGGAGCACAAAAATGTCATTCTCTTTATAGAGTCACTTTTCAGAGTATAACTGTATTTTCCCAGTAGCTTATGATTCTGGTGACCATATCTTCAAAACTGAAAAACAGGACACGTTTAAGATCATTTTGGGCCACACAATAGGCGTACAAAAGACAAAAGTACTCTTTTTTTTAAAGTGCGTGCTGGTGTCTTTACTGCCAGCTTGTGACTCAACAGCCACACATATATTTTTCAGAGCAGAGCATTTTTTTCCCAATTACTTAGTGTCCTGAATGTGCATAGCATGAAGCACTGAGCAAGTGTCATTAATAGTCTCATGAGTAAAAGAACACTCTACACTCATTTGATTTTTCTCTTGACTCCATGCAGTGCTCATCACACTGAATCCCCATTCCATTGTCATTCCTCATTCTTTGTTCCTTTGTACCACAGAGCACATTTTATTTGGTGTAGCAATATACCTTGAACAAACTCATTGTTTTGTTTAATTACATGGAAAACTGGGATATTTCAGATGTCTCAAAAGAAGTTCCTGGGACACTGGCCAAGGCTTCCCAAGTTCAACAGAGATGTACACTCTCTTTGCTTATGACTGATTCTTTGAAGAGTTCTGTGATGTTGTCCAGGAAGACATTATGTAAAGTATAAAATGCATTTGTTTCCTTTGCCTCCAGTAAGGGCCTGACCCAACTCACATTTAAGTCAATGGTACCTGAATCAGTCTCAGACTCCATATGGGTTTAAGGATCTGTTTTAGCACATTCAGTTGCAAGATTCGGCCCTAAATCAGTGATGAAATAAAACCAGCCTTTTTAATTCACCACATGGCAAGGTAAGAGGGTACAAAGGAGAGGATGGGGCCAAATGGGTTCAAAGCACTTGTTTAAATGCAAATATTTGTTGACAGTGAATCAAAGCAGACAAGGGAAGCTATGAAAACCACATGAAATGTACACAGATATTTTTGTGTTTCTTTTTTAAAGTCTGCTAAATGTAAATTTTTGTGAAATGTGACAAACCTTCTTTTGCCCATGTAAAGAACACACAGGATGGTGGAGTTCTTTCCAAATTGTCAGAAAGTCTCAAGGTCAAGAATTCTGGCTGAAGATAAATTATCTGTTTTATTGTTGCATGTGACCTTTAAGCAATTGATTTATGGTAAGCCAGGGTGGCAACCTTAAAAGACCAGAAGAAACTAAGGACACCTGGATTATGTTTGAAAGTCTGAACATAATTTTCCGCTTCTTTAGGCCAGTCACAAAGAATTACAAGATTTCTTGGGCCAGACTCTGGGCAAAGAAGGCGATTTTCACTTTTTAACTTGCAATGACCAGAGGTTTAGGTTTGTCCATAATTCTTATTCAACATGGGAGATGCTCCCTACTGACAGGTGGCCATCAGTTTTCTCTGTGGGAACAGAGCAGAGACAGGCTATACTCCAGCTTCAATATACACTTACATGGCTAAGAAATGATGTACAGGCTTTTTTAAAGAAGGGGCATGCCTGCTTTGAAAAGACCTACAAAGCTAGCACCCCAAATTTCAAACCTCCGGGAATGGAGCCAAGGCCCTTCCAAAGTCAGCAAGTCTGGCTGGAAGACCGAGTGGCTTCTACAGGAGTCAAAAGGTGCATGCTGTAAGCCTGGCTTGCCATGAGCCACTGATTCACCACCTGACCTTTGTTGCAATTTGTTGCCACTTGGAAAAGGAGCTGTCGCATTTGAACTGAACTTTCCTGTGTAAATGAACATTGCTGGGTAGGGCAGGATTTTGGCTGCAAATGGGCAGCACAGAATTCTGGAGAGGGGAGCTTTCTGCTGGCGTAAAGATGGCAGATTCAGCTCCTGTGCCAGCTTCTCCTCAGCAAATGAAGGGGGCAGATGGGGTAAGGAAGAGGAACAGCAGAACTAAACTAGACTGATTTCCTACTGGCGTAGGCTCTCTTTGGAATCCTAGGCCTGTGCATGGCTGCTTTCACTTACACAATGCCAGGATCAAGGAGATGTATCTCACTAACTCTTTGTGGCACTCCCTTGTGGTGAGAGGAGTTCAGATGCAGAAGAGCATCTAACCCAGGAAGCCCATCTCCAGATAAAGTGGGATGGTGGGTTATAAAGGTTTTATCAATATAGTTTTAGAATGGGCATATTAGCTATGAGTGAGTCCTCCCAGACAACTGGTGAGTAAGACTCTGAAAACACACAGAGTTGTGTGTGTGTAACTTTACTTGTGTGAGGTAGGCCTGGAGCCATAAAGGGACCTAGACATTGTGACACTGTGTGTTTCAATGCCTACCTTTCTAAGTGCCTAGAAAATCACAGGAAAACACGGGGATCCACAAATCCTGAGTTAGGTACCCTAGTCTCCCTATAACATGAATGGGGAGAGATAGGAGTATGATTCACAAAGCCAGCATGCTGGTCAGCGAGCTGCCTAAGCTAGCCAATGGAAGATGGCAAGGAGAGGAGTGTGGCCTAAGCACCACCCCTCTCACAGAGCAGCATTTAAGTTTGGGCTTCAGGGAGGTGCCTATCTCTGCTCACAATCCATGAACCAGAGGGAAGATAGGTGCTGTTTGCATGTGGAGCATGCTCTGGTGGGCATGCTCAGAGGCTACCTAGGTCTACACAAAACAGCTAGGGGGAGGACTTCCCTCAGAACTTTAGCCCAATGGTTCTCAAACTTTTTGTATTGGTGACCCCTTTCACACAGGAAGCCTCTGAGTGCGACTCCCCCTTCAATTAAAAAAACTGCTTTAATATTTAACACTATTTTAAATCTAAATTTATAACCCTATTGTTTAAAATGAATTTACCTTTTCTCACCACTTTTAAAATAAGATTAAAACATTTTTATCTAATTATAATGATAAGCAGAAAAGTTATTTTAAAAAAAGATTTACCGTTTAATGATGTGGGGGTGCAATTTTCTTTGTCAATATCACTTTTCACAGCAGACTTAGCGCCCAGTTACCACCCTTACTTCTGTGCTGCTGCTGGCGGCGGCGCTGCCTTCAGAACTGGGCAGCTGGAGAGTGGTGGCGGCTGGCCAGGCACTCAGTTCTGAATGCAGCACCACCACCATCATCAGCAGCAGCAGCAGCAGCCCTGAATTGTAGAGTAAGAAGCAATGCCATGCCATGCATGTAATGTTTGCCCTTTGTGATAGGAGGGGTGTTACAGGGTCTTAAGGCAAATTTTGAGGTGGCTATAGCCCCTGCAGGCACCCCCACAGTGCCACTCCTACCTGTGTGTCTGACTGTTAAATTATAAATTACTTTTTTATTTGCTGATCTCAGTGTTCTGATTGGTCTGCAGTTTAATGCAGCTCTTCAACTGCTGAACAATCAAGTCCTTGAATGTTGTCTCAGTTCCACCTTTTTAGTCTCAAGACAACAAACCTGCACGCACGATACTACAATCCTCCGAGTCCAATTTCCTTAAAGTGGTGATAATACAAATATATAGTTTGTTTAGGAATAACAATCGCTGCATTATGCGTTTACAATACTTTTTGAAGTAAATACACTACATTGTGACAGAAAGGTGTGTATAATTTTCTAAAACACTAGATTTAAACTATATATTTTATGGCAGTTGCTCTCTGTTTTATGTACGTACTCGCAACCCCCATGTTATACCACCCCAGGGGGTCACAACCCCCAATTTGAAAACCCCTGCTTTAGCCCAGCGGTTAGGGTGCTCACCTAGGATGTGGGAGACCTCCTGTTCCAGTTGCCTCTCTGTCTGATGAGGAGAAGGGATTTGAACAGAAGCTTATCACCTCTCTTCTGCATGTTCTAACCATTGGGCTATGGGATATTCTGATGTGGGGCCCCTTCAATCTAGCCTGTTGAAGTTGCTCCACTTCAATTAAATAATTGAATAACTAAATATTAATTGGGCTAGAAAAAGAGTAAGAATGACTCTGTAGCCCAGTGTTTAGAGCACTCACCTGAGAGATGGCAGCTCCCTCTTCTTCTCTGCTCCTGCTCAAGCAGAAATGGGACTTGAACCAGGGGCTTCCCACATCTTGGGAGCGTACCCTAACCACTGGGCTAAAAGTTACAAGGGATGTTCTCTGCCTCGCTTTTTTTTTTTTTTTTTTTGTAGATCTCGGCAGCCGAAGAGCATGCTTACCAGATCAGGCCCTGCACATGATTTAGGCAGCGGAATGCCTATCTTCCCCCATTTGTGAATCACTCTTAGGATTGGAGCTTAGGCAGGAGACAGGTGTTTGGGTGCCTAGAGGGAGGCTGCAGTGCACATGCTCAGAGACTGAAACGTAGGCGCTGAGGGAACTTTTGCAGCAAAAGCTTAGGCGCTCAGGGAGTTTAGGCACTTATAGGGTATGGTAGCAGCCAAGCGGGAGTTTTGTGGATCACAGTGCTGCCTAAAAATGGGATGTAGGCATTTAAGTCTGGGGGTTAGGCATGTAAGTACTTTTGTGGATCTGGGCCTAAGTGCGTGGAGCCTGTATCTTTATATCATGCTACTCCACCACGATGTCAGGCTATACCACCATGCTTGTTTGTATTCTGTATAGGATACATTTTACAAGAAAATTATTTTTGAAATGTTTGAGAGAGTTAAAAAAATTATGGGGACTATTTTTTGTAGTTGGCTGTCTGTGCAACTTTGATTTGGCATCCTTGACCATATGATTATGACCTGGTCTTTAATTACATACTATTTTTTTCCAGAGGCCCCCTGCCTCATTCAATATTTCTTTTTATCCTCTTCATTCAAATCCATCTTAGAGACTCTGCACTGAATACAAAATTATTAGTTTCCTCATGGGCTTTTCTGTGGTGCTTTTACCGTAGTACCTGAGTGCTTCACAAACATTAGTGAATGTGTCGTCACTAACATCCTGAGATTAGCTGGTATTATCCCCTTTTTACAGCTGGGTAGCTGAGGTACAGAGAGAATAAGAGCAACATTTTCAAGTGTCAACTAATTTTGGATGCCCAACTTGAGACACACTCATTTTCCAGAGTACTTAGCATTTTTTCATAGCACATTAAAGGACAATTCCAACTGACTTCAGCTGCAGCTATGAGTGCTCAGCACCTCTGCAAATCAGTCCCCATTGTATCAAGTCAGGCACCTAGAAAATGAGGAACACAAAATTAGTGACAAGAGAAAAGACTGGTTTAAGCGACTTGCTTAAGTATCATGTAGGAACTCTGTGGCAGCGGCAGGGGTAGAATCCATTTCTCCGGGGCAGAATTCAACTGTCTTAACAATGAGACCAACCTTTCTCTTCCTGCACTTGTTTACTCCAGAGAACTCTGTCCATCCTGTGCACTGAAGGAGGCAGGAATCATGTGGAAAGAAGAGTATGTGATCATGTTATTAAAGATTGTATTATAATGCATATGGACAAGTGGGCAAATTAAGGTTGCATAGGCAGCCTTAAATCTAACATTGCCTAACTTTGGAGAGCATGACCTTGCAACCTTAATAATCTTCTTCTAACGTAGGAAATTATACACACAAACTATTTTTTTAACCACAGACTGGAAAAAAAAACCCATCAGAAATTCAACCATCTGGAGCCATATTGACCCCCATCTTGGGTCATTAGCAGAGTTCAGATCTTTAGGTCCACAGCACCGGCCTCTACCACTTAAGCTAATAGAGTAACAGATAGCAGTAATAGGCTGTTATCCTCTGTGTGGACCAGCCACTAGAAAGGATGAAACACATACTTTGCCAGCGGGTTTCATAGCTTTTCTGACAGCAGAGGAATTTTGAGACTCAGGACTCCTGGTCCAATTTTAGGTTCTGGAGGGGAATGTGCTCTAGTGTTTATAAACCATACTGCCCTGTCCCCTCCCAACTTTGCACCTAAACACCCTTTCAGCCCCCTCCTCTCTCTTCCTTTCCACCCACCACCAGCTCCCGTTACCCAACCCCTCTGTTCCTCACCTTCTGGCTCATGAAACTACATTCCCTTCTTTCCTTATGTATCCTTGTCAGACAGTTTCCTCCTTTTCCTCCATGCTGCCTGGGCACAAGCAGTGGGACCGTTTCACGCACAGGAGAGACAGTCTCTCTGCTCTCCGTTCCTGCACCTGACACCACAGTCCTGCAGTAGCCAGAGGTAACAACTATAGAGAAAGTCCCTGCAGTCCTGTGATGGGATGGCACGTCCATAGGCTGTATATAGAATATCTGTTTTTCTGTTTATCTGTATATAGAAGCTGTGAGGGGATGGAGCATGCCAGTTGTGACGAGTCTTTACTGAGTCTTTTTGAGAGGCTTAAAACTAGGCCATATTTGTGCGAATTTTTACAGGGACAGCAACAGGCACATCTCTATAGCAGGGAGATCACTTCCTCATCCAAATTCAAGTCCCTGCTCCAAAACATGAAGGCACTAGAAAGAGTTTTTCAGTGAAATGGTTGTAGCAATTTTTAAAATATGGGCAAAATAACATATTTTCTCCTAATCTTGTTCTTGGAAATAGCTGAACCATTTTAGATGAAACTTAAAACATCAACTGGAGGCAGACACTCAGCGTAGAAACATTTCAGCCCGAACAGTCTAAATTTGGTAAAGTTATAAGCAACTGAAAACAAAGTTTGATGGTGGGAGGTGTCAGCAACCTTAAGTACAGGCATTGCTACCAGATCTACCTATAATTTCGGTGAATAGATATGAGTGTGGGTATGTGAAACTGCTACTTGTTTTCTTTACCTTCATGCTTCCTCTATATTTTCTTCCAATGGCTCGCTGACCGAGAGAAAATCTACCACTTGGGCAGTGCCTCAGCCACTGTGTCATTCTTTCACTTGCAGGAAACATTATAGAACATAATTACACCTGGTGCAAACGGGTTCAATTCCGCTGAAGTCAACTGTACTTCAATTACTTACACCCATGGTCCGAATTTGGGCCTACAAATCTGGGAAGTGCCTGACCCTCAGAGAGAGAGAGAGAGAGAGAAAGAGTGGGAGGAGGGCTCATGGAGGAGCTGCAGAGACAGCTAGGCTTGGGGAATAATTAGAATCCATTTCATACAGGCAAGCAGCCCACTGTGGTTGAGTTTTGTATAGATTCCCCAGGTGAGCAAGTGTATATTAATGAAGTCAGAACCAGTATCAGGCATGGAGAGGGAGTCTCATTCATTAACTAGCATTGGAACAGTCAAAGCATAGGTACATTCTAAACTTTGATTTGTGATTTGACAAGAACACCCAAAAGTTGTCCCTCTAACAGGGACAGTTTGCATAAGGGCCTCACCTGGGTGCCTTAAATGGAGTTGGTCAAAATTTTTCCATCCAAATTATTTTTGACAGAAAATTAGATTTTTGACTAAGTTAAATTATTTGAAAACTTGTCTGCTGTCTGCAGAAAATTTCAATATTTTCACTGAAAAACAGAATGCCTGAGATTCTCCATGACAACACCGAGAAGGGAGAAAGTGGTGCATGCGGGAGATGTTCTCTGGCCACCGAGTCTGGACCAGAGATAAAAATGAGAGCAAAATATTTTGGTTTACGATATTTCATCAAAAATTTTCTGTAGAAAATTTAGACAAATATAAAAAAAAATGCTTTGTCTTGAAATTTTCCACAGGTTCCCCAGGCCCCATTTTCCAACCATCTCTAGGCATGAAAATGGGCTGATTGCAGCCCCATGCATCATAGAACCAGAGGTCCCAGCATGCAATTCTCTATATTGAGCCAAGCAGCATGATAGCACTGCATGATGGAATTTTTATTTTCCACAGGCAGTAACTCTGTACTAAAGATGAAGTGTCTTAGGTCTTGTGCTACTGAGGTGTCACTGCTGCTGAATGCTTTCTACTAGCTTTGTCTCCACACAATGCCAATTTTTTTCATGAGCTCTAGGGGATAATTTTCAAGTGCTCTGTACATGTTACAGTAGGGACATCTTCCCTCTTCTCTATCATTTGTTGCAGGACATCTCCCTGTAGGAGTTGGGGCACATTTTCTTATCTATAATTTTTGCAAATTAAAGTTTAAAAAATAAGCATCCGGGCATGGGGACGTGGCATATTTTGCCCTAAATCTCAGCAGGCCCACTGTAGTCCTACTATTAAAAACCAGGCCTAGGCCAAGGACTGTCATGAGGAGCCACAACTGCTTACAGCCTCAAATGTTACCGTATGTTCTCATCTCGCTGAGCAGAGGTGGAAAGGTGTAGTTGTGCAACCCAGTTGCAAATAGCTACAGCTTGGTAATCCGTCTCTGATGCATGCTATGACTTGTTTCCTTATATTTACTGATCTGATACCTGTCTGTTTCAGGTGCTGCTGATGAAACAATTTATTTCAGGTGGTTTTGGGTTTTGAAATGAATGCTTTTAACAGGTTTTTACAGCTGCAGCCTTTTCCTGAGTTTTATTCTTTTGCCTTCCACAAAAGGTCCTTAATTTCTCCACAGGAACTCGCTTTGGCGTGGAGAAGGCAATGTTGTGAGTTTCATTGCCTGTCACTACTAAGGCTAGATTTTTTTTTCCTGTCAAAGGGGTGATGTGTTTCAAAAATCATTTTCTGTCTATCTTAGGTATTTATACGGCCCACGTTACTGTAGTATCCGAGCAGCTCACAACATTGCTGTGAGGCAGGGTAGCATCTCTATTTTACAGATAGGAAAATGAGGCACAAAGATTAGGGGTATATCTTCACTGCACAGTAACCTAGATGATTGGCTAGCCTGTGTGCAAGCATCCCCATGGCACAGCCCTACCCGCACTATTGTGTCCTCACTGTTTCTGCACTCATCCATGTGGCAGGGGTAATGGCCCATGGGTTAGCGCTGAGACGCTGTAGGATTCTTTCCCAGTCAATTTGTATCAATTGTGGGAGAACGTGCCTGTGCTTTGGAGCGAATTGTAGGAAAGGCATCGGAGGACTATCAGCACTTTAGTGATTCTGGCCTGTGTCATCTCTAGAGGGGCGGGTTCCAGTCCAAATTCAAAAGAAGCCCAGGTTCTAACCTGTACCCCCAGTCATGTAAAATAACTCAGGCTTAAAGCATCTTCAGATTCAGGGTAGAGGTTTTTGTGTGTGAAAGGTATGGGGTTGGGCTAAAACCTGCTCAGGAGCCTGGGTTAACTGTGCAGTGAAGACATGACCTGTCCAAACAAGGTCTCAAAGGAATTCTGTGGCAGAGCAGAGAATTTAATTTTGGTATCCAGAGTCCCAGGCTACGGCCCTAACCACCATCCTTTCTTGACAATCATCCTTTACTGTAAACATGAATTATCCTTTACTCGTTTCTGTAAATAGGAATGATCACACTGGAACAGACGAATAATCCATGTAGTCTGGTTTCATGTGTCTGACAGTGGCCTATGTCAGGTGCGCCAGACAAAGCCTCATCATAGACTTTCTTGTGTAATATTGTATCATGGAGAAAATTACTTCCTGATCCCATACGGTAATCTGCCACTATCTTTTACATTACATTTTCTTATCTATATAATTTTTGCAAATTAAAGTTTAAAAGATTAATTTCCTAGAGTGGGGAAGGGGCATATGAGAAATGACAGGCTTTGTCATTTTATCTGAACAAGTGTAAATGCAAATTCTATTCTCATTCATATAAATATTGACTACTTTTGGAGACTATGTTATTTACCTTAATAGTATCCAGCAGCAGTGAGTTCCGGAGGTTAATTTTTGTTAAAGTATTTCTTTGGATCTGTTTTAAATTTGTGACACTGTAAGTTTCATTGAATGCCCTCTTGCTTATGATGGAAGAGGGTAAATAGAAGCACTCAACTAATATGTATTTTGTATAAATTCTGTTGTTGTGTCTCCTCTTGCTCTTTCCTTTTCCAAATTAATTAACTCTGGTCTTTTATAACTCTTTGTATGAAAACTGTTCTCTGCTTCTATTAGGTCACATAACTTTCTTTTTCCCCTACGGACCTTTTTTATTTCAGTTATGTCTCATTTGAGATAAGATGATCCAGATGGAATGTTGTAGTCCAGAGAAGGAGATATTGTACCATCCTTTAATGAACGACATACTATGATTTTTTCCCCCATATGATTATCTATCCCCTCTTCATTACAGTCTAACATCTTATTCAGTTTCCTCCTATTGTTTATAATTACATTTTTTTAAAAATCCTATGTTAAAACAACTTTATTAAGCTTGCAAAGTCAAGCACTCAGAAGTTAGAAAATGCCAGAATTAGAGTTACCTGTGCAACCTTAATTTGGCCCCCTTGTGTGTATGCATTACGATACAGTCTTTAATTACATGATTACATACTAGTTTTTCCACAGGATCACCACCTCATTCAGTGCACAGGCTGCTGGCGCTCACTTAAGGAGCGTCTATTCAATATATTGTTTTCTCCTCATTGTTCATTGTGTGGCCTCAGGCCTTATTTTCTGCACACTATTCAAAACCTGCTCTGAAGACAGAATTATTAAGTTTCTCATGGGCTTTTCTATGGTGCTCATCACTGTAGTATCCGAGTGCTTCATAAACACTAATCAATTTGTCTTCACAACACCCCTGTGAGGGGAGGAGGCGGTATTATCCCTATTTTACAGATGGGCAACTGAAGCACAGAGAGATGAAGGTCAAACATGTTTTCTAATTTTGGGTGCCCAATTTGAGGTGCCTAGGGCACTTATGCTGCCCTGCATCGCACAAGAATTTGAGTCGTGATGCTTCTTCCTCCAAGCTGACTAGTCATGGTAAGGGAAGCACTGAGAGCACAGGAGAGATAGTCTTCCTGCTCGCAGTTCCTGTGCCTGGTGTGTCAGCAGCCCACATCACCCAGAAGGAGCAATTGCTGGGAAAGTCCTACTGAGGCCCTGCCACCCTGGGATGAAGCATACTCCCTTGCTTTGTGGGGATGGCACATATACTGTCCAATTGTCCCATAGGAGCTGTGTGGAGATATAGCATGCTCAGCACACCTGGAATCTTCAGAGAATTTACCTGCCAAACTCTACAAGTCTCTACGGAGCATGTGCAAACTGAGATTTTTCAGAAGCCTATAACTTGGCAAGATTTGGGCAGATTTTTATGGGGATGACAAAGAGACAGGATCCTGATAACTGGATGACATCCCTGCCAAATTTGAAAACCTTGCTCCACGTAGGAATATGTGGCCATCCCTCACTATTAATCTTGGAGGGAGGCCACACCCCGTCGCTGTCCCATTCCTAGAAAGGCAATCTGAAAAGGGGAAAGATTAACTGTCTCTGCAGTCCGGGCCCTCTGAACTGGGCTGAACAGTGATCAGTCTCTGGGGCTCAAGCCCTCAGGCAGGGTAGAGCAGTAAGCAGTCTAGGAGCATAGGTCCTCAGGCAGGGTGGGGGACCAAACAGTCTAGGGGCCTAGGCCCTCAGGCAGGGCAGAGCAACAAATGGTCGGGTGTCCTGGCTCTGGCAGACAGCCGACAAACGCAAGCCTCTTGGCCTACAGCAAGAAGGCCGCCACCCCGGGGTGGGGGTTGACAGTAAGGGGTAGGAGGACCCGACCCACCCTACTCCACCGGGTCCCAGCCCAGGGCCCTAACAGTGGCGGGTCGTTCTACCACTGAGTCAGCGGGGAATCCAGCGGCAACACGCTGACCTGGATTCAGGAAGCAATGCAGCTGGACAATAGTCTGCTGTCTCTGGGCTACTTCCTCCCCTTCCCTCAGGATGTACCTGGATCTCAGGGTCATCCTCTGTTTCCTCAGGGTTCACCACCAGTGGCAGTCCCAGCAGCTCCTCAGTGTCTGGCGAGTCCTTGGCACAGCAGGGGTCCTCTTTGGATTCCTGCTCCAGCAGCAGGTGGGGAGCGTCTGTCTCCCTCGGCGGCTCCAGCCCAACTGTGCTGCAGGGCCCGCCTTTTGTACTTCTTGTCCAGCCGGCGCATCCGGCGTGGTGGGCATGGCCTTCCTGGCTATGCCCATCACAGGGTGGGGTGGTGGTTCCTCCCTGCCAATCTCAGAGGGAGGCCACACCTACTCACTACACTCCAAAGCATGGAGCTGCTAGAGATTGACAATGAAACAACTGTAACCAAAATGTTACCATGGGAAAAAACAAATGCATTTTTTTGGAAATGGTAAAAAACATTTTTGTTGAAATTTAATCTTTTTTTCTAAATTCAGCCAGAGGCAGACAATTTGCATGGAAAATTTCAGCCAAATGATCTAAGTTTGGCAAAGTTATGAGCAATTGAAAACAGGGTCTTATAATGGAAAGTATAAGGCAACTTTAACTACAGATGTTGCTATCTGTGTTGCCTGTAATAACCTTTCGGAAAGTGGAAACTGAACCTTAATCCGTAATTTCCTATGCAGTGGTTTGTTATAATAGTTTTTTCATGAGTATCGGGCAGCTCATACTGCTTTGCTATTGTAAGGTTTTTCACAAGTGCTGGACTAATCACAGAAACAAAGCAGTTTTCATGACCACTTAAATTCGTCTCGACTAAAGAGAGTGAACATAACATTTTTGAATAAAGCATATAAATGCTGTTTTCCATGTACTAATTGAAATCTCTCTGCAGACTCTTGCCGTGATTGGGAGGTACAACCTAGATGGAGCTACTATAAGGTGGGTGCATAACTGTTTGGAAAACTGTTCCCAGAGAGTAGTCATCAATGGTTCACTGTCAAGCTGGAAGAGCATAGCAAGTGAGGGTCCCGCAGGGATCAGTTCTGGGTCCAGTTCCGTTCAATATCTTCAGCAATGATTTAGATAATGGTATAGAGAGTACACTTACAAAGTTTGTGGACAATATTAAGTTCGGAGGGATTGCAAGCGCTTTGGAGGATAGGCTAAAAATTCAAAATGATCTGGACAAATTGGAGAAATGGTGTGAAGTAAATAGGATGAAATTCAATAAGGACAAGGCAAAGTACTTCACTTAGGAAGGAATAATCAGTTGCACACATACAAAGTAGGAAATGACTGCCTAGGAAGGAGTACTGCAGAAAGGGATCTGGGGGTCATAGTGGATCACAAGCTAAACATGAGTCAACACTGTTGTAAAAAAAGCAAACCGTTCTGGGATGTATTAGCAGGAGTGTTGTAAGCAACACACAAGAAGTAATTCTTCCCCTGTACTCCACACTGATTAGGCCTCAACTGGAGTATTGTGTCCAGTTCTGGGTGCTACATTTCAGGAAAGATGTCTACAAATTGGAGAAAGTCCAGAGAAGAGCAACAAAACAAATGAAAGGGCTAGAAAACATGACCTATGAGGAAAGGCTGAAAAAACTGGGTTTGTTTAGTCTGGAGAAGAGAAGACTGAGGGGGAAGATGATAATTTTCAAGTATTTAAAAGGTTATTACAAGAAGGAGGGAGAAAAATTGTTCTCCTTAACCTTTGAGGATACGACAAGAAGCAATGGGCTTAAATTGCAGCAATGGAGGTTTAGGTTGGACATTAGGAAAAACTTCCTAACTGTCAGGGTGGTTAAGCACTGGAATAAATTGCCTAGGGAGATTGTGGAATGTCCATCATTGAAGATTTTTAAGAGCAGGTTAGACAAACACCTGTCAGGGATGGTCTAACTTAGTCCTGCCTTGAGTGCAGGGGTCTGGACTAGAAGACCTCTCGAGGTTCCTTCCTAGCCTACAAGTCTATGATTCTATGACTGCGCAACTCCTTTTATTTTTAGACATTCATTTTGAGAATAAAAGGCCCATTTAATCTGAAAACATTTTAGCAAGTTTTCCTGCTTTCACAAGTCTGACCCAGGTACCATGGGAACTACATGAAAGTCATTCATATATGATTGCTGTTCAGTGGCCTATAGGAAGTAGTTTCATATCCGTTCCTAGTGCATAGATATCACAAAACCCACCACTACACCCACGTCAACAGTCGCTCAGCAGAAAGACTGAGTGATCATAAACATTGTACTATGATTGTAATTTTTGCAATGCAATACAAATTCTTTGTCTACACTAGGGGTTTGCTTTGGTGCAGCTATATGAATAGCTGATTATTAATTGCCGAAATCCGGGAAAATTCCTACTAGAGACAAGGCCTTCCATGGTTTTCCTTTTAGCATGCTAAGATTTCCTAATCATTGTCTCAAACAAGCTTTGTGAAGCCTGCTGAGAAAGAGGATGATATTTGAACCTCTGCAGGCACTACAGGCTTAACGTTAGCAGGAACATAATGTTACAAATGACACCCCTCAAATGATACCCCTCTCAGTTGTTTCACTCAGGTTAACAATGGGAGAAAGCTGTGGAAGGGAAAGAAATGACAGAGCTGAATCTTAAAGTAAACTGAAGTGTTTTATTGGATAGGTTGTTACAGCTAACAATCCATTGTTGTTTGTTTGTTGAAAAGCCTTGTTAACTGTGCTCGCTTTGAATAGCACAAGCCATTGGGTCAGTCATTGGGGAGTGTGAGTCATGTTCCTCCTGACTATAAAAATCATGGTTTCATGGACTTTGTATCGTGCTTACTGTTGAGTCACATTACACAGGGTTTCTGGCCCTTGTCTATGACTTTGGAAGGAGGTAGCATGACACAGGCAAGGAAGCAGGTTCCTTTCTCTGGTGGCTTTTTTCCTCTTTAAAGATTACAAGCTACCTCTGAAGTGGAGTTTGCTTTTGAAGTGTCCATCCTCTGTTCTAAAGGTAAGATTTGTTTGAATCCCAAGAATCCGACATACTGGAATTCTATGGTAGTACTGTAGAAAAATGGGTCTATATTTGTGTGTCTTGCTTACATATAAGTATCTTGCTTAGGTTTACACTGCGTAATGGAAGGCATTTTTCGTATTGGGGGACGTAGATGGTTAAAAGCATTAAAACAGTGCTTTTCAGCTCTATGTTATCAGTTCAAATCTGACCTAGGCTGGTAGTGACCAAAGCTGAGCAAAAAATGTGTTTAAATACGATCATGCATTAACCTCTGTACTATTTACTTTTTGACCTACTTTCTGCTACTGGGAAGGAATAACCGATTTAAAATGAAAGGAATAAAATAAAAAGGCTGTGGTACTGCAATAAAAAATGGAATGCTTCAGTGTTTTAAAATAATATTTTATTAGATTAATAGAATTAATACTTATATTAAAGTTATGGCGAATGTTTTGGCACAGAAGCATCTTCCTCAGAGCCAAGAAATTCTATTGCCTTAAGGAGGAAAAACCTCATTTATACAGAAGGTTTCCAGGGCATGAATAGGAAATGAGCTACCATAAAGCCATTATTACCAACTGATATCAGTCACTTATCTCATACAAATAATCTCTCTCAACACAGCAATGACAAAGTAAGAAACAAATTAGAAGATATGGAGTTTTTATCAGACCATGTAGAGCTTGTGAATAAAAGTTTCATCATCTGTTTCATCAAGGTTGATGGATAATCCGTGCGAAGGGGAAAATACTACTTGAGGAGTTATAACTGAGGGACAAAATTAACCAAAGGGGAAGAGGCGCTAAACAGTGAAAAAAGATTGTTGCTCACATATCTATGCGGTGTTTCTTTTTATGCACCAGCGCCAACAAATGGAAGGGGTTCCCAAGTCACAGAAGATAGCAGACAACAACATGCCTAAATTAAACAATGACTTTGAAGGAAGAGTTGATGTTGCTCTTGGGGAAGAGGGAGGAATTCTCTTGAAGAAATACAAACTGCACAGTCTTCACCTTCACTAGTTAAATGTACCCTTGGCAGGGCCAACTTGTTCCTTTTATATCAACAAATATATTAATCTTTTCCTCAACTCAAATTACCATCTTTGTTGGATCCAGCTGGAGACCAATGGCCAAATTCTCTACTAATGGAACTTCATCCTCTTCAGCATTGCTATGTCAGCAGAGGGTTTGGTCTGTTGTTTTAAATAAAAAATTCCAGATAGCCGCTCATTTGTTCATCTTCTCCATGAACCTGAAAGTATGTTCTGTAACCATACATTATAGTACATTATCAGAATTATTTTAATTTAGAAAATATCTAGCAACACGTGAGACAATATCAGATATACGTTCTGTAATTCATCGGCTAATTACAAATTTACGGTCAGTAATTCATCATTTCGAAGGCCTAGGGCCACTCTCAGATATGACAATCCTCAAGGACATTAAAGCATATAATTTACATAATCAGGATCAGATATAAATCTCGCACGAATGAAGATTTCTCTACCAATTAAGGATGATTAAAGTAAGTAGCTTTAATCATATTGTTCCAATCATCACTACACAATTGACAGGGGAAACTCCTAGTCATCGGATTAGGGAAAATAGTTAGGTTTTTATATCATCAGTAGAATGAGAATGTAACAGAAGTTCATAAATTCTTATTTCTCTTACAAGAAGTTTCTAGCAATTACTTAAAAGTACTTGGTTATACTTTTAGTTTAACCTTAATAAACTCAATAATTGTAATAATCTGTTAGAAAAATGGAATTATATAGTTTCCGTGACTGGGGCTCCTAAGTGCTATATTAATACTGTACAAACAATAAATAATAAATAATAATATTAATTAATAAAAGTTATTACAGCATTCTTAATTTAGTCTTAATTTGTAATAAATTCACTCTAAATCCAGCACACTTTTCTCCAATAACCATCTTCTCATAACCCCTGTGTATAAACCCTTCACCACCTACCTCCTCCATCTTTGCTATGTATTCTGTCTGATTAGAATATGCATCAGGATTGAGGCTAGAATGATTATCTGTATGAAATAATAAGTGAGTGACATCAGTTGGCGCAGTAGCTTGTTTCCTGCTCACACCCTGAAGTTTTGTATGAATGAGGGATTTCCTTCTTAAGGTAATGGATGTTTTTGGCTGGGAGGAAGATTCTTTTGTATAGTATTTTTTCTATTGATCTAAAAATAATATTTACAATGGGCCAGATTGTGCAACCAAGCACTTACTCACATGAATAGTCCCATTGAAGTTAGTGGGAACACTTGAGTAAGTGATGAGCAATCTAGCCCTGTGTGTTTTAAAGCAATATTTGATGTACTCTTCATGTACAGGCGTTCCACTGCCTTCTCTTTTATATTCTGGGGATTTAGGCTAAGCAGCAATTGGTTGTTTGGAGATGTTTGTCTGTCACCCATCTTTGTGCTATATTTTTCTACACATATTTTTTATTTTGTATTAGGTATATTTCACTTTTAGAGTAACTGAGACAGCAGTACTTTCATTACTCTTTAACTGGCATGCATCTCTCTCTCTATATAGACCACAATAAATAATGTATCATTATGATAGCCTGTATCCCCATGCTCACTCTTTTTACAAAACTATAATGCATTCTGTATAAAGTATACCTTGTGAGGTATCATTTGAAAACTCATAATTTGCTGATCATTATTGTCCTAGTAAAATATGTGTGGCAACATTGTGTGCAAAGTTATAAGATTTTATTGTATAACATTAATGAGAGACAGTCCAAGTTTAGAAAAGCAGGCACAAACCAACTAGTTCCTTGAAGACAAAAGGCAAACTGTTACCTCAGCCAGGTGTCAACAAAATCAAATGGACTATCACCTAGTTAAGTGGGCATTCTTTGGCAGGAAAAAGGGTGTGTGAGCGAGAAATTTACATCTTATCATAGAAGCAGCTGGAAGATCCCATCTCCACAAAGTTTCTGTCTCCTGAACCCCCGCTGGAGATGATTCTCAAAGAAGAGGAAAAGGATAAAAATGAGGACCAGAGTCCCCAAATGACCTCTCCCTTCATCTGTACTTACGGTATCACAACACCTGAAGGACAAGGAAATTAACACTGAACTGGGGGAGAGATCCTGGGTGAAAGGTATCCAGCCAGTAAGACTGCTAGACCATGTGGTGAGAGAGACTTTTTGCTTTGAATTCACTTAGTTTGTTAAGTTAGATATTAGTTTGTGTTTTACCTTTTATTTCTTTATGTCCAATTCTGATTTGTATGCCTCATTACTTATAATCACTTCAAAGCTATCTTTCTGTAGTTAATAAACTTGTTTTATTGTTTTATCTAAACCAGTGTGCTTGGATTTGAAGTGTTTGGGAAACTTCATTTGTGATAACAAGATTTGTGCATATCATTTCTATTAATGAAATAACGGCGGTTACATGAGCTTGTGTTGTCCAGGAGAGGGCTGGGCAGTACAAGACACACCTTTCTGGAGGAAAGTCTGGGACTGGGAGTCTGCTGGTGTTACCCTGCAATGTAATGCATGAGTGGCTGGCTATAGTACTCATATAATATAGCTGGGAGTGATTTATATGCTGGACGCTGTGTGTGAACAGACCAGGAGAGGTTGCTTTCACAGCAAAGCAGTGTAAGAGGCACCCCAGGTTGGTGAACTGAGGGAACACAGCTGTCCATCAGTCCAGATTGTACCTTGGGGAATGTCACAATTCTATTTATAATTATTTATATTATATTAAATAAGAGAAGTTAAAATAACATGAAGGTGGCAAAATCAAACAACCTTAGTTCTGGAATTCCATAATTTTTGAGTGCTTGACATTGCAAACTTAATGTTCTTTTAATGTTTTTTAGGGAAAATATCCTAATTAAAATAAACAAATAATAAAGTAACAGATATCAGCAGTAGGCTATTATCCTCTGGGTGGATGACCAGTCACTAGAAGATGAGGTATGCACACTTTGTCAGTGGGTTTCATAGCTAATTGCCCACCACACATGAATGTTCAGACTGAGGACTCCTGGGTTCAGTTCCAGGTTCCAGAGGGGAGTGTGCTCGAATGCTTATAGATCATTCTGCCTTTGTGCCCATCTGCTCCTCTCCTGCTCCCCATCTCTCCTGCTATTCCGACCAACACCCTGGCTCCAGTCTTCCCCTGCTCTCCAGCTCCTACAATCTCCTCTCTTCCCGCCCCTTGCCATTTCTCATCCTGCTGCATTCAAACCAGGTGGCTTCCTCCTTGTCTGCCTCACTGCCTGCTCAGTGCAACCAGAATCTTCAGAGAATTTAGCTCCCATCGTCTAGCAAGTCTCTACTGAGCATATGCAAACTGAGATTTTTCGGAAGCCAAATTTGA
Source organism: Natator depressus (assembly GCF_965152275.1). Classification (NCBI taxonomy): domain Eukaryota; kingdom Metazoa; phylum Chordata; order Testudines; family Cheloniidae; genus Natator; species Natator depressus. Next base: position 221,447,037 of record NC_134234.1, on the reverse strand, counting down.
GCAAATTTCACATGGACATCAAAAGGCACATCCCAGGCACATCCCAGGACATGAGTCCTGTCAGCCAAATTTTAAGTCCCTGCTCCAAAGCATGGAGGTGCTAGAGTTTCTCAACAAAATGGATGTAAGAATTTTTTAACAGGGGAAAAGCATATTTTTTCCCTTTTCTCCTTCTGAGAAATAGCTGAATTACTTTTACTTAAACTTAAAAAGAAAGAAAGAAACAAACACACACACACACAAAAACCCCTGAAGAAGAAAAGAAAAAGTCTCAGGCAGATACCGGCATGGAAAACTTCAGCCCAAATGGTTAAAATTTGGCAAAGTTATAAGCACAGGAAACATGGTCTTATAATTTTAAGTTTCTGGTGATCTTAACTATAGGTGTTGCTACCAGCTCCACCTATTTTACGTGTACATGTGTATATAGATGGGTGCAAGGGGCATAATTTACAATCAATATATTGTGACAGGGTTGGGCCAGATGGCTACAGGAGAGTAATAGAAGGCAGATATATCAGCCCCAGGTTAAATAGGTCCCTTTTCCCTGGGTAAGGTAACAGGGAAGGTTCCGGAACAATCAGGAACTTTCTGGAAACAATTAAGGCAGACAGGCTGATTAGAACACCTGCAGCCAATCAAGAAGCTGCTAGAATCAATTAAGGCAGGCTAATCAGGGCACCTGGGTTTAAAAAGGAGCTCACTTCAGATTTGTGGTGCATGTGAAGAGCTGGGAGCAAGAGGCACTAGAAGCTGAGGGTGAGAAGGTGTACTACTGGAGGACTGAGAAGTACAAGCATTATCAGACACCAGGAGGAACGTTCTATGGTGAGGATAAAGGAGGTGTTGGAAGGAGGCCATGGGGAAGTAGCCCAGGGAGTTGTAGCTGTCGCACAGCTGTTCCAGGAGGCACTCTAGACAGCTGCATTCCACAGGGCCCTGGGCTGGAACCCGGAGTAGAGGGTGGGCCCGGGTTCCCCCCAAACCTCCCAACTCCTGATCAGACACAGGAGGAGTTGACCTGGACTGTGGGTTCATGAAAACGGCCAAACTGAGGGCTGCCGTGAATCTCCAAGGAGAGCAAATCCGCCAATAAGCGCAAGGCCCACCAAGGTAGAGGAGGAACTTTGTCACAATATGTATTTTAAAAGTGTGTATATAAATTGCACGTTACGTACTTATACTTACGTATAAACCTAATATGCAATTCTCCACACTTGTAGTGTGCAAAATCAAGCTCTTTGTCTGACCTCAGATCAATTATATAAATCCCCTGGGACAGTTTTGACATGCGCTCCCTTAATATTCTCTTTTTCCTTTTCCTTATAGTATCTTCCAATATTTTTTGTAAATTGCTGCCACTGGAGAAAATCAAATACAGTTGAGCACATTTGTCTCTGTTTTTCATTTTGTTTAGCTACAGAAGGTAAAATGAAAAGCCTTGGAAGGACTTTCTATAACACAACTGAGGAAGCAGCTGTTTACCATGAAAATAGTCCATACATTTTAGTTTCCTGAGCTGGGAAATAGCTCCCGTTGCCACTGGTATATTTCTTTGTACTTTACTCCTCACCTGGGACATGACTTGTACTGACAGACTATGGCACACAAGGAGAGGGGTGGGGGTGGGGGTGGGAGGTAGAATCATGTGGCTGCGACTCACTGACATCTAACCTAAGACATTAGTAGTGTGCCTTCTGTTCATTAGCTGCTGCAAACCCTATGCAAATATATTCACATAGTATCATCATGTCCCTGAAATGAAAAGAGCTATGAACCGCCCAGAGACCCAAATGCTGTAGGTTACTTGATCTGTAAAGCACATGAAGCCAGTGACTATGACACTGCGATGGGAAGAGTTTTGCCATTTATAAAAGAGGAGCTAAACCAGTGATTCATTATCTTCACAGGCGCATAAATTGGCTCAGACCACTTTTTAAAAATGTACACGTTCAAATCAATGGACCTGTATTCAGCAAATGCTCCAAAGATAACCTAACCCACAGCCAGTGCATGAATTGAATAAGCACTTCCATCAAGGGACCGAGACAGCGAGATTCTGCAGGAGCTCCTGCATTCAGAAGACAGTCATTCTGAGAAATCAGTGTTGCAAACATTTCCTTCTCTTTGCACAAGCAGAAACATAACAACACAGGAAGAGTTACTCAGGTTTCCTAATTTATGTTCGCTGGCTTCCTCATCTGGGCATCGGAGCTGGCAAGCTCCCACGCTCCCCTCTGCCCTCTGTCCTTTAGCTCAGTGCCTTGAGTGGGCTGTGGCTTTACGTACATAATGCCGTGTTAAACCAAATCACTACCCATCAATGTACAGAATAGTGAAGGATGTGGATTTTTGTCAGCTGATGGCCAGAGGAGTGTGCACCTTCGAATGCTGTTGCCCATAAGTAATAGAAAATCAGACATCTCTCTCTCTCTCTCTCAGCTACTTGTATGTGTCTCATTATTGTAGTATCTGGCACCTCACTAATATTGATGTATTTATCCTCACAACCCCCCTGTGAGGTAGGGCAGAATGCTCGTTTTACAGATGGGGAAGTGAGGTATGGAGAAATTGAGTGACTTGCCCAGGATCACGTAGGACATACGTAGTAGAGCAGGGATTTTCAGCTCAGTCTCCTGAACCCCAGGCTCATGTCCTAATGACTGGTCCATCCTATCTCATGACCTAGGAGTGACGTCCCTCTCCAATGCTCCTGTTTGGGCATGACAGAACAGCAGACCTAACCGCCCACACTGATTCCCCTGTTCACAGATAAAGGCTTGCTGTAAACTAGTTGAACGCACCCAACAGTGTGGTATCTGTGCAACAGAGACGAAGAATTAAACCCTTGCTGAATCATGGCCATCGACCCCTAGGCTGGTTACCCCTCACCATGCCATGTGCACCCAGGCTATTACTTTATTAAAGCCAACCTATTTTTCTTGCTGCATGGTTTGAAGGGCCCTTTGAATGATGAGCAACAAGGGGACAGGAGGAGGACAGCCGCACATTAACAACCCCGTGGATGAAAAACCTCCGAAACATCTGCTCTCTGTTTCTTCTGAGCAGGCTGTAGAGCAGTGTTGTGGTCCATTCTGACCCATCCTGTTTCAACCAGTATGGGTAAGGACTCAGGTGCACTGGCACAGGGGTTTCTAACAGCAGAAGGGCAGTGGTTGCAGTTCAGGACTGAGGTGCCGTGACAGGGCTGTTGGAGACAAGCTAGAACCGAACTGCTGGCACTATTCCTGGCTCAAGACAGCACGCTCAGTCCCTCACTTTCAGGATAATTAAATGTACTATCAGCCTTGGGGTAATGCCTAGGTGCCCCGGCCCTCTTGCACTAGATGTCACAAAGGACAACCCTGCAGCTATTGTACAGCTGCACAGTGCTGCTGATTTAGGATGTGCCTCCATTACAAACAGGAGGTGTGGCTGCAGGACATGCAGACGTACCCGAGCTAGCTATGATCTAACAAGCTCAGATAGCAATAGCAGTTAAATGGTAGCAGCATGGGTGGCAGCACAGGATGTACCAACCCACCTGGGACCTGGGTATGCACTCAAATGGCTAGCCTGAGCTGCCGCGCTATCACTGCTGTGGTGATCTGAGCTAGATAGCTCAAAGCTGCCTTGGGTATGTCTACACATGCTGCAGTCACACCTCCGACCGCAGTGTAGACATACCCTTAAGTGGAGAGATGCCCATTTACACCAGCTCATGACCTGGCCATAGGTGCTGGAACTAGGGGTGCTGCAGCGCCCTGTGACTTGAAGTGGGTTCCATTATATACAGGGTTTACAGTTTGGTTCAATGGCCCACATCACCCCCACTATACAAATTGTTCCAGCCCCCCTGGCCCTGGCCCATTAAAGCATCTTTTCTCTCTCTCGTGTACACTGGCAATATCTTTTTAATGACCGCTCACATGAGCTAGAAAGAGATACATTATAAGGTCTGTAAACACCTGTTAGTACCACAGTAAACACGATACTCTATTTCAGCTTCCTAGTCACCGCTTTCTTAGTCTGAAATAATTCTCTTAAAAGTGAAGTTTCACTATGAATGTACATTTACCGAGATGACGCTTGTACATTTTGTTCAACTGTTCCTAGCATGTGGGTAGCTCAGCACACTTCAAAGCCATCCTTTCCCTTGGTATAATAAACTAGGGTAATTTAGCTTCTTTGCCCAGAAGACCTCCCAACTGCAACTGCCTTTAATGAGACTGAGGAGGTAGGAAATGAGTAGCTGCATGGGGCAGTAACAGGCCCAAAGGAAGCCTCACTCTGGGATCCTGTACCGGAGGCGTGGGCATTAGGAGTGGGGTAGCGTGCGGTGTCAGGAGAGGCATGGCTATTTGGGAAGTAACACATTAGCAGGACCAGAAGAGTGTCTGGAGAGGAGAGAGTGTTTGGGGAACACATAAGTGGCATGAATTCTAACTTTACAATCTACTTTGAATGGGGGGATGGATGGGCTGGGAGGGGTGCAGAGCTGCACTGTGCAGAGAACAGACTGTGATTCTGAGTCACGCTTCCTCCTTTGCTCTCCCCTAACTCTGAGGGTGTGTAGATGGAAGGGGAATAAACTACTTCACCCCTTTGCAAGAGACGTTTACTCTGCCCCTCTCCTCATGGGGGTAGCCAGCTACTCTGGTGAGTGGGGAGCTGTGGAGCCCTGGTAGGGTGACCAGATGTCCCGATTTTATAGGGACAGTCCCGATATTTGGGGCTTTTTCTTATATAGGCTTCTATTACCCCCCAACCCTTGTCCCGATTTTTCACAGTTGGTATCTGGCCAGCCAAAGCTCTGGCTCCTCCCACTCCTTGCTCCTTTGCCCCCTAGCTCACAGGGCAGGAGTAGCTGTTTTCCCTGCCATGGCCCAACTCACTCTCTGAACTGTCCTGAGTTAATGGAGTAGTGAAGAGGCTTTACTTGTCTGTGTGGCCATGTAAGGAGGGGTAGTGACATTCCAGCCCTGCGAGCCTATTGCTGGAGTATGGATCACAAGAGGGAAGGTTGTACAGGAAAGTGGTTGGTCAAGAAAAGCCCTGTGCCTTAGGAGTCTCTCCCAGAGCATGGGAAGAAGAGGAGGGCGGGTTTGTTCCCAGTGTAGATGGCTATCTCCTATCACTAACGCAGCCAGGAGGGGCTGCTAGCATGTAGGACCCTTCTTCTGGGCTGGTGTCGTGGCAGGATGTTTTCACTGCAATGCAAGTATTTGCAGACTGTTTGCGTCTGATTCAGATTCACCCAGCTTTGTGGCTAGAACTGAAACCAGGACATCTTTACTTTTGTTCCTGGCTATGAACGCTCGTTCTCTCTCTCCCAAGCACATGCCCTTAATCCTGAGGCATGGTTAGGTATTACCACCTGAATAATCAGATTCAAGAGAATTCTTGTATATTTCTCATGTTATGTGACTACTGTTATGACAGGCACTCATGAGGTGCTGCTCCCCGCAGCATCTGAATCCACTTTATGAGGTTTAAATTTCATAACAGATAGATCTCAAAAAAGGCACCAACACAACACTCTGTGACCCTCCTTGCCACTCCTGCTCAAGATCATGAGGCGCTTTTCATGCATTACATTTAAGTGTGATCTAAAGCTGAAAACATAGGACCTAATCAACATACCTGATGCGGTCAGACCCCATAGTATCATACCTTTGAAGCGTGGGAGAGACACTGTGCTGTGCCCTGAAAACAATTAATGTTCCTTTAAAAGTATTCAGCCTTCAGGGAAATATGTTCTCCTAGCTCCATAAATGCCAGTGGTTATACTACCACCAAGTAGTTGTGGCTCCATTTTTGATGCATCTGGGGGACAATGACATCTGGGATCAATCCTTGGTTGCACGGGAGCAGAGCAAAGTCGGGAGTAAAGGTGACACCTTTCTGTTTCCTGAAGTCCTGGGGCAGGCCAGAAACTGAGCCGACCCCCAGTGCAAGTGGGAGCCGCAAACTGCTTGTGATAGGCCCCCATGGGCCAGTAGGATGGCCAGAGCTCAGTGCAAAGTTTGGGTTACGAGATGGGGGGAGTCATCGCTCTTAATCTGGTGCATTTATTTGCTTTTAAGGATTTGGATGGGTAGATAGGTTGTGCCCTGGATTAAATTTAAGCAGCTTTGAAAGAGGCTTTTGCTTGTTGGGATTAATTAATACTAGAACTAAGATGAAAACAGCTACCACACAAGGAACTTTTTTTAAAAAAAAATACAAAGCACCAAATTCTAACTTCCTGGACATTGTCATATATATCAGTCCAAATGGTGTTGAAAATAGTGACAGCTGCTTCTGGGAAATGTGACATGCAGTTTTGAACAGGAAATTTACTGCCTTGGTTGACTGGAGTTTCTTTTTTATTACCTGCTTGCAGAGTTAGGGCATAAACATTGAAGTCATCCTGATGTTACCTCTGTGTGAATTTGTGGGGTCTTTGTTCAGATAATGGACAATATGGCCTCCAGGTGGTGCTGAACAGCCCCATAACTCAGAAGCCTGAGCGATGAGCTGATTAAATAATACAGGGTTTAAAATAATTTGAAAAAAAAAATCTATTTCCTTTGCTCTTCCTGCCTACCAGCTGTAGATCCCACCCCAACCTCATTTTGAAATACGATTAAGTATGTTTAGAATTATAATACTCCCCTGTGTCTCCCCCTCCAGCCACCAATTTTACAGATGCTGGTCTCAACCCCCATCTCTCTCCTCTTTTCCCAGTGCTTCCCGATGACAGCCCTCCTTGGAACCAATCTGAAATCCAGAACAGGATGAGACCAGTTTTCAGGGATAGCTCTGATCCCAGATTCTACAGGGATCAACCATCTCTCTGTGTGACAACGCTTTGAACCAATCCAGTGCAAAAGAAGCAACGCATGAAGTGTGGCAATCTACTAATAGTAAAATAATGTCTTGGATTTTTATAGTGTCTTTCACCCTGAAGTTTCTCAATTTGCTTTACCCACGCTCATGTAAGATGAATCACTTTATCTGCCATTTAAATGCAGCTCTCGCTGGTGTAAAATATAGCAGCGATTTAACATTGCACTGCTACACTACAGAACAGTGTGGCAAAGATGAATAATGTCTGTATTCAGCTGAACCTGCAAGGGGGAATTTAGGTAGGCAGAATGTAATTACCCATATTGGAATCTGGCCAGAATGCTGGAGGCTAACACCTGTACTCTTGCGAAATATGCCATGGGATAATAATAAGCAGCAAATGAAGGGAGAGCCCATGTTCTTCATAATAAAGCAGCGAGCTAGGCATTGTGCGAGATCTGCAGCATTAGGCTGAATATTCCAAACCCTCTAATTTTGAATGGGGGCGGGTCATGCTTCATATGTGATAATAATACAAACCAATTTTCTAGCCCACCAGAAAGAGGCAGTGGACAATTCTATTGTGTCAGAGTTGAGGAGTGGGTGTGGAAGTCGTTAATTTAGAATGAAACAACTTTGGTTGTCTGGGTTTTGGTTTCAGATATAATTAGAGACAGGCGAAAACTGGAACCGTAGTTCTGTACCAGTTTAAATGTCATGGGGGTGGGGGGTGGGGGAGGGTAGGAAGTGACTCTGTGGTTCTGAATTCACCCCTAAGGTTTTGGTTCCAGGTCAAAGCCAAATCTATAAGGGGCCCAGTTTTGATTTTGGATTGGAGGTAGCTGAGAGCTCATGAGATTTTGTGGCAAAGTGGTGGAACTCTTGTGAGAACGGCTGACCTCATGACTATCCTGGGGTGAAATCACATGAGAGCAGCTTGTGGGATTTCACTGTTGTTTTATCCAACCCCTAGCTCTAAACCATAGCCTAGCTCTGAATAGTTCATTCTTGCGTTTATGTTATATGCATTTAATGTTAATTTTAAAACCTTTTATGGAATAGATTGTAAACTGCTTTAGGCAAATACCTTCTCTTTGGTCTGTGTTTGTATTAATACCTAACACAATTGGGACCTGGTCCACTTATCGCCTTATAAATAATAAATCATAACAAATTAACTTATTTGAAATTCAGGCCCAGTTGGACATCGTTCTGATTTTGGGATCAGCTGTGCCTTGCAGTCTTCCCTCCTGAAGTGGGAGCATGAAGCCATGTTGTTGAATCTCTCCACGAGTAAAACCAGTAAGAAAAAAATCCCATGCTTGTGGGTTTAAAAGCAAAAGTGTTTTGAGTTGACCTCAGATGTGTTGTGAGAATGAATGGCTGACAGTTTTTACAGATCAGGAAGTGTTACATTGTAAGGGAGGATATGGGGATGATATGAAAAACAGCAACATTTCTTGGCAAAGGCAACAAATTTTTCATGCCACGCAAATTGATGAAAATTCAGGGGGCTGTCCAGAGAGAATTTTGCAGTCATTTTCACTGCAAGGAACTGTGTTTGTCCAAATAAAGAAATCTATCAGTCTTCACTCGCAAATACCCTCAAAGGAAATATTGGTAGTTTCTCCCAGCACTAGAGACACTGGCTAAGTCTACCAGAGGGAACTGTAGAATGTGGATCATTGGAAATTTGCAAACTGGTCTGAATAAAATAAGAAATCCCTATGAACCTTCACCCCAAATATCAAACAAAGGGCTACATTTAGCCCTACCCTTTACCCCACTGCCAGAGAGGTGCGAAGACACTAACTATGGGCAGCTGGGGAGTCCCTTGGCATGGAGACATATTGGGCCCTAGGCAGCTCTTACAAGCTAGTGTAAATTACAGTTGTCCTAAAGACTGCTCTAATTTTCACTGACGGCCAAACCAACTCCTGGGAGGGTGTGTGTGTGGGGGGGTTTCCAGTGCAAAGATGGCTTAAAATCACCCTTTGCTCTTAACCCAGATGCCCTATAGCAGAACTCTGGGGTGCACCCAAATATGGGAATTACTTAGTGTTCATACTTTTTGAGCAATCCTATATCCTTACATGGTGTCTTTTATGTTGAAACACCCAACACGTGACACAAACGATTACTGTTTAATGATATACAAACTGACCATCCACCACAGAAATGCAGCCACCTCTGGAGGAAAAGGGGAAGGGAAGCAGGTGCCATTTTGCACTCATTGACCTAGAAAGCTCTCAGCAGTGGCAGCTGGGACTGTCAAAATTTCTAGGAAGTAGCTTTCAGTTTCCTGGATTGCCTGTTCTCGGCTACTTATGGTACATCTCAGAAACGCTCTCTGTTATATGTAAATCTGTAGTAATACATCCTAGATTCCTGTAAGGCAATATCCCCCATTCGATTAATAGAAACCTCGGGTTCCTCTTTTTTGCTTCCTCTATTGACCACAACGCACGTCATGAGTAAAGTCCTGTCTGCGATGGCTGCTGTCAGCTTGGGTGCATATGGTGTGCAGCATGTGTATGCAGCAAACCACTTCATAGATTTTTTTTTTCCAGTGGAAACTATTAAAAGCTGAAAGTCTTTTCTAATAAAATTCACACAGCTGCTGCAGATGAAGTTGCAGCACCACAGTAGGGCTCTCCAGAGTGGGACAGCCTATGCTCAGTGTGTCAGAATCAGTCAAAGACTTACCAAGACAAGAAGCCACGGCAAATAACTTTAGCTTGTGCCTCTGACTGTTTGTCTGTAAACAAACTGGCATTTAAGGTTGTTCTCTGGTATTAAAATGCCTTAATTTCCCCTTCTATTTCCTCGACTTCATCTCAGCGCCCTAGAGATGCAGGGAGCATAGAGACTGAAGCCAGCTTATCTTGACCCTTTCCTGCCTCCCCGCCCCAGACAGCTGCCCTTCTGCAGATTGGAGTCAGATGCCACTGCTTCCCTTAAGGTGGGAAAATACAGTTCATAGGAGGCTTAGGTTTGGCCTATGAAGGTTTGGCCATTTTTTCCTGGGGACCATAGACTGTCAGGTGCGTGTACAGCAATATGATAATGCTGTGTCACAATGACAATGCTGACATCTTGATGTGATTCTGTTGCTGTGGAGCCTGATAATGCAAAACAGGAGCCCCTCCCCCCTTTATGTCATTTAAAATGTAACTATTAAAAACATAAACTGATAAATCTTCCTGCAAAGTGGCCTACAGGACATGGGATGGGTCCATCCAAACAGGGAATTTTCCAGGACACTTGGGAGGAGTGGTTCACCACGCTCGTGTGAGTATACCTTATATTGTAAAGGGCCCAATTGTGTTACCCCATTGGCTGAACATTCTCTGACTCCTAGGGCTGCAAACCATCCTGAAATATATTGTTGAAGACAGGACCATGTCCATTTCCAAAGCGGGCCTACACTGCTGGGATTTCCTTTCCTCTCAATATAGGCCAGAGTTTATTTGTAGCTCCTTGGAGGGAAAGTCTTTTTGAACCTTTACATTTTGGTGTGAATTTAGCATCAGCATCAGCACAACCTTCCCCACTCTACTACACCAACGTGCATAAGCCAATATACATGAAGGCCGCCCACAAGGATCAAAACTCTAGGTCCTGTCAGTTCTTGGTTCCTCTGTTGAGCATGTCAATTTATGCCTAGTAGCAGCTTTGTTTACACTGCCACTTGTCCTGCTTTCAAAGGTCTGAGGCAGGGTCCTCCATGGAGGAGTCAATGAGGAGAAGCTGGTTGTAGGATTAACATATATTAGCAGGTCAAGGTAAACCCTAGGCTTGCCCTAGTCTTTACCTCAACCTGCTGACACATGTGAAAGCTACAAGCTGCCTTGTGTTCACTAGCGTTTTTACCTGGTGTTGGCTAACTCAAATTAAGACCACACCCTTTTTCTTAGGGAAGATGCAGCCTTTGAGTAGACTAAAATCACCAGTCCACTGAGTCATGCAAAACCATTTCAGAACTCAGCCCTTTTTGTTCCTACTTTAGTAGTAGTGCATGTGGGTTGTGTGTGTCATGTCGTTTAATTTATTATATTTTTAGGGGAGTTTTCATTCCCACCCCTGGGATTTGTGGTACTTGAGGATGGTTGTTTCGTAATGCATAGTGTGTAGAGGCCCTCAGCTGGGGGACCAGTCACCTAAAACAATGATTATGTTAAAATGTATTTTTAACTTTTGTGTATGACACCTCTTTTTAGAGCACAAAATGACTAATGACACATACTGTTGTCATTATGATGGGCACAGGCAGTATTTAAAGCATGTTTCTCATCCTGGATATTCCTCTTAAACAATAGTAATAATCTGGAAAAAATTAAAAACAAATAAAACCCCTCAGTGATGCATCATGAATATTTAAAAGCTGATCACTCCCAGTGTCAGTCTGATGGTTAGAAACTGCTGCCTCAACGAGACCCTATTACAAGTGCTAAGGCTACTGCTTCTGAATCCCTGAAACAGAGCGTGGCTTGGGGAGCTGGTGGGTCAGATCTTATAGTCCTTATCCACAGAAGGATTCAGGCCCCAATCCTGTAAATGACCGCATGCTGCAAAAAAAGCCCACTGATGCCCCACTTGTTGGATTGGGGCATTATTCAGTATCTGGCCTTTAGGTTTGTTTTGTTTATTTGGGGGAAGGGGACCTTAGTGAAAGAAAGTCGTCATTGACGTCAAAGGGGTTACTTGCTGGAGTGAGGGCTACTTGTGCACGTAAGGATTACAAGAACAGGTCCGAGTTGTGAAATGCACTGCATGTACCAAAGCTTTCCGTCATGTTCCAGGCCTGGCATTAAAAATTCACGTTTAACTTAGGTGCAGTTATTTATTTCATCACAAGGGAAAAGGAGGGCACAAGGGTTTCTCCCCATGAATTTATCTGGGGGGGATGTCAGATGATCCCAACAATGCGAGACAGAACCAGCAGGCAAGAAAGTTAGAATGAGGTGAAGGTGGGGGCAGGAGTGGTGTGTATGTGTGGGAGTTGGGGGGAGGGAGGGCTAGCTCTGAGGGAAGGGAATACTTGGGGTAAAAATGGGGTGGTTGCCAAAGTTTAGGTCCTTCCCTTATAATAAAACAGGATTCTAGAGTTACTGGCCACAACTTTGCAGCCTGCAATGTGTTTATTCTTTGATTTCTGAAATGTGCCCTATTACACAGGTCTTCAAGATACATATTCACAGGGTAAAGGCTTTGCCATGAGCCCTGGGTGAGGGGCAGTGTCTTGTTGTCCCGCACCAAAAGCAGCCCAGGAAGCAGCTTGTGACTCAGAGGCTACATCTACACTTGGAATGTGATTCCCAGCTCGTGTAAGTCACATCTTTAGGTTATATTTAAAAATTCTAATCAGGCTAACCAAGCAAATCTGGATTTACTATCCAGTGCACTTCCATTCATAGAAATGGGCATACTGAACAAGACACAGTGTCCATCTAGTCCAGTGTCCTGTTTCCAGTAGGGACCAGCACAAGATGCCTCAGAGGAAGGTACAGTTTTGCCCCTCTGATGTGTTATTTGAAGGGCTCACATTACCACGTTACTCTGCTTGGAGAATACCTTAATCTATTTGATTTTCCCGGGCTTGGGTTATTTTCTGCATCCAGTGGGATTCTCTCTGGTTTTTAATCCATGTTTTTTAATCCATACTGGCTAAATCTGGCAGTCCTCACACAACTTTTACTCAGATAAAACTCTGGGTGACTTTAACCAAGTTTTTCCTGAGCATGTATGGATTTTTTTCAAGGCCTCATTGGAAGTTCCATTGTTTCCAGTGTCAATGTATCAATAAGGTTCCCATCCTATCAAAATACAATTAGCAATCAGCACTTTCCCAGAAGCTGGAAGACTGCAGCAAAAGTTCATCAAAAGAAGAAGATGATCTCTTCTTTAATAGGGGAGTGCACCCCACAGAGACTACAGGTCCCAGCATTACTCTGGTATTTCTTGATCGGAGCAGCCTTCTGTTCATGTCGAGTGGCAGCACTGAACACTGAGATCTGTAATATCTCCAAGTGCACCTCTCTCCAGTGGTGCATGTAGAGTCAAGCTCCATTAAAGTAAATGGGGGTTTGCCATTGACTTCAAAGGGAGCAGGATCAAGTCCATAAAGAAGGTCTAGACCCACTTAGCTCACGAACCACCTCTGCCACAGAGGGTTAAAACACTCTTTCTGGTTGGTTTATAAAATGACACTGTTGCTCCTTGCAGCTCTACAAAATGCTGCCTAAGCTTCCCTGGGACATGACTTTTTTTGACACAAGCCTTTTCCAAAACACAAGCAAAGCAACTGCCTTTTGACTTCTCCAAATCATGGGAGTGAGTCATGCTGATGGAGGAGCTCAAGGTCAGAGTGGAGATAGAGCCCCACTCAATCTCAAAGGGAGCGCTAAACACCGGCGCTCCTTTTCCCTGGGAAGAGGCCTTGAGTGAAGACGGCCCCCCTGCAGATGAGCCAGAAAACCCCCCAGCATTAAATAACATTCAGTATAACTACTTAAAAATCTGCTATCCTTACGTATTAAGTTTCCTCTGTTTATGTTAAATGCGGGGTCTGTCTTTTCATTTAAGGTGTGTACAGTGCCTAGCTCAATGGGGCCTCAATTCCTGATTGGAGCCTCTAGGCACTACTGGGATACAAATAATACAGGAAGACTAGATAGCTCAAGAGATGCAGAGAGATACTAATGGAAATACAGAGCCTTTCACTTTAAGGGTTCTAGGGCAAATCCAGCCCAGCTGGGCAGTGATCAACGTTTATTTATACCTGATGGTGTAACATTTATTTACACCTGTGTGAAATGACTTGATTGTTTCACACCCCATTTCCTAGTGGTCAGTTTTCCACATCACAGAAACCACCACCATGGCTAGCAATATTAGCATACTTCCAGCAGCCCCATCAACAGCTGAGGACTGGGTGGGCATGGACAACAAACCATACTCCCCTGCCTAGAGAAGGTAACTCTAGATCAGATTGAAGCATGCCGGTGGGGCGATTTCACAGAAGCCTCTCCTTGTTCAGAAGATAAAGTTCCCTACTCATGTAGGAACAGAGGCAGACCATAGACCCTTCATATCTGCAATGGTCTGATGACAACTCTGCCATCTCTATGTCGTGTAAGAGGACTTCAGGCCCTGGCAATGTCAAGCCAGGACCTTCAATGCATGGAACTTATTAAAAAAAACTAAACACACAATCCCTACCTCAGCAAAGTTGGCTATTTAAACACCGGGGTAGTAAACCTGGAGAGGTGCAGAGCATCTGCAAATACTACTGAAGGCAATGGAAAGTTGCAGGTACTCAGCACTTCTCAGGCTCAGGCCTTGAAGGACTTTGTTTGCTTTGTGGGAGAGCAGCCTGGTGAAAGAAATTAAAAAAACACGAAGAAGAAAATAATAAAGAAGAATGAAGTGGAGGGGAAAACAACCAACCACCAATGACTAAATAAGCTAAAAACAGCTAAAACCCAGAAGATTGACTTTGCAAAAAAGGAGAAAAAGCAAAGGCAGCAAGAGAATCTCCTTCTTCTACTTTCACAGCTATGTCCCCTTCTCAACAGCAGCAGTGACCCCTACCTTAGTCACTCAGGCCCACATCTTCCAAGATATTTAGGCTTCTAACTTCCATTGATTTCAATAAAGCTGTGGTGGTAGAGGGCAATGTAATACCTTAGGAAGAGAGAGAGAGGCGGTAATGTGTCTATATTTTACAATTTTGACAGGACCAAAGCAGAGCCAGCTCCCACACAATCTATCTCAGGATTTACTCAAGACCCAGGCCATATCAGACCAGGACACTCTGCAAGGAGTTTCAGTGCCCTAGAGATTTCCATCCCAACTGGCTCTATTCAATAAAGCTGCTTGTTATTTATTTGCTGTGACTGAGTCACAGTGTCAGCTTCTGTGAACTGGGTGACAAATGCTTGGTATAAGGTTGGGGGGCGGGGGCACAAGATGGGGCCAGCTGGGTGCCTAAAAGCTGCTCTGATCTCTGCTGCCTGCTAGTATGGCCCCTCAGTCAGGAATCAGCCAGAGGCAGGGGTGACCCAACCAGTCCCCCCTTTCCCTGGCTAGAGCCCCTGCAGTGGAAGCTGGGACACAGAGTGGGGCATTATTTGTAAATATCCCGAATGTAGACAAAACTATGGAGAGCTAGCATAAAAGGAAAGCAAACCCTGGGTACTTCACAAGAGGCAGGGAGAAAGTGTCTACTTGTGCAAATGAGAAAGTGAAAGAGACTTCAGGCACCATACCCAGTGTGATGGGGCAAGGCCAGATGGCTATGGAAAAGTAGTGGGAGATAGATATATTAGCTCCAGGCTAAACAAATCCCTAGTACCAGGATAAGTGAAATGGCAGCTGCTCCAGGTCAATTAAGACACCTGGGGCCAATTAAGAACTTTCCAGAAGGCAGGGAGAAGGCTAGGTTGATTGGGACACCTGAAGACAATCAGGGGCTGGCTGAAACTAATTAAAAGCCTCCCAGTCAGTCAGGTGGGTGTGGATGTCAGGAGTTGTGGGAGGAAGTTGTGCTGTTGGAGAGACTGAGGAGTACATACCATATCAGGCACAAGGAAGGAGGCCCTGAGGTAAGGGTGAAGTGGAGCTTGAGGAAGTGAGGGCTGCTGTGGGGGAAGTAGCCCAGGGAATTGTACA
Organism: Natator depressus; assembly: GCF_965152275.1. Lineage (NCBI taxonomy): Eukaryota > Metazoa > Chordata > Testudines > Cheloniidae > Natator > Natator depressus. Next base: position 221,431,533 of record NC_134234.1, on the reverse strand, counting down.
TGTTATGTTTCTAAAAGTTCAGCTACCATAGCTGATATTATTAGGGTCCCTGGGCTGGAGCCCGGAGTAGAGGGTGCGCCCGGGTTCCCGCACCCCCCCCTTTGCCCCCTGATTAATCACTGAGACTGGGAGACAACAGAGACGGTGCAAGGAAGGATAACTTCTCCTCACCTCCCTCACTGGCTTATGATGAAAATGGCTCAGTAGACTGTGACCCTTGTCTCTAGAGAGAGAAGGGTTACGTGGAGGGTCACAGTGAGCCTCTGAGGCTAGCAAAATCTGCCAGGAGACGTGGGACCCACGGAGGCAAGGACAGAGCTTTGTCACACCAGTCGTGGAGAAAACATCCACTCACACCAACAGGGATTTTTCTTGCATGTCAGGGGTTTCCCCTCCCCCTCTGAAAAGCAGCAGCAGCTGGGAAGGGTGAGATTCTCCATTTCTTGGTCCCAAGTAAGATGTTAGTACTAAAGGCTCATCAAGTGAGACAGTGATAATATAATCATGGGTAAGGAGGCTCAGAGGGAAGCAAAGTTTTTAGGGCTGTGAAGTGATTAAAAATTAATTGTGATTAATCGTGTGATTAATTGCACTGTTAAACAATAATAGAATACCATTTATTTAAATATTTTTGGATGTTTTCTATATTTTCAGATATATTGATTTCAATTACAAAGCAGAATATAAAGTGTACAATGCTCACTTTATATTTATTTTTGATTAATATTTGCATTATAAAAAACAAAAAAAATAGTATTTTTCAATTCACCTAATACAAGTACTGTAGTGCAATCTCTTTATCATGGAAGGCGAACTTACAAATGTAGAATCAGGTACAAAAAAACCCTGCATTCAAAAATGAAACAATGTAAAACTTTAGACCCTGCAAGTCCACTCAGTCCTACTTCTTGTTCGGCCAATTGCTCAGACAAACAAGTTTGTTTACATTTATAGGAGACAATGCTGCCTGCTTCTTCTTTACAACGTCACCTGAAAGTGAGAACCAGCATTCGCATGGCACTGTTGTAGACCGCATTGCAAGATATTTACATGCCAGATGCACAACAGATTCATATGTCCCTTCATGCTTCAACCACCATTCCAGAGGACATGCGTCCATGCTGATGACGGGTTCTGCCCAATAACAATCCAAAGCAGTGCAGACCAACGCATGCTCATTTTCATCACCTGAGTCAGATGTCACCAAAAGGTTGATTTTCTTTTTTGGTGGTTCGGGTTCTGTAGTTTCCACATTGGAGTGTTGCTTTTTTAAGACCTCTGAAAGCATGCTCCATGCCTCGTCCTTCTCAGATTTGGGAAGGCACTTCAGATTCTTAAACCTTGGGTCGAGTGCTGTAGCTATCTTTAGAAATCTCACATTGGTACCTTCTTTGCGTTTTGTCAAATCTGCAGCAAAAGTGTTCTTAAAATGAACAACATGTGCTGAGTCATCACCAGAGACTGCTATAACATGAAATACATGACAGAATGAGGGTAAAACAGAGCTGGAGACATACTATTCTCACCCAAGGAGTTCTGTCAAAATTTAATTAACACCTTATTTTTTTAACGAGTGTCAAATCAGCATGGAAACATGTCCTCTGGAATGGTGGCCAAAGCATGAAGGGACATATGAATGTTTAGCATATCTGGCACATAAATACCTTGGTAATGCTGGCTACAAAAGTCCCATGTGATCGCCTGTTCTCACTTTATGGTGACATTGTAAATAAGAAGTGGGCAACATTATCTCCCATAAATAAGACAAACAAATGTGTTTGACTGAGTGGACTTGTAGGCGCTAAAGTTTTACAGTGTTTTATTTTTGAGTACAGTTATGTAACCAAAAAAAAAAAATCTATATTTGTAAGTTGCACTTTCATGATAAAGAGATTGCACTACAGTACTTGTATGAGGTGAATTGAAAAATACTATTTATTTTGTTTATCTTTTTTACAGTGTAAATATTTGTAATACAAATAATATAAAGTGAGCACTGTATACTTTGTCTTCTGTGTTATAATTGAAATAAATATATTTGAAAATGTAGAAAAACATCCAAAATAAATTTCAATTGGTATTCTATTGTTTAACAGTGCGATTAAAACTGCGATTAATCACTATTAATTTTTTAAATCGCGATTAATTTTTTTGAGTTAATCGTGTGAGTTAACTGCAATTAATTGACTGCCCTAAAAGTTTTTAAAAAACTAACCAGGAAAGGCATAGAGCGAAACTGGGATTTTCCTCCAAACTCTCACTTTAGCTTTGAGTGAGCACATTTATTTCACATAATGTACCTTACAGTATTGCAGAAAAAATATGCCCATCTGTGTTTTGTTCACAACACACAAACACACACACACACACAGAGAAAAAATTTAGATAAAAACATAAATATTATTGCTGGAGGGTTGCAATGGAACACTACTTTATTTTGTAAAATTCACAACGATAACACACAAGAGCCCAAACACAGAGAGAGACAGAGCAGGCTACTCCCTAAAACAGAGGGGTACAACTGACTGCACCTCACTCTAGGCTGACTGACTGCAGACTGACTACTGCTGGGCCCCGATCGCCTGCATGCAGACCAGGACAAACCTCTGAGAATTTAAAATGACAGCTTACAATTTCAATACATTTTCAATACACATTCGGTAAACTGGCAGAGCTGCCAACCCTGCCCACTAATCGCAATTGCCAACTTTCATGTGGTAAATAAGCACCCTGACTTTCACAATAAGCCCAAAATCAAGCTAATCCCGTTTCAAAACAAGGCCAAAACAAGCCAATCCCTAAGAACCCCAACACTCTATGTGACTAGATCCCCCCGGCATGCAGTCTGGGACTGCGGTGTGCCCACTGTACACCCCTGACTCTCTCCCCAGCCTTGCCCCTGCTTGCCGGGAGCCGATTGAAAAAAAGAAGCTACAAGCCAAACAAGCAATAAGCAACAAGCCAAAAACTAGCCAACAAGCAGTTCACAAAGCAATTAAGCAAAAAACAAGCCCAATTTCTGTGTTTTTTTCACGGGTTCGGCATGTCTGCCACTAATCCTCAACAAGTGCTCTGATCTCTCCATCCACCTGCTGAGCACACAGCAGCACCCCAATACAACTTCCACCTGCCAGGATTTCTGCTACCCTGAGGAGTATCTTGACCTACTTTCCAACTGCTCATCATTTCTGCTACTCCTCCTGCCCAGCTATCCTCCACTCTGCTGTGAAATCCCTCCATGACACCTGAACTGATCCTCCACTCGAATTATTTGTAGTACGGTAGGACCCAAATGCTGCAATCTGAACCTGGGGCCTGACTGCGCTGGGTGCTTTACAGACCCTGAGTGAGAGACCTCTTCTGCCCCAAGAGCTCGCAGTCTCCCACTCCCACACAAATAATTCTAGCCGCCAGCTGCCAAGGCCTCTCTCCAATGACCGCATCCCATCCCATTCCCCATCAGTTAGTGTTCTGGGGATTTGAACAGGAAAAGGGGGGCCCGTTGTGAAATCTGAGTCAGACCATCAGCAGTAAGTGCTATTACTGCTCCAGCTGCTACCCTTCGCTGCCCCAATCCTTCATCTTTTATTCCTTCTTCCTGGCATGAGTTTAGGTGGGCATATACAGTACAGTATTCTATGACTTACGAGGTTTAATTTCCTGTGGGCAACATTTCTCATGGCTTACAAGCAGGTGCTTTTTTCCCCTTCTCCTTTCATTAGGCGTTTCTTCAACACACTACTTCTGGAATGCTTCCTTGTATCTAACTACTTCTGGAAATTTAGTAATCATGGGCCCCATTCTGACCTCACACCGGTTTTATACTGATACAACTTTCTTGTCTTCAGTGGAGTTAATTGTGATTTACCCCCAGGTGACTGAGAGCAGAATCAGACGCATATCTGCTGTGTTTTCCATGCACAGTTTTTACTGTGCAGAACAATTTCTCCTTGTCTACACTTGCACTTAAACCATATTCAACACCAGCACATTGTAGAGAAGGTTTCTAAGGTGCAATAAACAGAAAACATAGCTACATACTTCACAACAATGTGTTTCACAGCCTATCTGCTTTGGGAGGCTATGGACAGACCTGGGCAGGGGCAACAAACTGGTCAGTGAATCCTCCCAAACTGCTAGCCCTGCTTCACTATATAATTAACTATAACATGTGCGCCTCTCTCTCTCTCTCTCTCTCTCTCTCACACACACACACACACACACACACTCTATCTCTCTGGTACAGTTGTACTCCCCTAGCACCCTGAGGGAAAGCAGGGGGAGAGAACCAAGACTGTATTTTTGGACCCATAGTTTCTGTGCCTTGATAGAGGCCTAAGTGAGAGAAAACTGGCACAAATTGGAAGAGGAAGTTAAGGGTAAAAATATCTATTTTTCTTTTTCACAATCTGTTTTCACTTCCATGCTTCATTTCTTCCATGTTTTCTTTTTCTTTTAATTGGTTTTGACAGTAGATTCCCCCAAGAGACTAAGCCTTGAGATTCCAGAGGGGTCAGAAGCAAGAAGCTGTGTGTAATGTAACGAGTCATGGGGTTACTTTTACCAAAGGGGCAATGAGTGAGCAGATGTAGTTCAGGGACTGAAATCGTCCTCTTCACCCACCAGAATTCTTCCATTCTGGAGCCCAGCAGATCCTCCATTTCCATTTTATTCCCACCCACAAACTCCCCAGGACCTTTCTGTAGAGACTGTTCTCTAGGCTAAGGAAGAGGCAATCGAGTGGCTCAGTGCAGCATTCTGCAAGTTCACAAGGTTTAGCAGGTCTAGCAGATGGAGATTATACTGAAAATAAGGGGTGTTTTTTAGTTATCTTTTGTTTATTTACTAGTAGGAGCCACCCAGGATCCCCTCTCATGCTTCCCTTTACTTCCCTCAAAGGCCATGTGATGCAGTGACCCTCCTAGTGGGCCAAGGCAGTTCAGATAACGCTCTGTACTGGACTCCCTCCACACTGCTCCAGTTGCCTGGAGGCTGTCATTTGACTAGGGGCTATAGAGTACAACATGAAAACAGCATGAGGCTTTCATCACAAGACTGATGTTGCAACACTGATACTTCCATGCAGAGAGGAAAGGACCCTAAAGTCCACAGCTAGCTACAGAAGGAACCGTGTTGGTTGGGTTCCTGCAGGCCTCTTTTCAAATACTGGGGCCTGTGAGGAGGCACTTGCATGGCCCCATGGATACTGCTTTCTAGAAGGTTCCTGAAGCTCAGTGCTCCCAGAACACAACTACCATAGGGATGAATATGCAGTGCAGTACTCTGGAAGAAGAACTAAATAACAGACATATCTGTAAAAACAACGAGGATTACTTGTTTCAGAGTAACAGCCGTGTTAGTCTGTATTCGTAAAAAGAAAAAAGAAAAAAGAAAAAAGAAAAGGAGTACTTGTGGCACCTTAGAGACTAACCAGTTTATTTGAGCATGAGCTTTCGTGAGCTACAGCTCACTTTGTGGCACCTTAGAGACTAACAAATTTATTCGGGCATAAGCTTTCATGGGCTAAAACCCACTTCATCAGATGCATGGAGTGGAAAATACAGTAGGCAGGTATATATACACAGTACATGAAAAGATGGGAGTTGCCTTACCAAGTGGGGGGTCAGTGCTAACGAGCTAATTCAATTAAAGTGAAGTGGGCTATTCTCAACAGTAGAATACCAAGGGAGGAAAAATCACTTTTGAAGTGGTAATGAGGCCAATGTAATCAGGGTGGCCCATTTTAAACAGTTGACAAGAAGGTGTGAGTAACAGTAGGGGAAAATTAGTATGGGGAAATTAGTTTTTGTAGTGACCCATCCACTCCCAGTTTTTATTCAGGCCTAATTTGATGGTGTCCAGTTTGCAAATTAATTCCAGTTCTGCAGTTTCTCTTTGGAGTCTGTTTCTGAAGTTTTTTTGTTGAAGAAAGGCCACTTTTAATTCTGTTATTGAGTGTCCAGGGAGATTGAAGTGCTCTCCTACTGGTTTTTGAATGTTATAATTCTTGATGTCTGATTTGTGTCCATTTATTCTTTTACATAGAGATCGTCCGGTCTGGCCACAATATGCAGGGGCCACTGTGGTTGGAAAATATCTTTGTTTTTCACCCAGCCTTGCCTTCACTGAACTCTGTTCTGCCCTTCTTCATCTGCGGTGCTGCCTGGTGCCTCTCAGAACCCCCACGCCCACTGATTTGCAAGCTCTGTGCTCTGCCTCTCATTCTCCACTCTTCCTATGCTGCCTCTGGCTGCTGCTTTTCTGCCATGCCCTCAGCCAAGCCCTCTTTGAATTACAGTTTGCCATGTGGCTGAACATTTCTGGGTCAGTTTTGTGAGATGTGTACACATGCTGTGAACGTAAAGAGGATTTGGCTAAAATACACGGAATGGCAAAAGCACTGGAGTCAGTAAGGGAAAAGCGTACCCAACTCCAGTGCTGACAAATACGTGCACGGATCATGTAATTTGTGACTTGTGAGTTTCACAAAACGGAATAGAGCAGTTTTGCACCTTGCTGGGTGCTCACTGGCTGAGACATCTTTGCTGAAGGGTGACCGGAGCTGGGACACTAGTTGCATGAGAATTGAACGGCAGTGTCTGCAAACCTGTTTCCACTCAGCCATCAGCTGCACTTTAGCATTCAGTAGCTCCACGAAGGCTAGGAGTTTAAAAAATGGAAGCCTAAAGTTAGACTCCTAAATCCATATACAGGTACCTAAATAACTGCCCTGGTTTTCAAAAATGCTGAGCTCCCATTGGCTTCTCCTTATTTGCATGCAGAACCAATTGAAGCCTGTGGGCTGGAGTCATTGACTTCAAAGGAGCTGCACTGGCTAGCACCAGCTGAGGATGTGACCCTTCTCTCTTCAGACACCCATTCTCTGTTCACCCCCTGCTGCACTTTCATCTGGCCTATTTGTGAGCCTGGCCAACGGGGTGCCAGGAGCTTGAAACTGGCTACTGCCTATTGCAGTGGACCATGCCCAGCCTAGGGCTTACCATTTTTTGGTGTCACTGTGTAGTTTCCATGCACATTTGCACCGGAGAGCGCTCTACGAGGAGCCTGGAGACTGAAATACCATCTCTGACTTACATGTGGTCATTTCTCATGAAGGGTTGGGGCGCACTGGCCGAGCATTGTAAGTCTGCCTTGCTCCTGCCGGGGTTACACCTATTCTGTGGCAAAGGGAGAATTTCTGGTGTTGTGCTTCGAATGCCTTTCACCAGCTCAAAACTCAAGGAAAAAAGCAAATAATCGAGGACGCGGTTGCTTCGACACAGAGTGTTTTTAAAACTGCCTTCAACTGGCTTTAATATAAAATGAAATAAAATGTCTACATATCACTTCAAGAATAACCCTGTTGTCAGCAGAATGGAGCTGAGAGGAGCAAAGCAGCGTCCGTGTGCGGTGTAACAAACTGCCTACAGGCTATAAAGGTAATAGTTTGCACCGCTTATCGTATATGAATTGCAAATATGCAAATGCCAGCAAACGGCAGTCATCTAAGAGAGTCTAATAGGTTTGAAGTGTCTCAGAACAAAGCGACTTTTATGATTTATACACTTGCCAGACAACCATCAAATTCTTTGCTGAAACTGGAGCTTCACTGGTAGCGCCATAGGGGCTGGCCAGCTAGCAAAGAATTCTTGGCATCAGAACAGCTGTCCCAGAGTGGTACAGAAGGCCCTGCCAATGTGAGGCGGAGCCATCAATAGAATGTCTATCAGTGCAGGGAACAAATGGGACCCTGGTTTTGGCTTCCTCCATCTAACTAACCCCAGTGTATGTGATGCACTGATAACACCCCAATCGACAACTGTAATAATATTTACGTGGAAGGTGTGGTGGCCATGAAATGACCCTGCTGCTTTACACTGAGCTGTCAATAATTCACTGCAGAGAGCCAAACGGCTAGAGCAAAATGAGGAAGGATTCAAATGATTACGTTATGGGAAAGTCTGATAACCTGGGACAAATGCTGTTGTCCCTGGTGCAATTACAAAGGAAAAAAGGAACTAGAGTGGAACATTGACTTGCCCATCTATAACATGAGGGCAATCTGGTTTACTACAGGCAAAATCTAAATATAGAGACTTTCAGGTGTCTGCAGCCACTGGCTGGTAGGGAAAACTGAGACACAGAGAGATTAGGTGATTTGCCTGGGATGCATTATGGTGTAGGGCATTAAGCATAGTTCTGGGAGTCAGGAGAAAACTATGGCACTACTCACGTATGTAACAGTTTCCAGGATCAGACCTTTAGATTTGTTCTGCCACTGACTTGTTGCGTGTCCTTAGAAAACTCACATTACCTTTCTGAGCCTCAGTTTCCCCATCTGTAACATGAAGACAATGGTATTTAGCCACTTGATAGCTAAGCAATATTAGCTAGATAAGTATAAGGCATTGATAAGAGCAGTCATAGGCAGAGGCAGGTTTAGAACTCAGGAGTTGCTAATTCCTAGCCCTGTACTTAATTCCCACGAAAATGTGATTTCCTCCCACTTTATCGGAGCTCACAAGTGTGAATTTTTGCTTGAACAATGGCTTTTTGCCTGACTCACTGCAAAAGAGATCCAGACTCCTGAAATTTTTGCTTTTTTTGTCGTTGCCAATTTCACCCAACTGTGCAGAAGTTCTGTGAAATGTCACCAGTGCACGATTTAGTGAAACCAAGTCATATTTCAGCATTTTGCAGGGGATGGGGCAGGGATAATAAATTAAAACACCCTGCCAGACGCTCAAAGATCTCTTGCTAGTACTAACCTCAATTTTCATTGCTGCTTTTTTGTCAGTAGGCACCTGCTTGTTTCTTCTGGTCTCCTAAGCCTGAGCACTAGAGATTAATTTTCACATTTCTTTGTGTGTATGTTGTCCACTTGAACTCTTCAGACTCAAGTCTGTGTGGCCACTAAAAGAGGACACTGTGGACAGCAAGCTGAGAGGCAAGCACACAGATTCCAGCAGAGACACTAGCACATGGAATACCCTTCAGGACAGAAAGATATAGCTATCATCAGGGGAAAGCGTCGGGGCAATAGTACGCAGACGTCACTGAGGACACACATCCATGCATATTGGAAGGGGACCTCTGGAGTACAACCACACAGCAAGAAACAGTGAAACTCTTTTATTCTAGCTAATGAAAAGCATGAAACAAAGCCTGTGCAGTTGTGGAAAGGGTTTGTTCCTGGAAAATATTTCAATGAACCCCAAGTGATTTGCTTTCCACTTTTAACTTCCTTGAATTCTCCAAGTGTTAGTGGCCAACTCCTGGTCTAAGGCAGCCGTTGCTGTAGCTGAGAGGAGAATTTGGCCCTTTATATTAGGGCCTGATCCTGAAAATGCACACGTAACTTGACTCATGACTAGTCCCATTGATGTTTGTCTGTGTGTGTTTGCAGGATTAGACCCTTCGTAAAATCTTTGGGGTGGGAAATGTGTGTTACCTGATGAAGTTGATTCTCAGTCACCTTCTGCTTCCTTTGTGCCTCCCTTGCGGACATGGAGCTGGGGGAGCCAATTCCTACACCTCCGTCCTTGCTGCACACAGTGGGGGCTGGAAAGGAAGAGGGGCTGTAGCAGAAAGCACTCTGGTGATTCCCTGCTGGCAGATCATCCCTTGGGACCCTTGCCAGCTGGTGCATGTTAGAGCAGTCCCAAGCTGCTCCAACCTGTGCTAGGGCATGGCAGAGTATCAGGGTGCTGTAACCAGCTCCCTGATAGCATCTGCGTCTGTGCTGAACCCATGAATGCATTGCTTTATTTGCAAAGCAGCTTGTAAGTTTACAGGGTTATATGAATGACTAATAACAATCTGGCCACTGGCCTCAGGGAGGTTGGATCGGATGACTAATACCTCTCTTCCACCCCTAACGTCTACGATGCCCATATAAATCTATGAGCCATATAAATTGTTTAAATGATTTTTTATGGAGGAGTGAGATGTCAAAAATACTATCTGGGGAACTTAAGGAAAAACTTGAGGATATCAGGCTATTGTGTTGCATGCCTCCTGATCTCTGTTATTTGACAGACACAGTTTTTCTCATAAAGAAAATGTCCAGGGCCTGCGCCAAAACCTACTGAAGTCAATGAGCTTTGGAGCAGGCTCCTAATGCATTGGTTTCCCAGTTACAGGCAGGGAGAGGCAGAACAATCCATCGTATTCAAGAGGAACTCATTCTGCCCCAGTGGGAGTGCTGGGGTTTGCCCTGCTCACCCTGTTTGTTCATACACTGCCCTCTCGTCCTCTCCCTGGCTTTTCAACGTTGCTTGCTAAACACACACTGGCCATCTCTTCCATTTAAACAGAATCCAGCAGTATTTGAATGCCAGGGAAAATAAATCAAAATGTTGCTCTCAAGCCACAAAGGGTCCAATTCTTTCATGGAGATGATAGGAAACCTATTGAATTGCAGGAGATGGTTATCAGCTCGTACTTGGGGAGCAAAAGGCTGGGAGTGAGTGGAACAGAAATCATTGCTCAGGAAGCTTTTGCTTATGAAAGTCACTCGGCTCATTTCATCTTCATAAAATTAGGTTGATCAGGGAGCGAAGGGACAAAAAAATTGGTCTAACATTCTCAGCACTTTCTAACTAACAATGCTAAATCTCCTCCTACTCCGCCCCACAGCCTGTTTGCCAGTGGTCAGTAACGCTTCACAGTGCTGCTTCAGTGTGACTTGGAAACGCTGGGAGTCAATGGCAGGAGGGGGGAGGCAGAGGACAGAGTGGAAAGGAGCAGCCTGCTGCTTTTCAGGAAGAGCAGTGAAGAGAGTAACAGCAGAGGAGCTAAGGGAGGGGCAGGATTTTATTTATTGGGGGGTCCCAAACTAATTAGCCGGTTGGTTGGTTTTATTTGGGAGATGAGAAGTGTGTGTGTGTGTGTGTGTGTGTGTGTGTGTGTGTGTTGGGAGGAGGAGTGGGGGCCAATAATTAATTCTGGGGAGAGAGGAGGCATCTAATTGCCAGCTTAAGCCCAACTACTTATTTTAGGTATCAGCTGCTCCTGCCTGATGTCAAACAAGAGCCATGTTACAGGCATAACTGGGGAGCATGTGTACTTAATGCCTATTATTCTGGTGTGTCTTTTGGGGATGGCTCAGACTATAAAAAAGATCTAATTGTAACAAAAAGGCTATAGTGCTGGGTATTGGAAGAGCTGAAAGGAAGCATGACTTGCTGGTTTGAGATGGCTTCCTTACCAACTAATGGAGGGTTGGCGGGGGGGGGGGGCACGGGGGAGTTACTTTTTCTCCATGTAAAGCACCTGCACCTTGAATATTCAGTAACAAAATACTTTGCCTTCTAGAGATTCAAGTTTTATGTATGGCATTTGAATTGCCAGCCAAAAATAGCATTCATTAGGTAGCTCAGTAGTACACCCTGATTACAAAGGGTTCATAGATCTGCTGAAGAGAACTAGATAAGAAACAGCTAATCCCAGCTGCAGTGCCCATGATATGGCTCCTAATCTTGTGAACCTGGCAGCGGGCTCTGCAGGTCTCCCCCCAATTTGCTCGTTACTTAAAAAAAAGAGAGAGAATTTCCAAATTAAACTACTTGCAAAAGATATTCCTTTAATAAAATTTTCCTTTCACAATAAACATAGTCATGAGACTTTAACTGTAGCTAGTACCTTCATGGAAGCAATTCTGATACCCTTGTGGCAGCAGATGGGGTAAGGGAAAGGAAGGTTCATGCTCCCACAGGTGGCCTTGGCAACAGTCCTGGAACTGGAGGACATTTTTCAAATCCAGAAGAAACTACGGAGGAAAAGAAATACCCTTATAAAGACTGCAATGAGGAGGAAGAGTCCAAGAGCAAGAGATGCTGGCTTCGCTCAGTTCCAAGTGCTCACTATCAGAGAAGAATGCATGCAGGGTCCAAAAATACAGCAGTCCTTAATTCACAGCGTGTCTCCAATAAGAGTGGAGCGGTCTAGGAAAGTCAGGGATGGAGGACGAGGTCTTCTAGCCCCAGAACTATGAAATACTGATGGTGGAACACAAAAGTTTCACAGACTCAGTCAAATGAGCCACCAAGAGTTTGAATAATTGTCCAAGGATAGATTTTGCAAGTCCTACATGAGTAGTACCTTGGGCCCCAACCGTGTGTGCACTACAACATTTTGCTGATGTAAGTTATGTCAGCGTCCAGCCACGGCAGTTAGTATACCATTTGCATGTGTGAAGACTTGGCTCCTTGGGTCGGCAGTGTGCGTATTCACCAGGAGAGCTTGTGCTGATGCACAGTGCAGTGCACCGTGGGTAGGTGAGCAACCCACCACCATTCAGCACACTGTCTTTTGGGTAGTTTTGGCAATGCATGGTGGTGCAGAGATGAATTGCTCAGGGGTGACTGGGAGCCAGGGGTCAACTTCCCATAATGCAATGTTCCCCATCCCATAATATCATCTCCAGCCCATATTTTTCATGCCTATTTTCAATTTCCCACAAACCCACATGGGACTTGTTGCTGTCTGCTATCTCTGACAGAAGCATGTAGACAGACGCATGCACAGTTCTACACTATTGTCATGAGCATTTCAAGCACAGGACACGTGATCCTCTGGTATTTGTTGAGCCACAAAAAAAACCATGATGATTTCTTGGAGGACAGATTGCTGTGGGATATAGCATGAACCTATTCATGGTTGTTGGTGGTGTTGACGGAGCAGCTGCAGACAGTGGAGCACTGCTTCTGGGCCCAGAAAACATGTACTGACTGGTGGGATTGTGTTATAATGCAGGTTTGGGGTGGGGAGCAGTGGCTGCAAAACTTCTGGATGCACAAGGCCACACCGTTGGATCTGTGTGCCGAGCTGGTCCCAGCCATCCAATACAGGAACACCAAACTGAGAGCTGCACTGGCAGAGAAAAAGCAAGTGGTGATCACACTGGAAACTTGCAAAACCGGATTGCTACCGGTCAGTGGGATGTCATTTTGAAGTGGGAAAATCCACTGTGGCGGCCACAGTCATGCAACCATGCAGGGTCATTAAATGTCTCTTGCTACACAGAACGGTGACTCTGGGCAATGCACAAGACATAGTGGATGGCTTTGCAGCTGTGGGGTTCCCAAACTGCGGTGGAGCAATAGACAGCAAGCACATCCCGATTTTGTCCCTCGAACACCTCGCCACACAATACATCTACAGAAAGGGTTACTTTTCCATGGTTATGCGAAATCTGGTGGTTCACCAGGGACACTTCACTGATATCAGTTTTGGCTGGTCAGGGAAGGTGCATGACACTTGCATCTTTAAGAACACAAGACTGTTTAGAAAGCTACAAGCAGGGAATATCTTTCCTGAACAGCGGCTTACCATTGGTGATGTTGAAATGCCAGTTGTGATCCTGGCTCATGAAGCCATACACCAGCCACCTCGACAGCATCCAGGAAAGTTTCAGCTACACGCTCAGCAGGTGCAGAATGACAGTTGAATGTGTGTTTGGTAGATTGAAAGGGTGCTGGTGTTGTTTACTCACCAAATTGGATTTTAGAGCAAAAAATATCCCAATGGCTATAGCTGTCTGTTGTGTCCTGCATAATATTTGCGAGCAAAGGAGGAAAACTTGCCACAGGGGTAGGGAGGGAGGTGGAGTGGCTGTCTACCGGGTTTGAACAGCCCGATACAAGGGCCATCAGACGAGCTCAATGAGGAACTGTGTGATGCTTGCTGTAAATCTGTGCATATATCACTGCCAGTGCAGCTAATAATGTTGTGGTGCTTGCTGTATTTTTGTGACAACTACACTGTTTGGCACTGAGCCAATGGGTTGAGCATGTACAAGACTACTATTTTCACTGCCAGCAGGCACTGTACACCAGGTGTTGTAAACTAATAAAGATGAAATCACTTTCAAAATAAAAGAGTTTTATTCAGTCATGAAAACAGCTCCAAGCAAAAAATATGAAGAACTTAATAGTAAATACATTTTTAACTTCAAAAAATAATTAGGCACCCTAATAAATAAACAAGGGAGAGGAGCATTGATGTCCATTGTAGCTACACATACATCAACCATGGCTCTCACAAGTCAGTGTATGTGAAGCTGTCGTTGTCCAGGCTTTCCCCTGGTGTGGAGTGGTAGGGATAGGCATGCTGGCCCTGAGGCCATGTGGAATGCTAGGGTGGGTGGGATGTAGGGAGGTGCTATGTTGCAGTCCTCCACTGACTTCAATGGGAGTGTGCCCCAGATTCTTGAACCTGGAGGTCCACAAGACTCGTTTGCTGATGAAGAAGCTCCATTATGTCCTGGTGCGTCTCCCTCTCCAGTTCTTGTGCCTTTCTCCTGTTAGCTCTTTCCTTCTCCATACAGTCTGCAGTATTCACTTGCAGGCCCTCTGTTCAAGGTCTGATGCAGCACTGGCTTGCAGGACCTTGCGGAACATGTCCTCCTGAGGCCTCTTTTTTCTCCTCCTTATTTGGGTCAGTTCCACTGCTGTGGATGGGGGATCCCTGAAGTCTGCAATGGTCCCAGCTATAGATAAAACACCCAGAGGTGTTTACAGAAAGCAAAACTTAAAATTTAGAAATTCTCCCCTTCCCGTGTTCTCCTAAAGTGTTAAACAAGACATGCTTATTGGCTGTTCTGCTTTGGAGTGCTTGTTCATGGCGCCACTAACAGCACCAGCCATGGTATTACCTACCAGTGGTCTGGGAAACGAAGAGGGAATTGCTTGGTTGCATGAGACTATGATTATAGATAACTGGCACTGAATACTAGCAATATTTGCCACAGGTGATGGTGGTTTTAGCTGATATCTCACTCCTGAGGGTAACACAGTCAGAGAGAGCCCAGCTGCTGCTGGTGTCCTGAAGTTGCCTGAGCCCGTATGCCACTAGTCTTTTTAAGGCAATGGTGTCTGCCAAAGTTATCACTGAATGCCGTGCGAAAGTGATGTATTGTGGAGGAAGAAAAAAAGCTGTCATCCCTAGAAGCCTCTGGGAGTCGATTGCAGAGTATCTCCATGGAAGTTTCCTTGAAATCTCTCAGGAGGCTTGAAGGGACATCCCTATGTACACAAAAAACTGCTTGCAGAGCCCCCTCTGCCTAATGCTTGAGTGGAATGGAAAGCAGACAGGAACTCTACCTTGCTTTGTTGTACCTCTACCTCTTTGAGTACGAGTAAATTAATGAAAATTCAGTAGCTGTGTCCTGATAAGTTGGGGGCACCATCACTGTCATGGGAAATTTATTTACACACTCTCCCTAGTCTCCTTCCCCTACCTGGGGCTCACCGGTGCTCAACTGCAGGGACTGGCTGGACTAGAGTGGAGTCAAAAACAGGTCCTGGCTGATGGCACAGCTAGACACCTCACCCCACCCCACTGTCTGTCTCCCATACTCCTTCTCCTTGTCCTCATCCACCTCTTCCTCCTCACTATTCATGGCAGGGACCTGTGACTTGGGCTCCTTGGAGGTATCCATGGTAGTGTGGGGGGTTGTGATGGGGTCTCTGCCAAACACGGCACGCAGTTCTTTGTAAAAGTGGTAGGTCTGCGGCTCAGCTCCTGATCAATTGTTGGGCTCCCTGGCCTTCTGGTACGCCTGCCGCAGCTCCTTAGTTTTCATATGGCGCTGCTGCTGGTCCGTTGTACCCCTTCTCCCGCATCTCCCAAGCAATTGGCTTGTAGATGTCAACGTTTCTATGGCAGGTTCATAGTTGTGCCTGCATAGCCTCTTCTCCCCACGGACCCAGAGCTCCGATATCTCCTGTCTACTCCAGGCAGGAGCGTGTCTGGCGTATGTAGCTGGTGTGGTCAGCGGGGCAGTTGCATACGACAACGGAGAGCTGCTGGATGTGCTTGCTCAGCTGGACAACCAAGAAAAGGCATTTCAAAAATTCTCAGGGGTTTTAAAGGCAGGGGGCGGGGCTTCTGATGTGACGCCTGGGCAGCGGTGTTAACAATTGTGACCAGAGCGTCAGGATGAGGCATTGTGGGACAGCAGCTGGAGGACTGTTAGAGTTGACATTGGTAACACAATGTCTACACTTGTGGTGCATTGACCTATGTACATCGACCACAGCTCAACGCTGCTGGAGGAGCTGGTGTTACTAGTCAGCATAACATGGCACTTACATCGGTGGGAGAAAACTTTAAGGGGAGACCCATTGTGACAACAGCTGAAGATTCAGGAACATCTGAAGATTTATCAGTTGTCATCCACTCTTCCTTCCCCCCTCTTTCTCTAGTTCTTTGCTTTGAGTTATTTGCTTAAGATTTGTTTTCCCTCTGCCTTTACAAGTTTGCCATGCACAGCAAAACCTGCTATTTGTTCCCTGTGGTATCTGGCAGCCAAACAAAGGAATACAAAGAAGAAAAGGATCATCATTGTTTTCTTCCTGATGATTTAATACACAAGCACTCCTTTTTATTGCTACTGCTGTTGCTGTGTTTAAGCATCTCCCTCTCTCTGACATGCCAAGAGCTACTTCAGCGGAGAGAAAACAAGATCCACATGAACAGTGATCTCAACAATTATTGCTAGGTTCCATCTATATCTATCGAGACCCCCTTCACAGTTTATTTTGGTACAGACACTGGCGTTGTGGCACTCATCACGGGCCACAATGATTTTGTGTTGAGCCTCCTGAATCTGTAATATACCACCTTAGTTTGAGTTAAATGCATTGGAGCCTCTATGTTCAAGGTGCTTTTTGTCTTTTATGATGGGTAATATAAATCAAAATTGTGTTGCATTTTGTGATGTCTCATTTATTCATCTTGTTCAAACTTAAGCTGACAAGGCCGGGACAGCATTGTGTTTTCTGTACAGCACCAATCCCATTTTTGGTGGTAGATAGATAAGAACAATGAATTTCACTTAAATCAAGTAATTTAATCTCGCTGAAGCTCAGTTTTCCCAGCTGTAAACCATAAATGTCATGATGTGAAATTAATTGGTTATCAAGTCCAGTTCCAAGTGGGCATACACCCATATCACAAACAAAACAACCAAGTGGCCAAGTCGAGGGGCCATTATGGAAAAAGGCATGGATGACTCTGGTTCAGAAGGAATTGGAAATAAACCCCAAATTTCTTTTTTTCTGTAAAAACAGTGATGAAGTTTAAAGGGACCTTCCTTTCTTCAGGAGATGGCGAAATAAGACTGAAAAAAGATTCATAGTGATTTATTTTACATGGCGGGGAAAAAATTCTTAGTAGACCCCCTCCTCTTGAAAAAATGAGGCTTAAAAGAGCAGAAAATAAGGAGCTTAGTTACAATTTATGCAGCACTTCAGGAAAGAGTCCCATATGATTAGCAATTGGTTTGGGAGCATGGCTAATATTTGGTTCAGAAGCTTAGTAACATCTTTGGCCTATAGTTTGAGCTGCATGCTTTCTGGTTTCATCCACCAGAATAGCCTCTCTCATGATATTTTGGTTTTTTTTCTTCCATTACCAGTCTAGAACAGGAAGCGCACAGGACACAAAATGTGAAAACAAACAAGCAAACAGAGTTAGATGAACTCTGCGAACCTCTGCACAGGCTTGCGGGGGGGGGGGGGGGGAGGTTGGAGTTTTTGGCAGAGCACAGGGTGTGTGAATGGCCTCAGCTCCTTCTCTGAATCTCTGAAGCTGCACGCCTTGAATTATTTCCCCCTCTTGCTTGTGTGAGTAAAACGGAGAGTCCCTTGCCTTCATACTACCGCACAGGAAGATGAATGAGAATAACACGCAGAATGAAAGAAAAGCCAGGAAGGGGAATATAAACAGCTGACTCATTACTGCAAAAGAGGTTGGGGTGGGAAGGAAGGTGGGGGGGGGGGGGTTGTTGTATAATTTCAAGAGAAACCACAGATGTGGAGGTGGAAATTTACAAAGGCAGCCATCCCTCTTCATCTGCACTGGGAGGGATAAAGCGGCTCCCAGAGAGCAAACTGAGGGTACCAGTCAGTCCTCAGCCAGGGACAGTGGCAGCATTCAGAGGGCTCCAGCTGCCAAGAAATATGTGGAAATTACAAGTTGTAAGTCAGCTAAATAAACAAGAAGGAAAATGGCTGAGTCAGAGAAAGTGGAGTATTCAGGTTCCAATGTATTATTAATTGAAAAACTGCTTAGCACAGTTGGAAATTCTTTGGGCAGGGGTAAAAAAAAATATGAATAAGAAAGAACCTTTTAAAGTACTAATTAGTACTGGTGTGGTGATGATATCTGGGTCTATTTTTGCCAATACTATCCTACCTACTTGTTATGCTGTGTGTTTAGCTTGTTTGTATTGCTGCTGTGATTTTCAGTTTGGTGTGCAGGCATTTCTTTTCTAACCATGTACACAAATCAACATGAGAAATTGCAGATTTACCAGCAGCAAGTGCAGGTTAATGCAGAAATTAGGGGCTTGATGTTCCAACAGTCCTTGGTTAGCTCACCAAGGAATTATCCCCTGGGCAACAGTTTATGCAGGTCCAATTTCTGAAAGCAGTAGCTGCCAATTCTTTCTCAGATTCCTTCAGCAGCAAAAATAATACAGCAGCACGGAAGGTGAAACTAAATTTAAGAACAAAGGTTATTTCAAAAAACAAATTAAATCACAAGACAGTGTATTCTGAAGATAATACAATATAGAGATGGAAAAGATCCTGTTAAGATCATCCAGGTCATCTTCCTGCCAGTTCAGAATACATAGAGGACAGGTGAGATATTAAACTGAGAGTACACTTGATCTTAGACAAACAGCTACAGTCATTACACCTGTGACTTAAGTACTAAAAGCCATTGTGGATTAAGCATGGCAGGGCAGAGTAAATTTGTATTAGTATGCAAAGAAGAATGCCGTCTCCTGGATTTTTGTGTAGAGTTGTTTTTTTTTTGCCAGAGGGTTCAGAAACAATTTCCAAATGTTCATGTCTTGGACAACAATTGCCTACTTGAACATATATATTTTTTCACATTATTATAAGTCCCACATGCATGCAATGGATACCTTTTACTACCATTTGGAGGCAATAACACAGCTGTCTGCAACCAACATAGACATTATCAAGACACACCCTATTGCAAGGTAAATTCCACTTATTTTTGTATGCTGAGCGGACATATCTCAGATCGGGATATCTGCCTTTTATATTTTTCTTAATCTCAATTTTCTGAGTTTTCACCGCATCCATCAAACCCCACTCTCCAGGTATAAATGTACTTTGGGTTTTTATTCAAATGACTGGGACAGATTTTCACAAGGGTATGCACAAAATTGCATGCGTGCCTTTGTGTGCTCCAAAATTGTGTGCAACTCCAATGCATACAAAGCAAACCCTGATTTGCCCATCCCAGAACCATCTTTGAGCAGGGCTTGTGTGCACACAAGCTGAGCACATGCAGAAGTGCACGTGCCGTTTAGTGCACACCATTTTGGAAATTTGGCACAAAATTTGTCTTTATTTGTTGCCCTCGTAACTTTTTCTGTAGTTGCATTACCCATGAGCTGCTAACTCTTCTAGTCTGCTCATTTTTAGCATGGGTCTCCTAGGATTTTTTTAATCTGTTTGATGAGGTGATAAATGTAGATCTATCAGATCCATTGTTCACCCTTTAATACTTTTGAAAACCTCAAGTAGCTCACCACAAACTGTGCTCTTTTCCAAGAAGAATAAGTACAACCTCACTATAGAATTTCCTCATAACTTGAATTTTATTTTTAGAACTGCTGTCTTCTTTGTTGCTCAACGTTACACCCTCTGATACCGGCCACAATGTCTTTCTCACATCAGGGTGACCATTACTGAGCACAATAATCCAGATTGGGTCTAACGAGTGCCCTACACTGTAACAATATCATCTCTTTTTGCTTTGTTTTGTTTCCTTCTGCTTAGGTGCTAGGACTCCATTAGGCTTGTCATATAAATCTTTACAAAGATCAGGTAACAATAGTACACACAGCAAACTGACACACAGTGACAAGGAGCCCATGTATTTGGATCTCATACAGAAATATACCACTTTTTAAGAATATTGGAGAAGCAAGCACACAGGAAGTAGTCATACATTATAACAGCAAAAACAACCTTTCAAGCCACCAGTTCATTGAACAATCCATCCTCTTATAGATGCGGTGCTGTGGAGATCTCGCTGTTTGCTTTCCTTTTGAGGTGCAGCTGCAATAGCAAGGCATACGTGATTTTAATAAAACACAATAATCTGTCAACTTCAAGGACTATGGAGTGAACCCATAAAAGATAACTGGCACAATGATAAACACACTGAGATATAAAAATCCATTATTCTCTTACAAGTTAAATAAAGATGCAATTGGACATGTCATGCTATGCGGCTAAGAGCAACATTATCATAAATAATCACCCAAAATACGTTATGTAGTAGCTGCTTGAAGACAAAGGAGATGAAATGTGTGTTTAAACGTGCCAAACGTCTTTAGAATACTTACGACACATGTTGATTGCTATTCTGTATTCAAGGTTATTTAAAGTACGTCAATACACTGAGCACTAACTGTAAAGCCCTGCAGAGTGGGAGCTCAGAGATGAGCCAATGACTTCGATATAAGAAGTGTACAACTGGAACTACCAAATGAATCCCTTGGAAGGTTCTTGAGAAACCAGATACCTGATTCTGAACCACTGAAGTCAATGGGAATGTTGCCATTAACTTCAGTTGGCACAGGACTGGGACCAAAGTGAAAGGAGATGTCTGGCTACTAATATAACTGTTTGGTAAACTTGCCTGGCATTTTAAGTTTCTAACAACACCTCCAAACTAGAGCTTTGTGAATACATTGCAAAAACTTCCACAAATATTTGCTGGAATAAAAACTGAATTAGCTTCAAACTGTGTTTGTGACTCATACCTGACTTTTTAGTGTACTATTCACTAATATTTATTCATTCTGACTTTCAACTGCCTGTTCTTCACTTAAGGCACTTTAAAGTGAATGAATTGGCTGGCAGGAATGTTCATGGAAACAAGTGAATTTTAAGTAAATAACAGAGAATAGTCATGATAAATGAAATATGACTTTGTAAATATCAGTATCTGCATTGGAAACCTGATTCTAAGAGTGACACTTATCCAGTCAGGGAACAGAAGTGATATCCTGTGACCCGGCTGTCCAATCAAAACTATCCAACACTGCATGAATTTTGACTGTCAAACATTCTGAACAAACTGCTCACAAACAATCCAGGGACTGGGAATCAGTTCCAAAAATTATTCAGATGACTTCAAATGATACACTGGAGAAAATCATAACTTTTTTTGTGAACAGTTAGCTAACTGTAACAGAGGCTAAATTAAATGAATAAATTATTCACTCAGCTCTCCCCAAAACTAAGACATTTGTGATCGTTTTCATTTTTGCCGTATGAATATTTTACTATAGCTTCTGCTACCATTTGAAATCAATGGCAAAACTCCCATTGTCATCAGTAGTGGAGGACTACACCAATAATGAGGGCTATTTCTATGAGCATTGTATTGCCCTAACAGTCCCTCAGCTTCTCCCGACCTGTACTGATCTCTTTGAGGCCTGGTCTTTATTTAATAAATTGCTTTATTCCAGAATAATTGCTCTATTCACAAAGTGGAGTGAATTAAAAGTGAACTTGATTCCATAATACAGTGTCTACATGGAAAGCTATTCCAGAATAGTAAAGCAGAATAGTTTATTTTGCAGTACCTATGCTGGTCAATTTTCCTGTATAGGCAAGCCCAGAAAGATGACCAAGAGTCCTTCTTCCACACCTCCAGTAGGAAAAATGAGAAGAATTACTGGATTTTTTTTTTTACAATTTTTTAGTACAATGGAAAAAATTCTGCTGTCATAATCATCATTAAAACACAGAAAAGTTGTCAGTTTCCCCATAAAGCTGCAATAAAATTTGCATGAGGGCCTAATCTGTGCCTGTTTCTCCAGTCTTCCTTCTACCCCCATCTCAGTGCTAGCACATCTGACAGCAGCAATGGGTTATATATATGGGAATCACAAAGTCTTGGTATCTGCTCTGATTGATGGTACTTGTGCGCTAATTTATTTTTACTGCATGACATCTATGGTACATAAACTTAGGCCACTTTTAAAAAAACAACAGCTGCCTGAGGTTAGTCTCCCAAGTCCATATTTAGGCATCAAACTCCAAGGCTTGATTTTCAAAAGTGCTTTGGCTGGAATTTTCAAAGGACGCTAAGGCCTGGTCTACACTGGGGGGGGCGGGTGGGATCGGTCTAAGATATGCAACTTCAGCTACAAGAATTGCGTAGCTGAAGTCGATGTATCTTAGATCAACTTAGAATCACTTCGTGTCCTCACGGCGCGGGATCGATGGCCGCCGCTCCCCCGTCGACTCCGCTTCCGCCTCTCGTCGTGGTGGAGTTCCGGAGTTGATGGCAGAGCGATCAGGGATCGATTTATCGCGTCTACATTAGACACGATAAATCGATCCCCGATAGATTGATCACTACCCACTGATCCGGTGGGTAGTGTAGACGTAGCCTAAGTGATCTAGATGGCCAACTCCCAAGCCCCTTTAAAAATCCCACAGCCTTTATCTTCAAGAGGAGCTGTCGGGTGCTTGGAGGACTTCTGAATGAAGCTACTTATTAGGTCCCTCAGTGTGGATGTAGGGGTACAATTTTGCAAAGCATCTAAGGGCTAGATTCACAAAAGGACTTGACCATTACAATGTTGCCTCCTTTCTCCTCTCCCCCCTCCCCCCCCCCGAGCCATTTTGTGTGGAGGTAGGTGTGCTCAGATCATGCCTACAGGATTGGGTCCTGCAGTCATGATAGGTAGGGCAACTTCTAGTTTTAGAATCCCACTGGAGCTCAGGTGTCCAGGTGCTTGCCTGAGGTAGCAGTCCACATACCCAGTGGCAGAAAAACTTAGGCATGTAGGGGGCTTTTACAGCAAAAATTTAGGCACTTAGGGAATTTAGGTGCCTCCAGGGTAAGGCGAGCCCAAATGTCAACACAGCAATTTTTAGCTCTGTAGACCAAACCCCACAAGCCTGAGTCAGCTGACCTGGGCCTGCCATTGCTGTGTTAAGGGTCTTTTATTCCAGGGTAGATGTACCCTTCGGCGCTTTTGAAAATGTTGCCCGTAGGAGCTGAATTTTAGGTACTCACTTTTGAAAATCTTGGCCCAACAAACAATATAAAAAAATTAAATAAACCACAGAATAAAGATTAGCAGTGTATTGTGTGTGTGAATCTTGCCACAATGATTTATATAGCTATACATTATCTTGCATTGTTCATTGGTTTTCTCACAACGCACTCACCACATATCTCAGTTCAGATACAGAACTCAGACAACTGGCCAGTCACCTAGCACATTTAAACCATATCTAGCTTGCCCCTTTTACAGAGAAAAATCCTGTACAAATTAAAACAATAGTTTCTTGGCCTGCCTGTCCAAGACACATAATAAATTAATTACAAAAATACCTTGCTCAATTCCTAGTACATGAAATGTTCACAGCAGATATCCCAATACTGGAGCAGATGCACTGAGATATAAATAGTGTCTAATAACAGAGATCCTATAACACACATGAATAGTAATTAAAGTCACTATTGTAGAGGAACCTGACCCTAACCTTTCATTATAACCAGCCATTTCTTTTTTCCTTGCATGTTTTTAAGAGTTATGAGGCCCTGGAGATTCAAAGGAAATTTCACACAAACCCAGACCTTTTTTTTTTAAACTGGTCTGTGGTTTTCAGACAGCTAGTGAGTAATAAACAAACATTCTAGCATGGCAATGATTAGTAGAATACGAGAGGTCATTCTATGTAGATCATGTAAAAACAATAGGCAATGACTAACATCACCAGAGCTATGAAACTGAGTAAGAAAATATAAGCCACTAACCCACAAGGCCAGTTTCAGAGACTAAACTGCAGTTCCTCCTATAGGTCTGGAGATTGGATCGTTACAGAGCCTCACTTTTTAATAAACAAAATGAAAGCTTTAGGACTTGCACTTCAGTGCCAAGAAAAAAATGCCAACACAAACACATCACTTTGTGTCACATCAGCAGACTGAGATGATATTAAAACTATGGAGGCGAAAGCATGAGCTAGACGAGTCTCAAAACGCCGTCCATTCACATGTGTTAAATAATAATGATGCTTATTTTTATAGAAAGCTTTTCATTGTTAGATCTCAAAGCTCTTCAGAATCTTTAATGTATGTATCGCACAATGCCCTAGTGAGGCAGGGCAGTGCTGTTATTTCCACTTTACAGACGGGGAACCAAGGCACAACAAGGCTAAGCGACTTGCCCAAGGAAGCCCAGGGCTGAGCAGGGAATTGAACGTAGCTACTGGACCATCCCCTTCCCTAGGGCCAATTCTGCAGTCTCAACTCAGGAAAAATGCCTTTCTCCATGTCCTGACTCTGCCAAAAGTCAACATTGTTATTTATGTAGCAGTAGCACGTTGGGGCCCCGACTGAGATTGGAACTCCATTGCACTTGATGCTTACAAACACATAGCCCTGGTCTACACTAGGACTTTAGGTCGAATTTAGCAGCATTAAATCGATGTAAACCTGCACCCGTCCACACGATGAAGCCCTTTATTTCGACTTAAAGGGCTCTTAAAATTGATTTGCTTACTCCACCCCTGACAAATGGATTAGCGCTTAAATCGGCCTTGCCGGGTCGAATTTGGGGTACTGTGGACACAATTCGACGGGAGCTACCCCAGAGTGCTCCATTTTGACCGCTCTGGACAGCACTCTCAACTCAGATGCACTGGCCAGGTAGACAGGAAAAGAACCGCGAACTTTTGAATCTCATTTCCTGTTTGGCCAGCGTGGCAAGCTGCAGGTGACCATGCAGAGCTCATCAGCAGAGGTGACCATGATGGAGTCTCAGAATCGCAAAAGAGCTCCAGCATGGACCGAACGGGAGGTACGGGATCTGATCGCTGTATGGGGAGAGGAATCCGTGCTATCAGAACTCCGTTCCAGTTTTCGAAATGCCAAAACCTTTGTCAAGATCTCCCAGGGCATGAAGGACAGAGGCCATAACAGGGACCCGAAGCAGTGCCGCGTGAAACTGAAGGAGCTGAGGCAAGCCTACCAGAAAACCAGAGAGGCGAACGGCCGCTCCGGGTCAGAGCCCCAAACATGCCGCTTCTATGATGAGCTGCATGCCATTTTAGGGGGTTCAGCCACCACTACCCCAGCCGTGTTGTTTGACTCCTTCAATGGAGATGGAGGCAATACGGAAGCAGGTTTTGGGGATGATGAAGATGAAGATGATGATGATGAGGTTGTAGATAGCTCACAGCAAGCAAGCGGAGAAACCGGTTTTCCCGACAGCCAGGAACTGTTTCTCACCCTGGACCTGGAGCCAGTACCCCCTGAACCCACCCAAGGCTGCCTCCTGGACCCAGCAGGCAGAGAAGGGACCTCCGGTGAGTGTACCTTTTAAAATACTATACATGGTTTAAAAGCAAGCATGTGAAAGGATTACTTTGCCCTGGCATTCGCGGCTCTCCTGGATATACTCCCAAAGCCTTTGCAAAAGGTTTCTGGGGAGGGCAGACTTATTGCGTCCTTCATGGTAGGAGACTTTACCACTCCAGGCCAGTAACACGTACTCGGGAATCATTGTACAACAAAGCATTGCAGTGTATGTTTGCTGGCGTTCAAGCAACATCCGTTCGTGTGTTATCCTCAGGAGAGTGAGATATAATCCATGGTCACCTGGTTGAAATAGGGTGCTTTTCTTCAGGGGACACTCAGAGGAGCCCATTCCTGCTGGGCTGTTTGCCTGCGGCTGAACAGAAATGTTCCCCGCTGTTAGCCACAGGGAGGGGGGAGGGTTGAGGGGGTAGCCACGCGGTGGGGGGAGGCAAAATGCGACCTTGTAACAAAAGCACATGTGCTATGTATGTAATGTTAACAGCAAGGTTTACCCTGAAAGAGTGTAGCCAGTGTTTTATAAAATGTGTCTTTTTAAATACCGCTGTCCCTTTTCTTTTCTCCACCAGCTGCATGTGTTTCAATGATCACAGGATCTTCTCCTTCCCAGAGGCTAGTGAAGATTAGAAAGAAAAAAAAACGCACTCGAGATGAAATGTTCTCCGAGCTCATGCTGTCCTCCCACACTGACAGAGCACAGACGAATGCGTGGAGGCAAATAATGTCAGACTGCAGGAAAGCACAAAATGACCAGGAGGAGAGGTGGCGGGCTGAAGAGAGTAAGTGGCGGGCTGAAGAGAGGGCTGAAGCTCGAATGTGGCGACAGCATGATGAGAGGAGGTAGGATTCAATGCTGAGGCTGCTGGAGGACCAAATCAGTATGCTCCAGTGTATGGTTGAGCTGCAGCAAAGGCAGCTGGAGCACAGACTGCCACTACAGCCCCTGTGTAACCAACCGCCCTCCTCCCCAAGTTCCATAGCCTCCACATCCAGACGCCCAAGAACGCGGTGGGGTGGCCACCGGCCAACCAGCCACTCCACCACAGAGGATTGCCCGAAAAAAAGAAGGCTGTCATTCAATAAATTTTAAAGTTGTAAACTTTTAAAGTGCTGTGTGGCATTTTCCTTCCCTCCTCCACCACCCCTCCTGGGCTACCTTGGTAGTCATCCCCCTATTTGTGTGATGAATGAATAAAGAATGCATGAATGTGAAGCAACAGTGACTTTATTGCCTCTGCAAGAGGTGATCAAAGGGAGGAGGGGAGGGTGGTTAGCTTACAAGGAAGTAGAGTGAACCAAGGGGCGGGGGGTTTCATCAAGGAGAAACAAACAGAACTTTCACACCGTAGCCTGGCCAGTCATGAAACTGGTTTTCAAAGCCTCTCTGATGCGTACCGCACCCTCCTGTGCTCTTCTAACCGCCCTGGTGTCTGGCTGCACGTAACCAGCAGCCAGGCGATTTGCCTCAACCTCCCACCCCGCCATAAACGTCTCCAACTTACTCTCACAGATATTGTGGAGCACACAGCAAGCAGTAATAACAGTGGGAATATTGGTTTCGCTGAGGTCTAAGCAAGTCAGTAAACTGCGCCAGCGCACCTTTAAACGTCCAAATGCACATTCTACCACCATTCTGCACTTGCTCAGCCTGTAGTTGAACAGCTCCTGACTGCTGTCCAGGCTGCCTGTGTACGGCTTCATGAGCCATGGCATTAAGGGGTAGGCTGGGTCCCCAAGGATACATATAGGCATTTCAACATCACCAACAGTTATTTTCTGGTCTGGGAATAAAGTCCCTTCTTGAAGCTTTTGAAACAGACCAGAGTTCCTGAAGATGCGAGCGTCATGTACCTTTCCCGGCCATCCCACGTTGATGTTGGTGAAACGTCCCTTGTGATCCACCAGAGCTTGCAGCACTATTGAAAAGTACCCCTTGCGGTTTATGTACTCGCCGGCTTGGTGCTCCGGTGCCAAGATAGGGATATGGGTTCCGTCTATGGCCCCACCACAGTTAGGGAATCCCATTGCAGCAAAGCCATCCACTATGACCTGCACATTTCCCAAGGTCACTACCCTTGATATCAGCAGATCTTTGATTGCGTGGGCTACTTGCATCACAGCAGCCCCCACAGTAGATTTGCCCACTCCAAATTGATTCCCAACTGACCGGTAGCTGTCTGGCGTTGCAAGCTTCCACAGGGCTATCGCCACTCACTTCTCAACTGTGAGGGCTGCTCTCATCTTGGTATTCATGCGCTTCAGGGCAGGGGAAAGCAAGTCACAAAGTTCCATGAAAGTGCCCTTACGCATGCGAAAGTTTCGCAGCCACTGGGAATCGTCCCAGACCTGCAACACTATGCGGTCCCACCAGTCTGTACTTGTTTCCCGAGCCCAGAATCGGCGTTCCACAGCATGAACCTGCCCCATTAGCACCATTATGCATGCATTGGCAGGGCCCATGCTTTCAGAGAAATCCGTGTCCATGTTCTGATCACTCACGTGACCGCGCTGACGTCGCCTCCTCTCCCGGTAGCGCTTTGCCAGGTTCTGGTGCTGCATATACTGCTGGATAATGCGTGTGGTGTTTAATGTGCTCCTAATTGCCAAAGTGAGCTGAGCGGACTCCATGCTTGCCTTGGTATGGCGTCCGCACAGAAAAAAGGCACGGAATGATTGTCTGCCGTTGCTCTGACGGAGGGAGGGGCGACTGACGACACGGCTTACAGGGTTGGCTTCAGGAGGCTAAAATCCACAAAGGGGGTGGCTTTACATCAAGGAGTAGTTCAGGCAGGACTTCACAGAGGGTTCCAATAAGAAATGGTGCACCTAAGTTATTGTTCTTATTGGAACAAGGAGGTTAGCCTGGCCTCTGATTGATACATGGCTAGATCTACCTCGCAGCACCTTCTCTGTGAGTGACTGCAGTGTGACCTAGAGGA
Source organism: Natator depressus (assembly GCF_965152275.1). Classification (NCBI taxonomy): domain Eukaryota; kingdom Metazoa; phylum Chordata; order Testudines; family Cheloniidae; genus Natator; species Natator depressus. The sequence goes on along the minus strand of NC_134234.1, from coordinate 221,403,193 downwards.
ATGAGTCCCCTAGACAGGGGAGGAGGCAAATGAGTACAAAACAAATCTGGTCTATTTCTTGTTTTGATCCACTCCATCTATCTTTTACATCTTTGGCTGGCAGCAGACGGTGCAGAAGGACTGCAAGCCATCCACATCTCATGGCTGCTCGGCAGAAGATGGTACAGTACGACTGCTAGCCATCCTCATCTCTTGCCTGCCTGGCAGAAGATGGCACAGTACGATTGCTAGCCATCGTCATCTCTTGCCTGCCTGGCAGAAGATGGTACAATACGATTGCTAGCCATCGTCATCTCTTGCCTGCCCGGCAGAAGATGGTACAATACGACTGCTAGCAATCCGTATTGCCTGCCTGCTCACCATTAGACGGTTCAATACGACTGACTGCAGGACTAAAGAGAATGACCTGGTCAAGTCACCAAAAATTTAGTCCCTGCGCCCATGTCTGCCCAGGCGCTCCCAGCCGACGCGGCCAGGAGCACCTCGGACATGACGAGGACGGCTACCAGTCATACTGCACCGTCTGCTGCCAGAAGGCAATGGGTTGCTGCTACTGTGTAGCAATGCCGTACCGTGTCTGCCAGCACCCAGGAGACATACGATGACGGTTACCTGAGCGGGCTCCATGCTTGCGGTGGTATGGCGTCCGCACAGGTAACTCAGGAAAAAAGGCGCGAAATGATTGTCTGCCCTTGCCTTCACAGAGGGAGGGAGGGAACGGGGGCTGGACAATATGTACCCAGAACCACCCGCGACAATGTTTTAGCCCAATCAGAGTGCTCCATTGGGCTGCTCTGGACAGCACTCTCAACTCAGATGCACGATTGTTTGCCGTTGCTCTGACGCAGGGAGGGGCGACTGAGGACACGGCTTACAGGGTTGACTTCACGGAGGGTTCCAATAAGAAATGGTGCACCTAAGTTATTGTTCTTATTGGAACAAGGAGGTTAGCCTGGCCTCTGATTGATACATGGCTAGATCTACCTCGCTGCACCTTCTCTGTGCGTGACTGCAGTGTGACCTAGAGGAATGAGTCCCCTAGACAGGGGAGGAGGCAAATGAGTACAAAACAAATCTGGTCTATTTCTTGTTTTGATCCACTCCATCTATCTTTTACATCTTTGGCTAGCAGCAGACGGTGCAGAAGGACTGCATGCCATCCACATCTCATGGCTGCTCGGCAGAAGACGGTGCAATAGGACTGCTAGCAATCCATATTGCCTGCCTGCTCACCATAAGACGGTTCAATAGGACTGACTGCCGGACTAAAAAAAATGACCTGGTCAAGTCACTAAAAATTTAGTCCCTGCGCCCATGTCTGCCCAGGCGCTCCTGATCGACCTCACACAGGCGACCAGGAACACCTCGGACATGACGAGGACGGCTACCAGTCGTACTGTACCGTCTGCTGCCAGAAGGCAATGGGTTGCTGCTACTGTGTAGCAATGCCGTACCGCGTCTGCCAGCACCCAGGAGACATACGGTGATGGTTACCTGAGCGGGCTCCATGCTTGCGGTGGTATGGCGTCCGCACAGGTAACTCAGGAAAAAAGGCGCGAAACAATTGTCTGCCCTTGCTTTCACGGAGGGAGGGAGGAAAGGGGGGGACTGACGATATGTACCCAGAACCACCCGCGACAATGTTTCAGCCCCATCAGACATTGGGATCTCAACCCAGAATTCCAATGGGCAGCGGAGACTGCGGGAACTGTGGGATAGCTACCCACAGTGCAATGCTCCGGAAGTCGACTCTAGCCTCGGTACTGTGGAAGCACTCCGCCGAGTTAATGCACTTAATGCACTTCTGTGGGGACACACACACTCGAATATATAAAACCGATTTCTAAAAAACCGACTTCTATAAATTCGACCTTATTCCGTAGTGTAGACATACCCATAGAGTCAGCCTTCCCCAAAGAGCTTACAGTCTGTATAACCAAGACAAAGGATGGGAGATAGGAATTCACAGTATCCCTGGTTTATGGGTAGAGAGCTGAGGTACAGAGATTAAGGTGGAATTTTTAAAGCCATCTAGGATAAAGCCATCTGGCAATAAGGATGCTTATTTCCTATTAATTTGAATGGGAATTTAGGTTGCTTTGAAAATGCTCATTTATCCGAGATCACACAGGAGGGCTGTGACAATGCTGGGAACTGGGGTTAGAGCTCATACATGCCAGACCAGTGCTCGAAACACAAGACCATGCTTTGGCTTTCAGTCAGGACTACAGGATCAGGACCAATGGGCCACTGCTGTTTTAAATGAACGTATATGAATTGTATATATTATGAGTACTGCCAGTTCTGGGGGAGGAAGCCAAGAACCCACAGAGTATTTACACCTGTGAGGCCCTTTTCTCTTTTGTGTGCACAGTTGCTGCTAGACCCTTGTGAAACTTTTGTTATGAAATCCAAACCCACATGAAGCACAGCTGGACTGGGGTTTCATTACAAATTCATAACCCAGTCCAGAGTTCTCTTTTAAGAAAACTCTTTTAAGCAAAACTTAGCAGCTTCACTTTGAGCTTAGGCTAAGCAACATTCAGGGGCAGTGACATGATATGCTGACCCTTGCAAGCTGCAACCACCGGCTTTTGCACAGCTCTCTTAACAACACTACAAACTTTGCGGAATTATCTGGAAAACTGGAAATGACTCAGACTAATTCAAGGTCCAGAAAACATGCCTTACAGCGAGAGACTTAAGACAGTCCATCTATTTGTTTTTTTCCAAGATAAGGTTAAGAGGTGCTTTAATGCAAGTACATACCTGGGGAAGAGATCTCTAATAATAACTGGCTTTTTAATCTAGCAGCAAAAGGCATAATGCGATCTAATGTTTGAAGCCAGGGCTAGATAAATTCAGACTAGAAACAAGGCACAAGTTTTTAACAGTGAGGGTAATTAACCATTGGACGAACTTACCTAGGGATGTGGTGGATGCTCTATCACTTGAAGGCTTTGACTCAAGACCGGATGCCTGGCTAAAAGGTGTACTATCTGTCAAACAGAAGTTGTGGGGTTGGTGCAGAAATTATTGGGTGAGGTGCTAGGGCCTGGGTTACGCAGGAGGTCAGACTATGTGATCATAACAATCCCTTTTAGCCTTAATAACTATGAGGCTCTGACAATCCAGTAGAAAACTTTTTTTTTAACAAGGTGTTTTATAAAATTTTTACAGTATCCTTGTTTAGGTTGCATGTCACGCCAAAGGATTCCTGAATGTGATAGCTCTCAATGACGATCACATTTATTAATCAGTCCTTCCAGGCTCTCTATACAATCAACATACTAGTTATTTCATATCCCTAATTACAGTGACATTTAACACCTCAGACTCTGCTAATTTAGGACCAAGTCCTGAGAGACACCGAGTAACTGCAACTCGCATTGAAGTCAACAGGGTCAGCTTTTAAAGAGAGTTCTGGGTCACATTTTCAAGCACTCAGCCCCCACTGCTGGGGATCATTTTTCAAGCGAGCTCAGCTTCTATTTACACCCTAAAATAAAGGTTAGATTTTCAAAAATGCTCAGCACGTAACAACTCCCACTGTGCTATCTAAGGTCAGAGTTTCTGAGATCAACATCCAATGGTGGAGATCTTTTGAAAATCTGGCTACTTAGCTGGTCACTCATTAAGTGGGAACTGAGCTTCTTACAAGACACTCTGCTGTATGCACGTTTCTTCCTGGAGGAGAGAATGGGAGAAGATATTAGTCATGATGTTTGATGCATTGCTGATAGGCACTTATATACTATGGTGTTGAGCACGGTACAAGAACCTATATAGACAGGCTTGGCACAATTCAGTTTATTTAAATATAACTTGGATAGATAATACTGATGTTTATTTTTAAACATGTTTTCTGTTTTTAGTGATTTAACTTTGCACGGTTATGCAAACTGATGTTTTTAAAGCATTTTTAGTTTTATCAATTTAAATTTTCACAGTTGCAGGAAATTATGGGATGACGGGGCGGGCAGACAACAGAGTAGATCAGGCAATAAGTAAGGACAGTAGATGCTGAGATTCAAGACATTAAAGCTTTATAATTATTAAAACACAAAGTGTCAAAATCACATGTCAAAATACACACAATGAATATCCTTAAATCAAACTCCAATAAGTTCTCAAGTAGCATTTTTCTTCCTTTGCCTAGCTGTACATTTCGATTCTTGTCAATGGAAGTATTTTTTCATCGGTTTGTGTGTTGTATGGTAAAATCGACATTTCCCAATAAAAACCTAACCTGCCATGCTTATATATTGAGTAGAATTTGAAAAATCTGGCCCCATTTGTGAGTTCTGTGCCCTTGAAAACCTAGCCCTGAGACTTGCAGCTGACCAGTACCTTTCAGAAGTTGGCCCTTAAAACAAATTTCCTTGCAATACAATGGATTCTATTCAGATGGTTCTTATTTGAGTTTCTACACATGCAGCACCAAATCTTTTGAAACTGACCCTCTTAGTATTATTGCAGTGCCTAGGAGTCCTAAGTAATGGACCAGGTGCCTTGTCAACACAAAGTTAATCCACTGGATATGAATAAGTGATGGACAAGGCTAGATTTAATAATGACAGCACTAATATGGGCCAAGACAACAATGGTTTGAAAAATATTAGCACGGATTTTGGTAGAGCCAAATAGTCCAGTGAATTTAATTGACACAGTCTGCTGGTTACATCTGGCAGCAGACAGTGCTCCACCCCTACTCCCAGTGCACCCACCATAGTAATGAAAACCCGATATGCTGACTTGGCAACGAGTGTTGAGGAATCACCCCCAAAGGTGGAGGAGAAGAATCCATGTACCCCTCAAGATGGGGAGGTTCACAGCCACCACTCCCAGGAGGAAGTGTAGGGTAGTGGTGGTTGGTGACTCTCTTCCGAGGGGGACAGAGACACCCATCTGTCAGCCTAACATGGCATTCTGGGAGGTATGCTACCTGCCAAGGGTCTGTATCTGAGATGTTATGGAGGGATTGTCAAAGATCATCCAACCCTCTGACTACTACCCCACGTTACTTGTCCAGGTAGGCACTAATGATACTGCAAAATATGACCCTGAGCAGATCAGAAGTGACTACAGGGCTCTTGGAGTAAGGGTGAAGGAGTTGGGTGAAGGATAGATGCCTCCTGGAGGTGAATGCCTGGCTGCGAGGACGGTGTTACCAGGAAAGCTTCAGCTTTCTTGACCATGGGAAACTGTTCTGAGAAGAAGGACTGCTAAGCAGAGATGGGGTCCACCTATCGAGGAAGGGGAAGAGAATATTTGGATAAAGACTGGCTAACCTAGTGAGGAGGGCTTTAAGCTAAGTTCGATGAGGGCAGGTGACAAAATCCCACAGGTAAGTCAAAAACATGGAGACCTGGGAGAAGGCTCAGAATCTGCGGGGAGCATGGGCTATTATAGCAGGGATAAGGGAGAGACAAGAGAGAACATAGGAGGGAAATCAAATCAGTATCTTAGATGTCTGTATAATAATGCGAGAAGTATGGGAATAAGCAGAAAGAACCAGAAATGCTAGTTAATAAACACAACTATGACATAGTTGGTGTCACAGAGACTTGGTGGGATAATACACACAACTGGAATATTGGTATAGAAGGGTACAGCTTGCTCAGGAAGGACAGGCAGGGAAAAAGGGAGATGTTGCCTTATATATTAAAAATGTATACTCATGTTCTGAGGTTGAGCTGGAAATAGGAGACAGACTTTTTGAAAGTTTCTGGGCAAGGATACAATGGGTAAAAAACAAGGGTGATGTTATGGTAGGGGTCCACTGCAGACCACCTAACCAGGAAGAATAGGTGGATGAGACTTTTTTTAAACAACTAACAAAATCATCCAAAGCACTTGGTGGTGATGGGGGACTTCAACTACCCAGTCATCTGTTGGGAAAACAACACAACAGGGCATGGATTATCCAACAAGTTCTTGGAAAGTATTGGAGACAGTTTTTTATTTCAGAAGGTGGAGAAAGCTACTAGCGGAGAGGCTGTTTTAGATTTGATTAGGGAGGAACTGGTTGAGAATGTGAAAGTGAAAAGCAGGTTGGTTGAAAGTGATCATGAAATGATAGAGTTCACGATTCTAAGGAATGGCAGGAGGGAAAACAGCAAAATAAAGACAATGGATTTCAAAAAGGCAGACTTTAGCAAATTTAGGGAGTCGGTGGGTAAAATTCCATGTGAAGCAAGTTCAAGGGAAAAAGAGTTCAAGAGAGTTGGCAGTTTTTCAAAGAGACATTTTTAAGGGCACAAGAGCAAACTATCCCACTGCCTAGGAAAGATAGGAAGTATGGCAAGAGACCACCCTGGCTTAACCACGAGATCGTCAATGAATGAAACTCAAAAAAGAGTCCTACAGATAGTGGAAACTAGGTCAAATTACAAGGGATGAATATAAACAAATAACACAAGTATGTAAGGACAAAATTAGAAAGGTCAAGGCACAAAACGAGATTAAACTAGCTAGAGACAAAGGGTAACAAGAAAACATTCTACAAATATATTAGAAGCAAGAAGACGACCAAGGACAGGGTAAACCTGTTACTCAATGCAGAGGGATGGGGAGGAACAATAACAGAAAATGTGGAAATGGTAGAAGTACTAAATGACTTTTCTGTTTCAGTTTTCATCAAAAAGGTTAGTGGCGATTGGCCATCTAACATAGTGAATGCCAGTGAAAAATGAGGTAGGATCAAAGGCTAAAATAGGGAAAGAACAAGTTAAAAATTACTTAGACAAGTTAGATGTCTTCAAGTCACCAGGGTCTGATGAAATACATCCCAGCATACTCAAGGAGCTGGCTGTGGAGATATCTGAGCCATTAGTGATTATCATTGAAAAGCCATGGAAGATGGGCAAGATACCACAGGACTGGATAAGGGCAAATATAGTGCCAATCTATAAAAAGGGAAATAAAGACAACTTGGGGAATTATAGACTAGTCATCTTAACTTCGCTACTGGAAAGATAATTGAGCAAATAATTAAGCAATCAATTTGCAAACCCCTAGAAGATAATAAGGTGATGAGTAACAGTCAGCATGGATTTGTCAGGAACAAATAATGTCAAACCAAACTAGTAGTTTTCCTTGACAGGGTAAAAAAACCTTCTGGGTGGGGAGGAAGCAGTAGATGTGGTATAGCTTGACTTTAGTAAGGCTTTTGATACTGTCTTGCATGACCTTCTCATAAATAAGATAGGGAAATACAACCTAGATGGAGCTACTGTAAGATGGGTGTATAATTGATTGGAAAACTGTTCCCAGAGAGTAATCATCAGTGGTTCACAGTCATGCTGGAAGGGCATATCGAGTGGGGTCATGCTGGGTCTGATTCTGTTCAATATTTTCATCAATGATTTAGAATGATAATGGCATAGAGAGTACACCTATAAAGTTTGTGGACAATACTAAGTTGGGAGGGGTTGCAAGTGCTTTGGAGGATAGGATTAAAATTCAAAATGATCTGGACAAACTGGAGAAATGGGCTGAAGTAAATAGGATGAAATTCAATAAGGACAAATGCAAAGTACTCCACTTCGGATGGAACAATCAGTTTCACACATACAAAATGGGAAATGGCTGCCTAGGAAAGAGTACTGCGGAAGAGGGTCTGGGGGGTCACAGTGGATCACAAGCTCAACATGAGTGAACAGTGTTGCAAAAAATGGAACAGCATTCTGGGATGTATTAGCAGGAGTGTTGTAAGAAGACACGAGAAATAAGTCTTCCTCGCAACTCTGCACTGCTTAGGCTTCCCCTGGTGTACTGTGTCCAGTTCTGGGCATCACATTTCAGGAAAGATGTGGCCAAATTAGAAAAAGTCCAGCAAAGAGCAACAAAAATGATTAAAGGTCTAGAAAACATGACATATGCGGGAAGATTGAAAAAACTGGGTTTGTTTAGTCTGGAGAAGAGAAGACTGAGGGGGGACAGGATAACAGTTTTCAAGTACATAAAAGGTTGTTATGAGGAGGAGGGATAATTTTTTTCCCCGTTAACCTCTGAGGATAGGAGAAGAAGCAATGAGCTTAAACTGCAGCAAGGAGGTTTAGGTTGGACATTAGGAAAAACTTCCTAACTGTCAGGTTGGTTAAGCACTGGAATAAATTGCTTAGGAAGGTTGTGGAATCTCCAGCATTGGAGGTTTTTAAGAGCAGGTTAGACAAACACCTGTCAGGGATGGTCTAGATAATACTTAGCCCTGCCATGAGTGCAGGGGACTGGACTAGATGATTTCCAGACCTACGATTCTATAACTATCATCCTCTGACTTTCATTAGCCAGCCTTAGTGACATGTACTAAGGACCTGATCCAGCTGCCACTGATGTCAATGGAAAAACTCCCACTGATTTTAATGGGAGTTGGATCAGAAATCAAATGTATGTAAAGAAAAAGAGCTGAGATGTGTTTTTCGTGCTTCTGTTAAATGGATTCCCTGAAAGATACTGAGAAGGAACAAGTTAGCAGAGGGCAAAAAGCTGTCACACAGGGAGAAACAACCTTGCAAGCACCTAATGAATATTGAGGGACACAAGGGTTTGCTGTGTGCTGTCAGCTGCTGCGCTCCTCTGTTTATTGACTAGTCCCCACCTGTTCACATGCCTCTTTGCAAGTGTGAGGTTTCAGTGAACATTGTCCTGAGGGATGTGTGAGGTAGGGGTAGGGGTAGAGGTGCGGGGCTCCGTGAGGGCTAGCCGACACATCCAGGATGAAATGTCCAGGTGCCAGGAGCAGAAACAAAACAAGACACACGCACACACAAAAATCAATAAAAAGTGTAATGCAGTTTTATTTAATTAAATCCCACTCTTGACTTCACTGGCCAGCTCCATCCTGTGGTGACCTCTGACCTCCTTCATTTTGTTGACTGGCACAGCTGTTAGTAAATCACCTGCTGGAGAGGCTCTCTGGAGCTTTAAAGGTCAGCTGTCAGCAACTGCTGGAGAAAGATAAAGAAGAAAAACAGAACCTAAAGTTTGAAAAAAGGCAGTTTGAGCTCTGTGCATCCAACCTTCCCGTTCGGCCAACTGTTTACCTTTCCAAGCACCTGGCTTTTTTAGTCTCAAGGTTTGAGCCATCACATTCCTCCTCAGCCTTGGTATTATTATTTTTTAAAATCTTCCAATGACTTTCATACATTCTTCTTTCCTACATCATAACCATTAGCATTGTTTTAATGACACAGGATGGGCCAGATCTCATCCCTGAGGTCCACATGGAGAGTCATGAAGAATGGAGGCTTGATTGTAACCAGTTCTCTGTTCCCTTCCCCCAAGACCTTGCACAGGGATCTACATGCAGCTCTGAGCTGGGCAGGAGATGGAATTCATGTGTGATCGATGGGGAGGAACACACCTTGACCCCTAATCCAGGCTTAAAATGTAATACAACTTCAGACTGCATTCGCAACTCCACTGAGCTGCAGGAGCCAACACAACTAGAGGGGAGATCCTGTTAGCATGGCTCCAATGGATCCACACTGCCCTGAAGCAGCGATGAGGCTGGGTGTCCAGAGCTGCTGCAGATATTTCTGGGTCTCCCCCTCCTCGGTCCCCAGGTGTAGAGACATCTTTTTACCCCATGGGGCAGACCACCTCCAGAGAGGTGAATGTGGTAGTTTCTGGGAGGGATTCCTCACTGAGATTTTCTCACAAGTCTCCTTGCTTGTGGCTTTTCATACCAGAGGGGATAATTTGGTTCTATAGCCACCTGTCCATCCAATCTACCTAACACTTTAGCTTTAGAGCTGTGCAAAATATTCATATGAAATCCAGGTTTTCAATGCCCACCTGAAACTTGGGCCAGGGTAAGCATTTTTGGGGAACCTTGGCATATTTGGCACAATTTATGGGTTTAGGAGTGTCAAACTTGGCTGACTTGCCAGATTTTGTTATGAAGCTGGGCAAGATGTGCAGGTTCTCATTTTCCTTTGAGTCCACTCAAACATTAAACTCAAATGGAAGCTCATAGGTGTGTGAACCCATCTGAAGTAAAGAGAGAATGTTTGCCCAAAGCTATGCAAACCTCAACTACAGAGCTACTCCCTTTATCCCCTCTCACCCTCATCTCTCTGTCTATTTTAAGGCACATATAGTTTCCATAAAATTAATAAAACCATGGGACACTCTAGTATTTACTTATAACTTGTCATCGTAAAATTCTGGGTCCCAGTCAGAGCTGATGTAAGCAACCACTGAAGTCAGTGACGTTGATTCCACTTAAAACCAGATCTGACTTTGACCCACAATGGCTGTTTACCAAAGGAAGGTAAAAGAACAAGCCAAATTCATCCCTCATGTAATTCCGCTGAAGCCATTAGAAATACACCGGAGATGAATTTAGCCCAGGTACCTAGTGTCTTGGATGGGGTCGTACTTGGAGTGGCTGGTTCTTCCCACCGTTCCTGCTGCCACAGCTATGTGTCTATTTTTAGTGTGCTCACTCAATCAGAACTAGCATGGATATGTCTTTCCCCACTGGAAATTACATGTCCAACTCAAAGTGTAGACATGTGACCATGGTTCCTTCAACAAACTAACCTCTGAACCCATCAATGAAAATTTAATTGTGCACCAAGGACCAGTGGGCTGTTTATCTGAGTAGATTTCCACTCTGACAGTGATTCTCCTTAAATGCTCTTCTTGGATACAGATGTGGGATTACTGACTGGGACAGGCTTTACAGTCCATGGGCCAGCTCTTGGTGCCTGATACAGCCCCTTTTTAATTCTCTGAAAGGAGCTGTAAAGCTGGCCTAACTGGGCAGTTGTTGAGGATTAAGTCAGTGTGGGGAAATACCTTGGTAATGCAGCCCTCAGTAGAGAGGGCCTGCCAGGACAGTGGCTAGGAGTTTAGCTAGAGGGCAGAGTTGGAGTGGCTTATGCAATAGATCCTTGAGGGCTGCTATCAGCTGGTGTAATTTAGAGCAGCTCTGAGGCTGCTCTAAGTTGTGGGTGGGCCAAATGACCCTCAACAGTCCCTGCCCCTCCAGGTTTGGGAGCGTACAAAAGTGACATGCAGTTCGCAGCTTGGCTAGACCTAAGAATTAGGGGAAAATTATCTGTGTCACAGGAGCTATAACTAGCCCTCCTTGACCATCCAGACCAGATCCCAAACAAAGGAAGAAAGTGAAAATAGTATTTACTGTACCTGCCATCATTGGCCGAAGAATGAACAGTACTGCTGCCTGTAATTCATACCAGTGTTTGATAGACTCATGTTTCACTCAGCAATATTTTGTTGTGTAGAGTTTCAAAGAAATTCTCCCCCTCCCATCCCCATTCACAATATGAAATAGATTGAAAATACAAAATAGAACCAGGCAGGGAAATAAAGAGGCAGGGCCTATGTTTCACTTAAAAATAATAAGTGAGGGACAGATTTTTAAAAAATAATTTTCTCCGAAGTTAAGGAAATGGTTTAGACAAATGTCTAGCATACATCACTTTAAAAGAAACACGATTGTTTTGTTAAACAAAAAGAAATCCTTGTGAGTCTGTCTGAAGAGGCTATATACAGCATTTACATGAACCACAGAGTTCAAAATCCTCTTTTCTTTAACGCTTACATCGAGTCACTCCCTTCCCAGCAAGCCTTATTCTTCCCAAGAGATCAAATAACATCAAGACGACGAGTTAACATTCAGTTCACAAGCCCCACAGGTCAAATCCAAACCCTGAGATACGCTGGTGTAGAGCTGTAATCTAAGCAGTGACATTGTACTTTTGCAGAGTCACCCGGGAGCCACTGTAAACTGTAATAAGGACTAATGAGTATTTTGGCAAAAAAGCTAATTTCAGAGAAGGTGTTCTTTGCAATTTTGCTCTTTTATGTCTGTTTAATGTCTGACAGAGAGCAAGAGAACACCCCCAGCACCAATAACACAAACACAGCCCAGAGCTTGATTATCTCAGGAGGTTGGAAAAGCTTGCTCTGATCAGTGGGAAACAGGGAACAGTGAAGTACGGCAAATCATCAAGAGCAGGATGCTGCAAGCAGATCATATCTCCTGGGAGAGCATCTAATGTGGTCCATTGGTACACTTCTTTTCATTTACTCAGTGGTTTAAGCTGGGATTTTCAAAGGAGACGACAGCTTTCTCAATGGGAGCTGGGTGCTAACTCCCTTTGGCTTTAGCTTGACTAGGGAAAGTAGTCAAGTTGAGGCTGGGTTTCATTAACATTTGCTAGCTAATCCTGGCCTCCTTAGTGTAGACGCAGGGTAACACATGGTGGGTTGAATTAGCTGGTTAAGTTTTGCCTAAGCTAGAAAATGTGCTTTAATGATTTACATATCACAGCTTTCCACAAAACTTAGCTGCAGTCTTTTACTCGAATCTGAAAAGCACAATTCCCTTCCAGCATATGGGATGCTATCCCCCAAATATAAAATATGCTTTTAGATATTATCATTTAGGAAGTCTATGAACTACTGGTTAGAAGCATGCAGATGACTCCAGTCCTGCTATTCTACTGGTAGGGTTCTGGTTTGCTGTGCAAAATACATGGGTGTGATTTTTATATGTGCTGCCTCCTACTCGCTATACCAGTTGGGAGTGGCAATTATTACCAAAGCAGAGCACTCAGCCCTGGGGGTAAGAGGAAGTAGTTAGGAAGAGCAGAAAGCACCATGATTAAAAAATAAATAAATAAAAATAAGAATGGTGTTGTCTGATACTGAAAGGAATACTGTTCATTCTTCCTTAGCAAGAAGGCTGGAGGCTGTGACTCATGAAATGAAAGAGTTAAAGTTGGGGAAGACAGGAACTCCATACAGGATGCAGAGCATCCTCTGGTGAAAAATGAAGAGTGTAGGTGGGTGGAAAATCTACAGCGGTAGCCAAATCAAATGGTTTATCTAAAGAACACCCACCGTGGATGGCAATTCTTTCTCCAGTATGAATTAGCTCACTTGCTATTCCTTTGTACTTGTCAAGAGATGGATAGAGTGTTTTGACTAGAAGAAGATCTCTGACCTATGATCCATACCATTTATTCCAGAGGGCATAGTAGCATCCTCTTTAAGAATAAGAAGCCGTGATAATGAGAATGGGAAGAACTGACCTTTCACCCAAGATGTAGTTTTATCATATGCGGAACTTTAATTCCATGCAGCTCACTGAAAATATAGGAGTTAAAGATGTTTGTTTACATTCCCAGATAGAATCGGCTTATGAAAATATGACTGTGTATTATGGAAATAGGAACGCAATCCCCCAAGGCCTCTGAACATCTTGCATCATCATAACCTGACAACAGATTGAAAGGTGCCCTAAATTCCCACCTTTCCTCCCTTTGTCCTGCAGGTTGCCATGCATGAATGAAAGGAAAGTAGAAAAATCTTCTTTTGATTGGTGTAGACTTTTGTAATGCAGGAGGACAGCACGAAGCTTCATGTTGCAATTTGAGAGGGGAAGATCCTTCTTACCTTTTTGGAAAGAAACACATAATGTTGCTTGATTTCTTGTATTCTGATATTCTTTTGACACACTGGTTTAACAATTTCATTACATCCATTCCTGGTGTATTCTCTGATACTGTGGTCTCAAGGGATCTTAGCTGGTTAGTTCTCATGCTGCCAGCTGGACACTGTAGAGGACACTGAATGTGCTATGCCATTTCCATGATGGAAGATTTGTCTTGAGTCAAATCTGGCATGTTATAGGTTGGAATGCCTGTGATGGCCTGTTATCTCTTGATGTCATCCAACCCTTGTGTTTTAGGTTTTCTGAGGGATCTTTTCCATCCTGCTTGCACTGGGTCAAAGTCAGAGATGATTTCCACAGGGAAGTAGGCAGGCATTCAGAGCAGATGACTATACCACCTTAGAGAGCACTGGGCAATGGTTCAGGAGAGTGGGACCTCTTTAGTCATGAAAATGGACTCATCGTTCGACTTGAATTCATACCATTGGATGTTTTCACTCATTTGGATATGTTTCATCTCAATGATGTCCAACTTCTTTTCTATCTTGGCTGTGAGAGGCCGTATTTCAGTCCCATAGGTCAGAACACTGACCACCAAAGTATTATGTATCCTCAGCTTCATTGGTCTACTTATCAGGGTGTTCTTAATTGCAAAGTCTAATCCTTTGTTCACGACTGACAAGACAAGATGAGGCCATATTAGGCCTGGGTGCAGAGTGCAAGGAGTTTAAGTGAATCACATTCACCACTGGTGTATAATTCCTCTGAAGTCAGACGAGTTACAAAGGGGATGAACTTAGCCAAATGCATCCTTTTGGCTACAATAGGCTTTGTAATGTGAGTGCTGAACTCCCTGTGTGGAGCCGTTAATATGAACAACATGAGATCAGTGCTTAAGGGTTGCAATTTCCCTGTTCCCCGGATGGCTGGATGAAGAACACTTTCCTATGAATGTGTTGACAGGAAGAATCCTGGCCAGGCAGAATTCCTCCTAGGAACCACAGCCATGCCTTCATCCACTTCACCTTAAAGACATATTATTGGTGTCATTAGAGAACTTGAAGATTTGGTCAAGACCTCATGATCTTTCAATTCGGGTATCAAACAACTCATCAAGAGTTAACAACAGCTGTTAGGGGATACTCTTGGCTTCCCCATGATCTCTCTATGTTGTCTTGTTCCTTGGAGGCTCCACAGATTAGTATTGATCTCAGGCAGCTTAAACAGTCAGAACCGAAAGAAGATGGCTGGTGAGCCATACAGAGTCTTATCTTCTTCTGCGCAAGCATTCATGCAGGTGCACACAAGTAGTAAGTGATGTTACTTGTTCTGTCATAGACATTGAAAAGAACCATCCAGCTCTTTTGGGTAATGTGTAGGCTGATCAATCCAGGCTGCCTTTTCCTGTTAGCTGCATCTTCAGTGGTTCACCTAACACACATGCGACATTCCTCACTGATAGGCTAGATCAGGTTGTGGCTGGTTTGTGACAGCAAGAGTTCTCCAGAGACTTCTGAGTTTCCTGAGGCTCATCACCCATACTTCTTATGCTTTTTTTCATTTTAGTTTGTTTAAAATGATGTAGCTGTGATGCCATAAATGACGGGTTTGATGATATCTTGCTCAGTGAAAGGAATGGGGACTGACCATCCTAAAGCGGGGAGGGTTGGTTCAGACCTCAGGAAAGCATATCTTGATGCTAGAATGTTTGATGATGTTCCAGGTTGCTCAATGAATAGATGAGACCACTTGGCAAGATAATTTCCTAGACACAAGGTAGAATCAATATGCTGATGATATGCCACCACATAACTTTTCCCCATGGTCTCTGCATGTTCATTCTCTGCTTTGAGGAGTTCTCGGGTAATATTGCCAACTAGAAGCACTGAAGCTGCATTTTTCCTCAACTCTCAGCTCAATTTTTCTGCTGGATAGAGGCTGTCCTCCTCCAGGTCTCCAGCTGGGTAATCACTGCCTTTCCACATGAATTGTGAAAGTGTTTTTTTGCAAAAAGAAAAGGAGTACTTGTGGCACCTTAGAGACTAGCAAATTTATTTGAGCATAAGCTTTCGTGAGCTACAGCTCACTTCATTGGATGCATTCAGTGGAAAATACAGTGGGGAGATTTATATACACAGAGAACATGAAACAATGGGTGTTACCATACACACTGTAACGAGAGTGAACAGGTAAGGTGAGCTATTACCAGCAGGAGAGCGGGGGGAAAAAACCTTTTGTAGTGATAATCAAGGTGGGCCATTTCCAGCAGTTGACAAGAACGTCTGAGGAACAGTGGGGGGGCAGGGGAATAAACATGGGGAAATAGTTTTACTTTGTGTAATGACCCATCCACTCCCAGTCTTTATTCAAGCCTAAATTAATTGTATCCAGTTTGCAAATTAATTCCAATTCAGCAGTCTCTCGTTGGAGTCTCTTTTTGAAGTTTTTTTGTTGAAGAATTGCCACTTTTAGGTCTGTAATCGAGTGACCAGAGAGATTGAAGTGTTCTCCGACTTGTTTTTGAATGTTATAATTCTTGACATCTGATTTGTGTCCATTTATTCTTTTACATAGAGACTGTCCAGTTTGACCAATGTACATGGCAGAGGGGCATTGCTGGCACATGATGGCATATATCACATTGGTAGATGTGCAGGTGAACAAGCCTCTGATAGTGTGGCTGATGTGATTAGGCCCTATGATGGTGTCCCCTAAATAGATATGTGGACACAGTTGGCAACGGGCTTTGTTGCAAGGATAAGTTAGTGGTTCTGTTGCGTGGTGTGTGGTTGCTGGTAAGTATTTGCTTCAGGTTGGGGGGCTGTCGGTAAGCAAGGACTGGCCTTCTCCCAAGATCTGTGAGAGTGATGGGTCGTCCTTCAGGATAGGTTGTAGGTCCTTGATGATGCGTTGGAAAGGTTTTAGTTGGGGGCTAAAGGTGATGGCTAGTGGTGTTCTGTTATTTTCTTTGTTGGGCCTGTCCTGTAGTAGGTAACTTCTGGGTACTCTTCTGGCTCTGTCAATCTGTTTCTTCACTTCAGCAAGTGGGTAATGTAGTTGTAAGAACGCTTGATTGAGATCTTGTAGGTATTTGTCTCTGTCTGAGGGGTGGGAGCAAATGCGGTTGTATCGTAGAGCTTGGCTGTAGACAATGGATCATGTGGTGTGGTCTGGATGAAAGCTGGAGGCATGTAGGTAGGCATAGCGGTCAGTAGGTTTCCGGTATAGGGTGGTGTTTATGTGACCATCGCTTATTAGCACCATAGTGTCCAGGAAGTGGATCTCTTGTGTGGACTGGTCCAGGTTGAGGTTGATGGCGGGATGGGTGCAAATTGCACAGGCTATGCTACCTGCCCTGGTGTCCTCAAGACTCAGTCAGTTCAGTACATTCTGCAGCAGTCCAAATGGTAGGATTTCTCTGTCACTTGTAGCTTGTTCAGAATGCAAGAATAAGCACATTTGCTCACTAGTTTGAACATTCTTGAGCACATTATACCCACCCTGCATCCTCCAGAGGGGCTGCTGCCAAAGTGGTGGGATGAGTGATGGCTGGTTTTTAACTCCCTTAGTGGCGAAGATGCTGGCTACATTTAAGACTTCCTCTTTGAGACTTGCCGTGATGAGAGGTGTCTGGGGCCATACCTCCTCCTCCTTTTAGGTATCCTACCACCGCACCTTATATTAGTAAGTGATTGTGCTTTTGCGGTGCTGGGTTTAGGTTGTGGAACATATTACACCTTGAAAACAATTTCAGAAGATTTTGCTTTTAAAAAAAGACACATACACACACACATCTTTAATGACAATACAATAAATCTCATTACTATGATATACTGGACCATCATTAAGGAGTTGGATAAGAGTGGAGAGTATGCTTATAAAAATTGCATACGACACCAGGCTGGGAGGGGTTTCAAGCACTTCGGAGGACAGGATTAGAATTCAAAAGGACCGTGATCAATTGGAGAATT
The DNA here is from genome assembly GCF_965152275.1 of Natator depressus. NCBI lineage: Eukaryota > Metazoa > Chordata > Testudines > Cheloniidae > Natator > Natator depressus. The sequence goes on along the minus strand of NC_134234.1, from coordinate 221,385,787 downwards.
GGTCTGTAATCAACAAGATGCAATTAAATAAAGAGCAAAGTACTACACGTAGGAAGGAAAAATCAAATGCACAAATACAAAATGGGAATAACTGGCTAGGTACTAGTACTGCTGAACAGGAGCTGGGACTTATAGTGGATCACAAGTTGAATATGAGTCAACAGTGTGATTCAGTTGCAAAAAAGACTCATCATTCTGGGGTGTACTAACAGGACTGTCATATGTAAGACACAGGAGATAACTGTTCCACTTTTTTGGGTGTCACACTTTAAGAAAGATGTAGACAAGTTGGAGAGTCCAGAGGAGAGCCACAATATGATCGAAGTTTTAGACAATCTGCCCTATGACGAAAGGTTAAAATAATTGATATGTTTAGTCTTGAGAAAAGTGGTGAACCTGATAACAGTCTTCACATATGAGAAGGGCTGTCACCAAGAGGACTTTGATCAGTTGTTCTCCATGCCAACTAAAGGAAGGACAAGAAGTAATGAGTTTAATCTGCAGCGAGGGAGATTTAGGATAGCTAAAAGGGTAGTTAAGTACTGGAATCGGTTACCAAAACAGGTGGGGGAATACCCATCATTGGAGGTTTTTAAGAACAGGTTGGACAAACACCTGTCAGAGGAAGTTTAGGTATACTGGGTCCTACATCTGTGCTGGGGAATGGGCTAGATGACCTCCCAAGGTCCCTCCCAGCCCTACATTTCTATAATTCTGTGTTTTTAATTTCTTTTCATCCAATGTTTTTTCAAATCATCACTCTTGGCCTCACATCAATGACTCTTTTCTTTCTCCCTCCCTCCTTTTTTATCCCCTGCATATTGGACCAATCACATTTATTTTAAGTTTCATAGGGTAAAAATGTTATTATAATGAGTATATTTCAGTAAAGAGCTTTATTGTGTTGTGCTTTGCCCTGACCCCCTTTTCAGGTGTCACAATAAGTAAAAGAGGGTTGTTATTAATTACTAGTAATGGAAATGATAAGGGATGCCAATGACAAACATTTGGTATTTCCCAGGAAGGAAATTTCATCGTGCCCACCTTTAGATTTACTGGAGTGGCTGGGTTCCAAAGCAAAATCCATGAGTCCCTCTAGCGATGTCTGCTCTCTTTTCCTTTCCTTTCTGACTACTGGGGACAATGGAGCGTGAAGGAGACAGTCTCCTTGTTGGTGGCACAATGGAGCACATTGGAAAGTAGAGACCAGGTCCAAGAGAATTAGGTAGAAAGCACTAACGGGTATCACTGATACATCTCTGAAATTCACAATTCTGCCTGATAGCCAGCGGCAGCTCAGCATTCCTCTGACAGTGATTAATTACCATTTTCCCATGTTGCATGCTGTATTTGGTAATGCTCAGTAATTCTCCACAGTAATCAGCCAAAACAGAATGGGGGCTCATCAGCTGATTTAATTAAAAGCACATTTCTTCTCTCATTGCCTCTCGCATGTCATTAGTGCTGTGTGTTAGAAGTGCCTCCAGTCTGCAGACTGGAATCAGCCTCAGAGTGCTCTTTCCAAGCCTGAATTCCCAGACACACAAATCTGGAAAAGAGTTTCAAAGGGATAAGTGATTAGTGGCCGATTTGACTGCATTAAAATGGTCATTTGTTTATTGATGGCTTAACTTTGCAAGGTGCAGAATGCCTCCTGGGAAGTGCTGAGCATCCTCAATGCCCGTGGACATCAGTGGGAGTGGAAGGCGCTTAGCACCTCATAGGATCAAACCCTAACTCTGCAGATCTCTGACCTCAGCAACCCCCATTCATTCAGACCTTTGATTATGCCAATGAACTTCATGTTCCCAGCTACGTTGATACCCAAGGCTGTACTTTACCTCCGTAGCAATTTACATAGTCAAAGTACTGTACATTCATTTGATCCTCCACACCTCCTGAGGCACCTAAATGGATTTGTAACATCAACACTCCATACTGTGAGCCACGTAAGCGTGTTTGTAAGTGCTTCAGGGCAGGCACTGTATCTTCTGTCTGTTCTATCAAGAGTCCACCACACTTTGGGGGCCTGCCAAACCAATAATAAACAAAGCGAATCCCTTTTTTACAGACAAATCACAGAGGGGAAGGCCTAGATCCTCATTGAAAACAATTGTTGTTCAGTGCCTCAATTCCTGTGAAGACCTGGGCCCAAACAACTAGCTCAAGATCACAGAGTGAATCAGTAGCAGAGTGAGTGGGATGCTTTGGGGTTCAGCCCAGATCAGTAAGGCGTTGTGTCACCGCCTGCCCTGTAACCCTGGATGCCTCTGTGCTGTGGAGCCGCGTGCTCACAGCACCGTAGTCTCACCCCAGCTGGGTCACTCCTTACAGGGTGACACCAACCGTGTGTCCAGCCCCAAGTTTCCCCTGTAGTGTCCAGTCCCTCCCACTGAAACACTCCCAAAGCCTTATGTGTTTGCTGCTCCTTTAAAGAGGCAGTCAACAGCCCCAGCTTATTAGCATGACTGAGGATTTCACTGTTCAGTCTGAAAGACCGCACTGGGATGGCTATGTAATAAAACAAGTGCACGTTTATTAACAAAGAACAGCTATTGAAGTGATACCAAGAAAGGTACCAAGGAGTTGGGATAGAACTGGTTGCAAACAAACAAAGTAAGACTAAAACCTAACTTAACAACCAAGTGTCTTTTGTTCAAAGTAATTTTCTCACCACAGTTGTTTTTCCAGCATGACTGGCCAGTTCTTAGTCAGAATCCAACACAGAGCTCAAAGCGCTTTGTTTCTTTGGGTCTGCCTGCATTGCAATAAAACATCTTTGGCTGGCCCAGACCGGCTGACTCAGGCTCGTGGGGCTCAGTTCTGCGGTGCAGATATTCAAGCTCAGGCTGGAGCCCAGACGCCAGGATCCCGTGAGAGGGGAGGGTCCCAAACTGGAGTGGTGGAAGTGCCCTAAAGGTAGGGGGCCACAGGCAGCTGAACCATGGCCCTGCCCCCTGTGCTGCATCATTTCCACCCCCCTGAGGTCTCACCCGCACACTGCCCCTTCTCCACACGGCCCCACCCTCATGCCACCCCTTCTCCGTAAGCCCCTGCCCTCACGCCACCCCTTGCCCCGATGCACCACTCCAGCACCACCTCTCCTCCCCAAGACCCCGCCCCGTGTTTGCTCCTCTTCGCCCTTCCCCTGTCGCTCACACTTATGGCCAGTAAAAAGTGGAAGGGCGTAGCCTTTCCACTTTTAAAAGTGATGGGGCCATGGCCCTCTGGCCCCCCTGTTCCGGTGCTCCTTTTTCCAGAGCCTGGGCTCCAGCCAGAACATTTAAAATGCAATTTTATAGCCCCACAGAACCAAGCCCCATGAACCTGCGTCAGCTGACATGGGTCAGCCATGGGTTTTGTATTGCAGTATAGACATACCCTTTGACTTTTCAGGTGAAGGATGCCAAAATGGCGCGTGCTCTCTCTCTCTGCTTATATCTTCCAAATGTCAATGACTTTGTTTCAGGAGGCAGGAAGGTTTCCCGGAGCTGCAGCTCCCATCCCCTGTTAAGTGACCATCCCCCACACTTGCTTGCCTGATGGCTTTGTCTACCTGGCATGTAAATGTAATTTCATTGTCTCTCCTTGCTCAATTTACACTGGAGACACATTCAAGCAGGTGGAACCACATTCCTTTGCCTGCCTGCCAAACACACTTGAAGAACATATTTCCAGCACACATTCATAAGTTTTCATATACCACCTCTACATATACCACACAATAATGTTGACCAGCTTGTTGCCAGTTTGCATATGATACCTTACATGTCATCCTTTAGATACAGATGATGACAAAAGTAAGTTGGGGTACACTGAGCCGGTCAGGCCAGCTGATACTCACTGCTACATACTGGGAAGCCCCTGGCCCTCTGGACGCTCTCACGGTCACAGCCAGGATTAGAGCTCAGGAGTTCCTAGCTCCTACTGCTATGCATAGTCCGGTAGTCCATCCTACCCCTCACTGCAAGCTGTTACAGGGTTCAAAGACCTCGGTTTGATTTTAGTTTCTTCTGAATTAGGTTGACTCTACTTACCACGAAACATCAAGACAAATATAAAAAAGGCCTGAGTAAATAACAATATACCTTTTTATTTACCATTATTATTTACATATTCAGCAATATTATTGCTTGGCTGATGTGCAAGAGAAGATACATTTTCTTACACAGGTAATTGTACGCATCATTAGCATTTCACAGAAACAATACTTCAGCCAGCACATGTACTCAATTTACAATCAAATTACATGAAAACACAGCATTTTTATATACAGCACTTTATTTAGATAAAGACTAGCTTTCATCTACAGTGTGTGTGCATTTGTTTTTTCAAAACATTGTCATTCAACATCACGCCGGCAGCACTGCGGCTGTACAGGGTTAGTTCAGTCATTCAAACTGGGCTTTGCATGTTTTTACGCATCTCGTTATTATACCAATTTCATTTATTAAAAATAAGGCAACTGGAGTCAATAATCCTCACTGACTGAAAGTAAAACAGTGAGAACATTCTGGATAACAGTCATCAGTGCAGCTGATAGCTATTAAAATGTTCTTGTGCTGTTACCCGAAGCAGATTTTATCTCTCATTTCTGTCTGTTCCAACGTGCATCTCGTCACATTGGCAAACGCTTTGCTTTAATTAGCTGAGGTCTTGCTTCAGTCTTTCGCATGTCAACCAGCCTCTGTACACTTTCATATTTTTAATCAGTAGCCTGTTGTCTTTACTTTGTCATTCAAACTAGCAGATAAATCTGCCCCTTTCATGATCTTCGCTGCTTGGTTGAAGTCTTTACTTCAAAACATGCTGTTTAATTTTCCTGTTCACTGATTTCCATTTGTTTCCTGTTCAAATGCTGGCCCCCTCCCCTGCTCGAGCATGCTGCATGCATTAAGCTAGTGCGAACAGAAGAGCGAGTGCCAAAAAGGCAATCCTCTTTCGTTTTACCTACGAATGAGAGTTGTCCTACCCTGTTATGGGATTCTCACTTTAACAGTGTGCTCTGTGTGTGTGTATATATGGGTACAGTCCGCCTAAATACTACCACACTATCAGCATCCCACAAGCTGACATGGATTCTCCCATAATTGCTAAGATATTGGGTGCAAAAGTTTGTGGCTTTGTACACATCAGGGCGTGATGAGCTTTTTTGCTTTTTTTAATTTAACAGACTGCCGCAGAATATTTAACTTCAGCCAATGACGAATGCAGAAGTTCCAGACATCAATAATAAAGTAACCATACTTGAAAGAAGGAGAAGGTGACCAGGTGGTATCCTGCCGCTTTTACATTTTCCGGTTCATAGGAGGGGAATCCAAGGATGACCGAAAACGTCTACCGAGTGGGGTGGCTGGGGTTGAGGTCTGCGCTTGTGGCTGAGTGCCAAATTGAGTTTGGAGACTGCTCAGGATGTCATCAAGCTTTTGGTCCATCTGCATGACCTGTTAGGAAATCACAAAGCGGATGGTCTATCAGATGGTCACACACCCTCTGCCTGTTCACTCTTGTGCTTACCTACACGTATTTTAAAAGAGAATGGCAGTGCTGCTGCAAAGGGGCAGCCTGATAATATTGGAAATAGAACTATTTTGTATAGGACTGGAATCTTCACAAACCCATGTAAACCAAATACAAAAACAAGAGGCTTCTACAACTCCCCAGACCACTGTGTTGTGCACAGTTCTGTGCTTAGGCTAATGTGAAGATCAAACCGTATGCTATAATAAAGTCACTGGCAAAGCCACAGAAATAGCAGATTAGTGGTCCTAGAAAGCAGGCCCAGCAAAGGCTAGCTGAGTCATCCCCTCTGACCCTCTGCATTTTGCAGGGATGATCACTACAGCATTCCCAGAAGTGTCTTATCTAACCTATCTTAGATCATCTGTACTGAGGGTGCCTCCTTTGAAGATCTGCTTTGATAATGTATTGCACTGCTCAAATTATCTTAATTCCTCCCTCTTTCCCCAAGTCTATTTTACACTTCTGCCTTCCTCAGATTTAGGCCATTACTCCATATTACTATCTTGGGACACTGAATGATCCCCTTCCTGCACTTATGATAGACAACTCTGTGGTATGTATTATGATTGGAGATTTAGCTAGTACGATGTGCATTTATGTACATCATTCGAAGGTTGGCCTACAAAGAATATCAGAGCTCTAGTTTGCTGGTAAATTATGGATCTATGGTATAAAGACTAACTATCTATTAGAAGCTTGATTTTGATTGCTCCTTTCACTTCATTAAATCACTGGCTTTCCAGCCGAAATTTCTCATGCTTGTTCTCTAGACAGAGAAGCAAAAAGAAAAGGAGTACTTGTGGCACCTTAGAGACAAACCAATTTATCTGAGCATAAGCTTTCGTGAGCTACAGCTCACTTCATCGGATGCATACTGTGGAAAGTGTAGGAGATCTTTTTATATAAAGACAAAGCATGAAAAAATACCTCCTCCCACCCCACTCTCCTGCTGGTAATAGCTTATCTAAAATGATCACTCTCCTTCCAATGTGTATAATAATCAAGTTGGGCCATTTCCAGCACAAATCCAGGTTTTCTCACCTCCTCCCCCCCACATACACACAAACCCACTCTCCTGCTGGTAATAGCTTATCTAAAGTGACCACTCTCCTTCCAATGTGTATGATAATCAAGGTGGGCCATTTCCAGCACAAATCCAGGGTTTAACAAGAACGTCTGTCTAAAGTGACCACTCTCCTTACTATGTGTATGATAATCAAGGTGGGCCATTTCCAGCACATTGTAAGGAGAGTGATCACTTTAGATAAGCTATTGCCAGCAGGAGAGTGCGGTGGGGGGAGGTATTTTTTCATGCTTTGTGTGTATATAGAAAGATCTTCTACACTTTCCACAGTATGCATCCGATGAAGTGAGCTGTAGCTCACGAAAGCTTATGCTCAAATAAATTGGTTAGTCTCTAAGGTGCCACAAGTACTCCTTTTCTTTTTGCGAATACAGACTAACACGGCTGTTACTCTGAAACCTAGACAGAGAAGAACTTTTTACGTTTTTTGTTGACAGCTGGGTTCTATCCAACAAGATGCCTTGGAGATGCAAGTTTGAAAAACGAGAGGGCTATTCTGCTTTTGGAAAAGTCTTCTCATGTGTATGAAATGTCATTTCAAACATGATTTGGGCCAAGATTTTAAAAAATGAGTCATGGTTTTGGGTGCCCAACTGAAGGCTCCTTGAAGGAGCCTGGTTTTCAGAGGGTGGACGCACACTTTCTGAAAATCAGGCCCCTTCAAGGTGTGTCAAGCTGGACACTAAAGAAAATGGAGGTACCCCAAAATCACTAATCATGTTGAAAAATCTTGGCTTCGGCCCAGAAACCCCACATTGGCATTATTCAGTTTTGCTGAGGGATTGATCCACACTACAAAATGTTGCCACCTTCAGCATCTTGTGAGCTAATCATGATTAAACCTGCAGGATTCCATCACGATTATCTGACACTATGCTGAACATGAATTGTTCTGGCTCCTGTGACTGCAAAGTCCTGGTCAGTATCATGTCAGCTGCCTCTGTTGTTCACAACAGGGCTCCAATGCAGTACAGCTTTGTAGTGCAGGCGAGCCCAAGGAGAACTAGTATTTTAAGGAATGTTGGATGGTTCATTTTGGAGTTATCTGATGTGAAACTCTGAACCTTTGAAAACTCTGATCTGTCCCCACTGGGTCTAATGATGGTTGAACCTTTAAAGTGATACTGGATCTAAACAAATCTTTCATTTAAAGAGATATATCTAGCCTTTTTTGTTTTTTTAAAAAGGATAGCTTAGGAAATTTACAATAGCTGCCAGAATTGAACGTCTATCAGGTTGAGAGTTCTTTAAAAAACAACAGCAGCACATTATTCACTCTCCTACCCCCACTTGCTCTCATTATACTCACCCACTGGCCACCAGGATTGTCTGTGTAAGTTACATCACCGTGGCTGCCAGTATCTTTACATATAGACAACCTGCCACTTGGCGGGAAAGGCAGTGGTGGAGATCTGCCCTCCCAACAGAGAGACAGACACACATACAGTGTCCCCGCTGAAATGCCTGCCCTTTAATTCAGTGATTCTCTCAACAGTGCAACCAGGAGAAACTGGCCATGCTCCTGCCAGTCCCTAAGCACTGGTGCTTCCTGTCCAACCATGGGGGAGATAGAATGGGACTGAACCTCTCTTTTAGCAGCAGAATCTGCACTCCTTCCTTCACCATGCTAAATCCCTGGAGGGGCAATTAGGTAGGAGCAGAATTTCATTTCCACACATCTCCCTGCCTGAAGGCATGAACAGGGTGGTATCTCCCACTACAACAGCATCATTTCTACCACAGTAGGGGTCAAAAGGGGAAAAACAAAAATCACAAGGCTCCAGGACAATTTGCTATTAATTTATTTACTGTATATGTTACAGAAACAGCACTGTCCACCTCTACCATTCCACTGCTACCCAGAAAAACCTTATTACTTAATCAACACTCTGTATACCAACTGGGGACCCACTGTATCTGAGATCTCCATTCCTACACACATCCCTAAATGGATCTGAAGGCGACACCCTTCAGAAACAGGTCTGCTGTGCGCCTGTATCCCAGCCACTCTGCATAAATTGACGAGTGAAGTAAGAGTACCATCATTAGCAAAAGACACTGAGGCATATGGGTGGAATGCATTTCCTCTTCTTGTGTAATCAAATGTTATAAAAGCTTCTAAAATTACTGTAATACTTATAATAGACCCATGTCCCCATAAAGTGGGTTGGACTGAGGGTTGAAGGTCAGAGTTAAGGTGATTGCGGAACCTTAACTCCACATGGCTTAGCTTTCAAACTTTTATTTTTCAGCAACTATTATGTTCTAGTAATGCTAGCTTAAAATAACTGATTTACAACCTTATTGAAGTTAACGCCAACAGTTGCCATAGACCATTTATATCTGGCTATATAGCATTGTCACAACAACCAGGGACATGGGTATGGCATGAACCTTTTGCTGTGGATTCTAAACTGCTAAAGACAGTCTGGGGTTGGAATTGGTTTGAGTGGAGGTGAGTTTTCAGAGACTCATGTTTCAGTGGTTAGAGGGTTTCAACACCATGCTAATGATCTTAGAGGTTACTCAGGGACATAACCCTTACCCCTGAGTCTGTTACGAAAAAAAAGCGGGGGGAGGGGTGGTATTTGGTGGTAGTGTCTCTAGTTTTTATTAAAATCTCTAAAACAAAATCCACCCAATTCCCTTGTGGTTGGCTGACAGGCCTTTATTGGAAGCCAATAAAACCTTGATTCCATCTTATCTCAGATTTTTATCTGAAAGTTATAGAATACTATGAATACAATGGGGAAGATTTCCCCCCTGTCTGAGCACCACTTGGGGCAGGAAGGGGAGTGGGATGTCACATTGCTTATTAAGCTCCCTGATTCTCTGGGCCAGCCTGTGCTGGTCCTGGCCTAAGGTGAGTGAGAGCAGCCTCAGAGTTGCTCTAACTTATACTAGCAGCATGTGGCCCTTAAAGGACCAAACAGTAACTGATGGTTATAAGGGAGTTCCATCCTCCTCCTGGTCCACCATGCCCCCTATATCATCTGTGGTACTCTGACCATTTACTTGTCGTGTAACTCAGAAATCAGCCTGAAAGGGGTTAATGCTGTTACAGCAGCTCTCTCCCGAATTTAGTCAATGGTAGAAACAGACCTGTTCTCATTTCTTAACCCTTTGGAGCAATACATCAATGAAATGACATGGGGGTGAATTTAGTCCAAGCTGTCTGACGCTCTGAACATTTCTTATGGTTGGAGTAAGAGAATCCTGCCTTTCCTCTCCTCTGTGCCCTCTTTTTCTTCCTCTTCTTTCCAGCCTTCTGCACTCCCATCTTCATCATAGCTGTTTACCGAGTGGTGGGACTGTGGGTCAGAGGTGAGCGGATGACAGGGTCTGACAATTTGAGTCAAGTCACTCATTGAACAGCTCATTGCTGAGGTATTATGATGTCACAGTGGTGGGTGTGTACGGATACATCTACATTGTAGCTGGGGGATGAAAATAGCAGTGTGTGTAGACGTACCAGCATTAGCTATACTCTGGCTTGCTCCTAAAAATAGAAGAGAGGATGGTGTGGGCTTCACACGTCTCAAACTGGGGGCCGTGACTCCTCAGGGGGTCACAAAGTTATTACATGGGGGTTGTGAGCTGTTAGCCTCCACCCCCCAAACCCCGCTTTGCCTCCAGCATTTATAATGGTGTTAAATATAAAAAAATGTGTTTTTAATTTATAAGGGGGTCACACTCAGAGGCTTGCTGTGTGAAAGAGGTCACCAATACAAAAGTCTGAGAACCACTGGCCTACACGAAACTATAAACCACAACCCCAGCTGGAGTGTAGATGTACCCCGTGTGTGTAGAGTGTTGCATACACAGACAGAGAAAAACGTATGGAGACAGAAAATCGGCATGTTCTGTTAAGCATGTATTCGGCTGGAAATCTGGAAAACACTCGAGCTGTAAGGGTTAAGCAGCCTGGAATTAATTTAGAAACCACAGCCTTGATTTTCTTGCTCCCCAGTTCTTGAAAAGCCTGTTTGGCTGACGCCAGTCGTGACTCAACAGAATCTTTCTTAAGCAGAAATAATGTACAGAGCAGAAATTAAACCAGAGTTACTACACACTAAGAAGATGGGGGTATAAGAGCTTTAAGTAGGAAAATACGACCAGATGGATAAAAGACATTTTAAGGACTTCTGTAGTGAGATTTTGTCAATTTTGCTCTAAAGTATATGCTTGGATCTTAAATCTATTATGCCAACATGTTTTATAATCATTCAAAAATACCGTGCTTCTCAATGTACCAGTTCAGTGAAAGCATGTAAGTGATAATAGTTTTGTTACAGGATTTATGTATTTTCTCCAGTAGGAAGAAGCACCAAAGTTTTTGTTTAAAAGGAAAAAAAAATCCACCACATAAAAAGAATTGCATGGCACTTTACCAACAGAGATAACATTTTGCATTTCCATAGTGTCTTCTATACAAGGGCCTGAAAAAGCTTCCCAGTCATTAATAAACTGAGCCTCACACCATTCCTGTGCATGTTAGATATACACTGTATTTTAATGCCCATTTTACAGATGAGGAACTCAGGCACAGAGAGATTAAGTGACTTGGCCAAACTCAGAGCGGAAATCTGTAGCAGAACTCTCCTGATTCTCAATCCTGTGCTTTAAGCACAAGTCCTCCAGTCCCCTGCTTTATGGCCCCAGTTCAGCTACATACATAAGCATGTACCAGCTAAGCATGGGCATAATCCCACTGAAGTCAAGCAGGACAGTGGGGTGGGAGGAAGTTTTGTTTCATGGTCTCTGTGTGTATATAATGTCTTCTGCAGTTTCCACAATATGCTATGCATCCGATGAAGTGAGCTGTAGCTCACGAAAGCTCATGCTCAAATAAATTGGTTAGTCTCTAAGGTGCCACAAGTACTCCTTTTCTTTTTTCTTTTTACGAATACAGACTAACACGGCTGTTACTCTGGAACCACTCATTTAAAGAAAGATGCATGCTTCAATACTTTGCTGGATTGGGGCTGAGAAACTTTTTAAAATTGATACAAAATGTTAGGCTAGCCAACCTCGCTTAATAGATGCAAAATGAGATGTTTGGCAACTCAGGGCCTGTCTGAGGTATGTGGCGTTACTCTCAGGAGTCAAGGCTGCCACATGAGTAAAACTTTCAGAATCAGGCCCTAATTTTCCCTAGACACTCAGGCATAATGTAGCTAACCCTGCTAAATCTCCTAACAACTGCCACTTTCCCTCAGCCTAGCTGCAAATAGGACAAGTTGTCAGTTTGGAATAACATATCCAGGCAAATGCAAGGGCAAAGGGTTAAATTTGGAACACATTTCTCAGCTGAGTAAAGTGAGAAGCCAGCAGGCCTAACCACAGAATTTTCAGAGACGTGATACGCTCCTCGTAGGCTCCTTGGAGACAGGTGAGTTTGGCAGCTGTCCACTGGCAAATGGCAACAAAACTTCTGCTCCTCCACATTACAAAAGAGCTCCAGAGACAATCTACAAACTTTAATGCTTTAAAATACCCTCAACTACCCTTTAGAAAGGAGACTGGAAATGCAGTTTGAAAGATGAAGTTGCTATTGGGGCTTTAGGGTGAGTTGTTGAGATTTATATTTGTGTTAGCATTCCTTCTGAGAAGGAACTATGATTCTATAATGGCATGTGGTAGAGTTAAAAAAAGAGTCTTGAAACCAGCTCCAATGAGTCATAGCAGGGAGCAAAGGGGAATTGGGTCATGTTAGCCACTGGGCCTCAGCAAGTCAGAGCTCTTAACCTTGAACACAGTGTTTGCATTCTGTATCTGACTGTTTGTCATCTGCGGTTGCTTATAAGTCTGCCTTTGTGAAAACCAGGGCCTTTGGCCCCTTTTTAAATACTTCATTTTAGCCCAGTGAGTTCACACTGATTATCTGTAAAGGATTTCTGCAGTTTGAAAATGGGGACCCTAAGAATGACAGCAATGTGGAAGACTGAATTGTGCTGTCAAATTTACCACAGGCTGGATAGATTCCTAATCATTATGAGTGAGCTTAATTTTTTCTCCGTCTGTCTGCCTCTCCTCACACACACACAAAAAGCAAACTATACAATAAACAAAAGAGGGAAAAAGTGAATTGAAGTAGCCACATAATCTTCAGAAAGTTCACTCAATTTAAAACAAAAATGTTCCCCTTCATGGGTGTGTCTGTCTTTTAAATATTATTTCTGGAGGCTTGGAAGGCAGAAATCAAATATGTGAACAACTCACTGACTTGCACTGCTTCCAGATGAGGAGTATAAGGGGAAGATATGCTGCTGGAACACTAAATTGTGAACCCACAAACATGCTTATGTTCTGCTAAGTGGATGTTGGCCTGTATTACATTTTTTAAAAAAAGTTTTCACCTTCTGAAAGTTCCTTTTTCCTTGGGCACATAGCAATCCAGACTTCCACAATCCCAGCGAAGCTGATCAAAATAGCTGAGCTGAAAAGCAGAGTCTTTATGAAAATATCCAGAATGTTAGTGCTATAGTGCAGAACACAACACTGGTATGGGGGATAGAAGACAGGCTTTTTAAAAGACCTTATTCCAAAACTTCACAATGTGCTTGGTTTACAGCTTAGCCGGATTCTCTTTGATCTCCTGTTTGCCTAATAATTAGAAATGAGCAAACTAGTAGTTGCATCATTGGATTTGATCACTCTAACCCTGTTTTCTTTGCTTGTGAATTACCAGAGTCATTTTTACCTATTTATTTGCTATCAGTAGAAGACTTTATGCAAACATCTGTCAGTTTAGTGGTGCTGCTGAAACTCTTCATTTTAACTGTGGCCTTGTCTACACGGGCAAGTTTCTGAGCAGTAAAGCAGCTTTCTGCGCTGTAACTCCCGTACACACACACACACGCACGCACTCACACACACTCCCGTACAAACTGTACACACTGCCAAGCCACTTCCTGCACAGAAACTGCGCAGTTGCAGCGCTGTAAAAAACCCACCTCGACGAGAGGTGTAGAGCTTTCTGCGCCGGGGGTTCAGCACTGTGGTGCCAGTGTAGACACCGTGGCTGATTACAGCGCTGCGATTGGCCACCGGGAGGTGTCTCACAATGCCTGTTCTCGCCTCTCTGGTCATCAGTTTGAACTCTACTGCCCTGCCCTCAGGTGACCAACCGTTAGCCCCACCCTGTACATTCCTTGGGAATTTTGAAAGTCCCCTTCCTGTTTGCTCACTGATGTGTGCAGTGGTCTCAGCACATCTCTCCAGGTGGCCTTGCCTGCTCCACGCACCAGGCGATCCCCAGCTTGGAGCAATGCCGAGCTGCTGGACCACATCAGCATTTGGGGAGAGGAGGCTGTCTAGTCCCAGCTGCGCTCCAGCCATAGGAATCATGATACCTACGGACAGATTTCACAATGCATGACTGAAAGGGGCCATGACCAGGACACACTGCAGTGCAGGGCCAAAGTGAAGGAGCTGCGGAGCGCCTACCACAAGGCACGGGAGGCAAACCACCGCTCCGGTGCTGCCGGTTCTACAAAGAGCGGGACATGATACTCGGCAGCGACCCCACCTCCAGTGCGAAGGCCACTGTGGATACTTCGTTGGCTCGCGTGCCAGTCGAGAGTGGACCGAGCCAGGAGGAGGAAATCTTGGAGAAGGATGTGGAGGGGGAGGGGGACCCAGAGGCAGAGGGCGACTCGGAGGTCAGAGATGCATGCAGCCAGGAGCTCTTTTCTACCCTGGAGGAGGCTAGCCAGTCACAGTGGTCAGAGCTTGGTGAAGCGCAAACAGGAGAGGAGGCCCCTGATAAGTGTCTTTGATTTTGGGAATCACTGAAGCTAGTTGGTGGTGGCAGGAGGGTTGCAGAAAGCAGGCTTGTGTCTGTAGGATGTGCGTACCCCCACATGCCTAGTCTGAGCAGCAGAACCAGGTGTTCACTGACTCCCTCACTTCCCGGGAATCTGCCTCAGAGTTCTCCAGGAAACTCTCATGGAGATACTGGGCAATCCACTGCCGCAGGTTCTTTGGCAGAGCTGCTGTGTTTCATGCCCCATTAAGGGTAACTTTCCCATGCCACTGTGCTGTCACTGGTGGTGGGGACAACTGCTGCACACAGGTGAGCTGCATAAGGGCCAGGGCAGAAGCCACAGTCTTGGAGAAGACCCTCCCTTGATTCCCTGCTCATCCTCAGCAGCGAAATATCTTCCATAATGAACACAGCCTGTGGAAAACATGGGGACAGTAATGATTATAAGCCCCTGCCCCCACAGTGCTGGCTCTCCCCAAGAGTCACATGCCAAGTGTACAGTAGGGTACACTGATTTCCCCTGCCCCTGCAGATACTCACCATTTTGGGGGTCTTGTGGCTCATGTGTGCCTGCCTGGGGTCGGCCAGTTAGTGACAGGTATGTGAATACTGGCTGTGTTTTAAATCACTGAATCAGTGGTCTGTGTGTTGCAAACAATACTGCTTCTGTAAAATGTCGCATTTTGACTTCACAGATATGACCTTGGGAGCTCAGCCTCCCTCTTTATTATCGCCGGCTGAACGGCTGTGCAGAATTAGAAAGTGGCCACAGAAAACTAAGGAGGACTTTCTGCGTGATGTTATGATGCACTCTGCCACCGAGAAACAGGAATTGAAGGAGTGGCAGGACAGTGAGAAGAGGGACCGAAAGGAGAAGGCGGCACACCAGAACGAAGCCACAGAGCGGCTCTTAAACATTATGAAGTGCCAAGCGGACATGCTCCAGGTGCTACTAGCACTGCAAACCGAGCAGTTCTGTGCCCTCCCTCCCCTGCAGCTGCTGTCACAAAACTCTTTCCCAGGAGCCCCCCAGACACCGCCAACACACTCTTATCAACCTCCTGGGTCCAGTCTGTACCCGCAACATTCCACTCCTGCCCCGTCACAGTCCAGCCCTGCGGACTCCCAGTACCCACTGCACTCAACACCCATCCGTCTGCAGTTTAGCTCTGCTGAAGAACAGTACCCGCTGCACTGTACTCCAGAGGACAAGGTTGCATATGATACCTGGACATACACAAACCTTTAACCATCCCAGGACCCCACCTCCTCCTGGGACCCTACCTTCCCCCATCCCCCACAGTGCTGATGTGTTTTTTTGTTTGTCTCTCTCCTCCGGTTGTTGTTTTTTAATAAAAGAATTGTTTTGGTTTGAAAGCAATCTTTATTCCATTAATTGAAAGCAAACAGAGCCCTGGTAAGCAACAGGCAATTTTCTTAAACCTTCACAGTGCATCGTCTGCACCAATCACAATCACCTCCTAGCATTACAAGCACTGCACTCCTGAGCATAGCAACAAATATTAGTGGCTTTCAGCTTCAAATTGCTGCCTCAAGGCATCCCTGATCCTTATGGCCCCGTGCTGGGCCCCTCTAATAGTCCTGGTCTCTGGCTATTCAAATTCAGCGTCCAGGCACTGAACCTCTGTGGTCCAGCCCTGAGTGAAGCTTTCACCTTTTCCTTCACAAATATTATGGAGTGTACAGCACGCGGCTATAAGCATAAGAATATTGTCATTGGTCAGGTCCAGCCCCCCATTTAGGCAGCACCAGTGGGCCTTTAAATGGCCAAAAACATACTCAACAGCCATTCTGCACTTGCTCAGCTTGTTGTTGAACCACTCCTTGCTGCTGTCAAGGTTCCCCGTATATGGCTTCATAAACCATGGAATTAAGGGTTAGGCGGGGTCTCCCAGGATTACAGTGGGCATTTTGACTTCCCCTATGGTGATCTTCTGGTTCGGGAAGAAAGTCCCTGCTTGCAGCTTCTTGAACAGGCCAATGTTCTGAAAGATGTGTGTGTCATGCACCTTTCCGGACCAGCCTGTGTTAATGTCCATGAAACACCCACAGTGATCAACAAGCGCCTGGAGAACCATAGAAAAATACCCCTTCCAATTAAGGTACTCGGTGGCTATGCGGTCTGGTGCCAGCGTTGGAATATGTGTGCCATCTATCACCCCTCTGCAGTTAGGGAAGCCCATTTGTGCAAAGCCAGCCACAATGTCACGCATGTTGCCCAGAGTCACGGTCTTTTGGAGCAGGATGCGATTAATGGCCCTGCACACTTCCATCAACACGACTCCAGTGGTTGACTTTCCCACTCTGAACTGGTTAGCGACCGATGGGTAGCAGTCTGGAGTAGCCAGCTTCCACAGTGCAATCGCCATGCGCTTCTCCAACGACAGGGCAGCTCTCATCCGCGTGTCCTTGTGCCGCAGAGCTGGGGCGAGCTCCTCACACAGTCCCATGAAAGTGGCTTTCCTCATCCGAAAGTTCTGCAGCCACTGCTCCTCATCCCAGACGTGCATCATGACGTGATCCCACCACCCAGTGCTTGTTTCCCGAACCCAAAAGCAGCGTGCCACTGTGGTCAGCACCTCCGTGAATGCCACAAGCAATCTCGTGTCGTAGCTACTACGCGTGGTGAGATCAATGTCACACTCCTCTTGCTTTGTAGTAGTTAAAGGAATAACTCCACTGCCTCTCATGACGTGTTAGTGAGAGCGAGCGGCATACTGGTCAACGGTGTGGGATCCATTCCTGAAGACCAAAGTGGCAGAGTGCGCAGTACACAAGCCGTTGAAAGATGCTGCCAAACGTGGACGGAAGCACAGGGTTTGCTGGGATGAGAAGCAATGCATCACGGGGCATTGGGACAGGACCCAGGATGCCCCTTGACCCCCTCTGTCTTCCCACAACTCTTAGCAGCAGAAGAGGAAGAGGTGCTCTGTGGGATAGCTGCCCAGAGTCCACCGCTCTGAACACCACTGCAAGTGCCGCAAGTGTGAACATGCTATTGCGCAGGCAGCTGACTGTGTGACCACGTGACAGCGGTTTCCCTTCAGTGCTGTCTGGATAGCAATGTAACTTCCAGCAGTGTAACTCTGCCAGTGTAGACATACCCTGTGTCTCAGTAGTCATCACTCATTATTTGTGGAAGATGACTGGTCACCTAAGGCCTTTTCTATATGGGAAAATTTGTATCTATTTTAACTAAATTAGTTAATAAACTAAACTAATTTAGTTCGGTTGGTGAAACTCCCTTGTACGGACACTTGATTTAGCTCAAGAAAATTCTTTAATGATTTAGTTCAGGGGTGGCCAACCTGTGGCTCCAGATCCACATGCGGCTCTTCAGAAGTTAATATACGGCTCCTTGTATAGGCATCAACTTCGGGGCTGGAGCTACAGGCGCCAACTTTCCAATGTGCCGCGGGGGCTCACTGCTCAACCCCTGGCTCTGCCACAGGCCCTGCCCCCTCTCCACCCCTTCTCATCCGCTCCCCTGAGCCTGCCATGCTCACACTCCTCCCCCCACTCCCCCAGAGCCTCCTGCACGCCACAAAACAGCTGATCAGGAGGTGCGGCGAGGGAAGGCGCTGATCGGTGGGCCTGCCGGTGGGTGGGAGGCGCTGGGAGCAGGGGGGAAGCTGATGGGGGGCTGCTGATGTATTACTGTGGCTCTTTGGCAATGTACATTGGTAAATTCTGGCTCCTTGTCAGACTCAGGTTGGCCACCCCTGATTTAGTTGAACTGGTACAATTTTCTCAAGTAGACAAGCTCTAAGTCACATGGTACTGTTTCTTGTGTTAAACAGTTCAGTGGTTTGATAAGGTACAGCAAAGCCTATATTTAGATTTATGGGCTCTTCTATGCCTACAACTACATCCGATTATTCAAACACAATTTTGCCTATTGGATAGTTTGAAACCTTATTAATTTTTTAAGAGTTAAAAAAATGGTGTGCTCGTAGTGCTGCCCAAAGATTGACAGCTCGGAAGACTAAAGTCCTTTATCCATAAAATGGATTGAGTGCAGGCAACCTCCCTGCAACTTTCCTCTCCTTACTTATCCAATTAGTTTCAACCATGAACTAGAAGACCCACCCTGGGATGAAATATTATGGCCCATTTAAATCTTGTACTTTTTGCTTAAACTGTCAACAGGTGTGAATTATGGTGAGCACTTTTATTATATTGATACCTGTCTACTAGCAACTGGATCACCACTTAAGAGAGGCCACCAGCGGCTTATTTTTCTAGGACCTGGTCCTGCAGGGTGCTGAGCACCCTGGGTCCAAACCAGTCAAGCAGGCGCTAGCTCAAAGCAGATGAATAGTTGCGCTGACTTCAAGTTACGCATATGATTAAATGTTTTGCTGGACTGGGATCAGGATACTAAAAACCTGGAAGGATTGTACTTTCAGAAGAAGTTTTCTCTGTTTCCTAAAATATACATACCATACACGCACACACTTTTATTTATATACAGCACTATTTTATATTCCAATTTAGTGGTAGAATCTCTTATATGCTCTTTTACATTCCTGGCATTGTAGTTGGAATCAAGCCTGATGTCCTTCACGATATGGGTTTGGTGGTATTACTGGTAGATAAATGGCTGCTTCTGTTTTAATACAACATAGTTTTACAAAAGCTAGATCATGCCAGACTAATGTGATCTCTTTCTTTGAGAAGATAACCAATTTTTTTAATAGCTGAAATGGAGAAGATGGGGATTAATATGAGAATTGAAAGGTGGATAAGGAGCTGGTTAACGGGGAGACTACAATGGGTCATACTGAAAGGTGAATTGACAGGCTGGAGGGAGGCTACTAGTGGAGTTCCTCGGGGACTGGTCTTGGGACCAATCTAATTTAACATTTTCATTCATAACCTTGGCACAAAAAGTGGGAGTGTGGGAGGTATTGCCAATATAGAGGAGGACCTCCATACATACATATATACAATATCATAGAGAAGATTCAGAGGACCTTGAAAACTGGAGTAACAGAAATGGGATGAAACTGAATAGTGCAAAGTCATGCACTGAGGGACTAACAACAAGAATTTTCACTATAAGCTGTGGGCTTTTCAGTTGAAAGCGACAGAGGAGAAGAAAGTCCTGAGTGTATTGATTGCCACAAGATGACTACAAGCTGCCAAGGTGTTGCAGCCATGAAAAAAACTAACACAATCCTAGGATGCATCAGGTAGGTATTTCCAGTTGAGAGAAGGAAGTGTAATTGCCATCATACAAGGCATTGGTGAGACCTCATTTGAAATAATGTGTGCAGTTCTGGTCTCCTATGTTTAAGAAAGATGAATTCAAACTGGAACAGAGAAGGGCTACTAGGATGCTCAGAGGAATGGAGAACCAACCTTACAAGAGAACACTCAAAGAGTTTGGCTTGTTTAATGTAACCAAACAAAGGCTGAGGGGAGATATGATTGGTCTCTATAAATAAATCACAGGGACAACCACCAGGGAGGAAGAGGAATTATTTAAGTTGAGTGCGAATGCTGGCACAAGAACAAATGGATATAACTATCCATTACCAAGATTAGGTTTGAAATGAAATGAAGGTTTCTACTCATCAGAGAAGTGAAGTTCTGGAACAGCCTTCCAAGGGGAGCAGTGAGGGCAAAAAACCTGACTTGTTTTAAGATTGAGCTAAATAAATTTATGGAGACGATGGTATGATGAGATCACTTACAATGGCATATAGCCCATCTGTGATTGCTAATAGCAAGTATCTCCAACTTTCCCTCTCCTGGTATTGACACCTCCTCATCAATTATTGTGAGTGGACTACATCCACCCTGATTGAATTGGCCCTGTCAACACTGGTTCTCCACTTGTAAGGTAACTCCTTTCTCTTCATGTGTCAGTATAATAATGCCTACATCTGTAATTTTCACTCAATGCATCTGAAGAAGTGGGGTTTTTTACCCATGAAAGCTTATGCCCAAATAAATCTGTTAGTCTTTAAGGTGCCACCAGACTCCTCATTGTTTTTATTATAGAGAGTTCTTTCTCAGGTGTCTGGCTGCTGGTAGTGCAGGGTCCATCTGATTGCCATATTTGGGGTCAGGAAGGAATTTTGCCCCAGGTCAGATTGGCAGAGACCCTGGGGTTTTTCACCTTCCCCAGCAGCATGGGGTTTGGGTCACTTGAGTAAATAGTGGGTTCCCTGTAAATCATGAGTTGAGGACTTCAGTAATTCAGCCACAAGTTATGGGTCTATTACAGGAGTGGGTGGGTCAGGTTCTGTGGCCTGTGATGTGCAAGAGGTCAGACTAGATGATCACAATGGTCCCTTCTGGCCTTATAGTCTATGAGTCTAAAAATACTTTGTTTAACTTGATCCCATTATCAGGAGGTTTTTGCAAATGGATATGGACTGACTTAGAATTCGAGACTTAATCACTGTGCACCATAGACACCAGCTTCCTCCTTTCCCTGGGGGTGCTCAATCCCTGCTCTGTCCCAGGTCCCGCCCCCACTCTACCCCTTCCCCCAAGGCCCCACCCATGCCCCGCCTCTTCCTGCCCAGTTCCTCCCCCTCCCCCTCACCCCAGCGCCTCCTGCATGCCACGGAACTGCTGATTGCGGTGGGTGGGAGGCGCTGGGAGGGAAGGGTAGGTGTTGATCGGTGGGGCCGCTGGCGGGTGGGAGGCATTGGGGGAGGGGGAGGAGCTGGCTGCTGGTGGGTGCTAAGCACCCACTAATTTTTTTCTGTGGGTACACCCACAAAGTCAGCACCTATGCTACTCATCCCTTGCAGAAGATGAGGCTGCCAGATTGGGTAATTGAGGTGTCTAGCGAAACACCCATATTAATGCCACCTTCATAGAGATTTCACTGTGTGAATATTTTGACAGATCTGCAAAACAGGGAACTACAACTCCAATCAGCCCCCTGTCCACTGTGCATCCCCTTCCTCCTGGGACTACATTTCTGTGATGCTCTGTACCTCGGGGGAACACCCAACACCCCCATGTTAATCTTTACAAAATGATTGTATGGTATCCAGTGTAAAGTTTGTCATGTCGGGTGTCTTCAGAAGGCTCATGATGCACTGAGCATGGTTGTTATAGTGATGTTATAGTAAGGTTATAGGTTATAATTTCATGTATATAGTTATGAGGCTGAAAATGTATCCTCATGGCTTAAAGTAAGCCCAGGCAAAACCTCTCCAAGAACAGAGAGGCAGTTCACACCTCATCAGGGCACGTATGGGACAAACTCAGCCCAGCCTCAGAGGAACAAAGAACGCTGCCTAGGCAGCAACAAAAGAATCTGTTGGAGTTTGAGTGAGTCACCCCCCCTTCCTTTGGCCAGTTTGGGACTGGGATGAAGTAATGCTCACCTGACTCTGAAGTGGGGAGCAAAGCCAAGAGGGAAGAAAGGACATGATAAAAGGGAGAGACATTTGCCATCCTCTCTCTCTTCCACCTACACCTACAGACACCACACCAAGTGACTGAAGCGCTAATCAAAAAAAAAAAAAAAAGGCCTGGCTGAAGAGCAACCAGCCAGCCTGTGGTGAGAAGCATCTAAGTTTGTAAGGGCATTGCAAGTGTTAAGAACAGCTTAGAATGCATTTTGCTTTCATTTCATTTGACCAAATCTGAGTTGTTGTGCTTTGACTTATAATCACTTAAAATCTATCTTTATAGTTAATAAATTTGTTTGTTTATTCTACCTGAAGCAGGGCGTTTGGTTTGAAGCGTGTCAGAGACTCCCCTTGGGATAACAAGCCTGGTACATATTAATTTCTTTGTTAAATTGATGAACTCATATAAGCTTGCAGCATCCAGCAGGCATAACTGGACACTGCAAGGCGGAGGTTCCTAGGGTTGTGTCTGGGGCTGGAGGTATTGACTAGTGTCATTTGGTTGCACATTTGGTTGGAGCAGCTTACTTGCCAGAGGCTGTGCATAAACAGCCCAGGAGTGGGGGTTCTCACAGCAGAGCAGGGTAAGGCTGGCCCCCAGAGTCAAGGAGTGGAGTGACCTAGCAGATCACCAGTCTGGAAAACACCAGAGGGGAACGTCAGTTTCCCATCAGCCCACTCCCTATTGCACTTCCCCTGGCCATTTAAGAGGAAAGCTACTGACCGGAAAGTGGCAGGACTCCACTTTGGGGTGGAAGCCGCATGGTGGCAGGGAGCTGCAGAGAAGCCCCAGGACCTGTATGCCGAGTTGCATGTGGAACAGGTTGTGGGTGCCAGACATCACAGCTGGGAGCAGCAGTGGCTGGGCAGGGAACCAGGGCAATAGCAGCCCCAAAGAGAGATGCTAACTGAGCCTGACTTGGAAATGCACGGATGCTTATTAGCTTGAATAGAGACTGGACTGGAGAAGGCATAAGCCTGAAGAGCCCAGACTCTCGATTGGACTACTCCAGGGACCCAAACAGGAGCCGCTATTGCTCACTTTGAACTGTAACTGTTTAAGCCTCTGTACCTAGGGCTTTGCAACCTTTTCTTCTAGCTCTTGTAAAAACCTTCCCTTAGCCATGTGTCTGAGTGGTTATTGGGCTACAAGGCCTAGCTGCCAAAGCACCTACAGTACTGCCCTCTGAGAAATGGAACACCAGGCATGCTAATGGCGCCCTATATGTTTGGGGTACAGAGTAACTCCAATAATTACACAAATACACAGATAATCAGTTGCCAACTCTGCAAGCCATTAATATGCATCAGCACAATTCCTGATCCTACTCCCTTCAGAGTAAAATATGAAGGATCAGTTCCTGTTCTCAGTGAAGACAATGGGAGTTTTATCACTGATTTCAATGATCAGGTTCTAAAAAAGGAAAAAAGAAAAACAGAGCTAATTTCAGTGAAATCTGTTGTTCTGAAAGATACTGTCCCCAGAAACATTAAAAATAAATATATAATCCATCTGAAAATCTTGTTTGACTTAGTCCCCCTACCTCTTACCAGATATCTCTTGTTTATTTTCATTTCATTAAACTTATCTATATAATTCCTCCATTTTCCAGTCCTCCCTTCCTTTATCCCAAACATACCCACCCATTCTTAGGTCAGGTGTTATGGCCTTTAGTGGCCTAGAATATATTAACCTTTATTTTAAGTATAGTTTCATTTGTTTTGGCTTCCAGCTCCCTTTCCTGTTTAAATGAAAACACAAATGTCTATTCCTCTGCAGTTTGTTCCTGGGGTGTTTCCTGTTGCTACTCTTTCAGTGAGCTCTATATTCTTAAATTTCCTACACCACAGTCATAACGGTTAACCTTCATGCTAAGAAGTCTGCTTGCAATTGCAGCTTCTGATGTGATACACGGGCCACACTTCATCACCGGGCTGCTCTCAAGACTCACAGCTGTCTGATTATTTCTAAGTTAGGCTTGGTCGACACACAGATTTTGTATCAGCACAACTATATTGGTTGAGGGTGGGATTTTTTTTTAAACCAGAACAGTTCTAGTGGGATGATCCCTAGTGTGGATTCAGTTGTACCGATGTAAAAGTGCCTTATACCAGTAGAACTTATTCCCCTTCCTGTATGGGAACAGCTATACTGGCACCTTTCTAACTGCGTCCACACTAGGGGGGTTGTGCAGCTTTAACCATACTGGAAAAATTTAAAGTGACACAACTTTTTGTGTGTAAACAAGGTATTATAGAGGATCCCTTGAAATTGCTTTTTTTCCCCACCCCTCCCCCACAACAGGTACGTCGGCAATTGTTTAACAATTTCTCTACTGATGGAAATATGGGTTGGGTTTTTTTGCTGTAAGGTTTTTCATTCTTTTCCCTCTCAGGTCCTGCTCAGATTCTCCTTGTAATCTTGCCATCCGTATTTGCGACATCACAGTGTAACCACGCCCTGCATGATGCATGTCCATTTCTTAGCCAGTCACACGGTTGTGGCTACAAGTTCTGCTGCAAAACCAGGGTGAAAAAAATCAAAGCTGGCCCAGACTAAAGGGCACATATGCAGTTTTTATGAGTCACACCTTTATTTCACAACATATGCTTCATTATAAGATGCCAATTTTTTTTCAGCCCCAAACAACATTAGACAGCGAGATGCACTGGAAAAAATACTAAGTACTTTTAATTGTGCCAAGGAAGAACTGACTAAGGAGGTTAGACAGACTCTCCAGTTAGCTGGATGTGATGGTCTTGTTATTTGTTCGCAGCACAATCCTCGGTGTAAGTAGCCTGGTATCACACCCTCCATTATCTGAATTTTTTTGCTTTTACTTCCTCATCTTAAAGCTGTGTTAAATCTCTACTACCATAAAATATATCTATCCACTTATTGGTCTGGCTAGACATTTCTAGTGTCTGTGAGAATGTTATTTATGGCACACTCAGTGCTTTCATTAATTTTGCATAGCGCTTATGTACCATGGAAAAAAATGCCTTACAAACATGACAAGTGGACAGATAGGCAGCACCTATTGGTCCACTCATGCTGATCAGTGCAAGCTCTGTGGTAAATAATTGGTTCATTATCCAGGATCTTATTGCCAGCAAGTTGCTTGACCTGTCCTACAGGACTGGCACAGTAGGACTGGGGTTAGCTCAGCTCATCCCTTCAGGATACTCAGTTTGCTACAGATCTTGCATCAGGGAGGATAATTCTAGAGGGGGAGAAACCACTCTATATCCTTCTCAACTCAAATGCAGCAAAAGCTCACCCAGCGTTAAGTCATTTGACTGTCTCTGGTGAAACGGAGTCCAGTGATAAGACTAACTTGCCCATCCAAGTAAACAATAAACCTCTAGGCACCAAAGGTTTCCAAGAGCAGTTGTTAGGTGGTGTGTCTAATAGGGCAATGACATTTTCAGGACTCATTATTATTATTGCAACTCATATCTAACAATAAGCTCTACCATTCCTTCACACACAGACAGAAACAGAAAAAACCCCACTGCAAATAATCAGTCTGTTTTTCCTATAGGGATAGCAGGAGAGTCTGTTATTTATAACATCACTAGGGCAATGCTCAGACATTCTAGTTGGGGGCGGGGCTAGATAAACAGAGCTGTAAGTACTACAGAGGAAAGATGGTCCAGTGATGGGGGCTAGGTTTGGACTCTGTAAACCCAGGTTCTATTTACGACTGTGGTATAAACTTTCCCTCTAACATTCTGCAAGCCACTTAGGCTCAGATCCACACAGGTATTTAGGCTTGCAAGTTCCACTGATCTGGGCCTTAGTCTCTCTGTACTTCAGTTCTTCATCTGGAAAATGGGAATAACAGTATTTCCCTACTTCGCAGGGCAGTTGCTAGGATAAATACATTAAAGAATGCAAGGTGCTCAGATACTCTGGTAATGGGGGAGCCATAGAGATTCCTAAGATAGTCTAATGAATTTCAGTTGACTGCTAATAAATCAATTTTAATAGCTAATTATGAATTATTATTTTTATGAGGAAAACTATGGAGAGGAGTGCTGTCATTCCCCTCTTTCCACTTGTATCAATTTTTGTCTTGCTTTCCTTTAATTCCGCAGCTACTTTTCACCCAAACACTGATTGTACTTATGCTCAGGGATGCTGGAACAATTTGTATAGTGGGGGTGCTGAGAGCCATTGGACAAAACTATAATCCCTGTATATAATGGAAACCACTTCAAGCCAGGGGGTGCAGCAGCACCCCTGCACCCATAGTTCCAGCACCTATGCTTATGCTCTGGGACAGCTGGGAAGACAAGCCTCAAGTCTCCCAGTTCACCCATTTGCCAAATGGATATAACAACACTTATGCTAGCCTCAAAAGAGTATTACGAGGCTTAATTAAAAATTGCAAGGCAATTTGAGATCCCTGGATAACAGAAGTGCAATATGTTGTTATTAATAAAAATATTTTTATTTTTTTCCCCAACATTCAGGTATTTTAATTGCTTGGATTACAAAACATCATTGTTTGCTTATTAAAACAGAAGTAAAATATCAGTTACACCACCCTAGGGTAGGGCTGCCTTGAATCATTATTTAGAGAGTCAGACTTGCCTTGCTGCACCTGTTTGTTTTGCCAAAGCCTCACTTATCATGAAAATGACTTTTTTCTATTCCAGCAGAAGGCTCATTTATACCAGGCCTGCAGCCAATGTATTTTAAAGCAAGTCTGGAAAGATCCAAAAGGCACTGGGTGGGATTCCAGTCTGTATGATTTTATTTTGTAAACACCATTATCCTCAGCCATTACATAACATTAAATATGTCCATATATCAATGCAAAGTAAGGGCTTGATCCTACAAGGCCTTATGCCTTCCAGGTCCAATCCAGCAAAACATTTAAGGCCATGCTTAATATTAAGCACCTCCGGAGTCCCACTGACATCAAGTACATTGCTGGATTGGGGCCAAAGGGCTCAGCACCTTGCAGCAGCGAGCCCTGAACGGGCTGTTATGCTCACACAGCCGCTTGGTAAATGTTTGAAAAAGGCATGAGAGATACTTCCACCAAAGACTTGATCATTCATTGCGTGGAGGTTAAGAATACATTAAAATGTAGAAATTTGGGGTTTAATACATCTGGGGGTCAGCAGGGAGAGAACTGGACATGTATTTTCCCCCATCAAGCTGAAAAATTCCATGTATAGCATATTATA
Source organism: Natator depressus (assembly GCF_965152275.1). Classification (NCBI taxonomy): domain Eukaryota; kingdom Metazoa; phylum Chordata; order Testudines; family Cheloniidae; genus Natator; species Natator depressus. The sequence continues at coordinate 221,358,807 of NC_134234.1, read as the reverse complement.
TATTTATATGCGTGCGCATAGATATATTACACACACACACACACACACACACACACACACACACTCTCTCTCTCTCTCAAAGTACCTTATGCAAAATGCAAGTTTAAAGTAGGAGATACAGTAGGGTAGATTTTTCCAAATCCAGAATCTAAATTGTGGACAGTTTACTTTCTGTTCTGGCTTGGAAATAGATGAATTTCCAAAATCAGCATGGCTAGAACCCCAGGGGAGAGGCTAATAAAGCATCAATTTAAGTACAGAAAGGGAGGAGTCCTGTTTGAACTCTGCTGAGCCAGATGGATTACCTGCAAAAGCTGGCATTGATAGGGTGGCACTATGAAGATGTGTGTTGCAGAGGCACTGCCCTGTACCTGTCAAACAATGGGAAACAGGGTGGAGGATGCAGGCCTGTAATTGCCAGATAGCTTTCCTTCTGGTGAGACACTTGTCAAGCCAACAAAAGCCTGGCTGAGCTTTTTGTTGCATACCATTGCACTGTTAAATAAAAAAGTTTGCTATAGTTACTATCCTTCTTGCAGTTCTTTAGAATTACATATCCTGGTGCTTGTGAGGGAGTAAGTCTGGGGTGCAGTATAATACAGATCTTGCTTTAAGAGTAGGTAATATTTTGTGTCACTTTCTTTTTTGTTCTTCCATATTATTTTATTGCAGAGAAAACGTACAGCAATAAGAAAAAAGTGCAAGTACTAACATGAACGTCAAGGTGCAAAGCTATGGGAATGACCTGTTGAGAGTTCACAGTGCTATGCTTTGGGGAGCTGCTGCAAGTTTCGTTAAAGCCTTGGTTTATCAGCCTTTCTGAGGTTCTGAGGCAGAGCTCAGATCCACAGAGGTCTTCCCTCGATGTTTCTGCAGTAAGGGGAAAATACTGTAGTTCAGGCCCAGGTGTTTCCCCAATTGAAAATTCATTAATAAAATAACGTGCTTCTCTAAGCTTTTTCATGTAGAATCCATCAGATTTAACTGCTTACTTAGCCTCCCTCCCATGACCTTTGAACCGGGATGCTATCTTAAAGTAATCTAGAACACGCAATGTATGTTCAAAGATGTATTCACAAAAAGTAACATTTGGGCTGTTTGTTGTGAAAGAAAATGTCCACCTGTTTACGGTAGGAATCATCTATTATATTAAGCTTTGTGTATGTTTGTCAGAATGAAAAAAAAATCTTTGTATCTTTTATCTAAGAAATACATTTTACAAAAATGATGGGCAACATTTTTAATGTTCTGTATTTCAAATCCCAGAAGCATCTCATAGGCTTGTGTGTCTGCACCAAGTATTAAATGCATAATGAAAATATTACAAAAATAACAATGCCTACGAATTCATGTCCTGGAAGTTATGACCTATAGTTTAGCTTTACTCAACATTGTGCTCACTTCCTCCAGGCATTCAAACAAGGGATGTCACACAGCCTGATAATCTGTGTGAAAGAGTCCTCTGAGACGTTTGCTCACAACAGCAACATTTCAGAAAGGAGGAAACCATTCCTGCTGAGAAGGCAGCTTGGGGTATTTCCATTTTCATGCGATCACACGCGTCACGCTCATCAGCAAATAGGAATACCGCTCCTGTGTCGTCTAACTTCTGAACATGGAAGCAGGCTCAGGAGGTAGCTCACTGAGTTTACGAGGAAATTCACTTGAAGCATTTGAGATATATCATTTTTTCAGTACCCAGACATAACCACCAGGGATGAAAGTGAGGCCTCCTTTTCAGCTTGAATCCACTGGAACTAGAAAATGACTAAATCGTTTTTAAGTGCCATCAACAACAACAAAACAGTGGTCTGAACTGCAGCTGCATGGATATTTTTTTTTCAGCCTTGAATTTGAGGAAGGCACCAAAAAGTGCCTTAATATAACAATAGTTGTGTATCGGCACGTTGGTGTTAAAAGACCCAGGGTTCAAATCCCACCCCCTCACTGCAAATGTGAAGAAGGACCCGACTGCAACACAACCACTTTGTCTCTGCTTTGCGGGGGCTGCGGGGATTCCACTCCCAGGTTTGCAGCTCCTGCATGCTGCACAGCAAAGCTCTGTGTGGCCCTCCATTGGCCCCGGAAGATGATGGGTGTGAGACAGGGGCAGGGCCAAGGGATCCATGTGTACACAGACGGGCATGTGGTTTTGTAGCTGTAAGGGCTACTGCAGCCCTGAGGATCCATGGAACAGATCCACGGCCACTCTGCGGCATGGAGAAGAGGCTTCTATCTCCTACTGCGAGTGAGCTATATACAGGGACGAGCATAAAGCAGAGATGGACTGTCTCCAAGAGACAGATTGTGCTCCCATGCTTAGGTCTTGTCTACATTAAGAAAAAACACTAGACTCCCCTCTTAGATTTGCCCTGACCAGCTAACATGTTAAAATTACAACTGCCTTGTTTACACTAGGATTTTAATGTATGTTAGTTTATACATGTTATTTAACACATGTTCAAAACACACCTTTTCCCCTAGAGTGGCCATGGTCTTGCATGTCTACGCAGTGTGGGAGTGAGGAAGGCACAAGAAGCCTGCCTCATGTGCACAGCCCTTATGATGGCCCAACACAATGGCAAATCCTGTGCTTGGGAAATGCAGGGACTGCCAGCTCCATACTCCCCAGAAGTACAGTAGCAAGGGGTACGGTAGCAAGCAAGGAGATTTTCTGCCTCCTTGAAGCACAATGGTCCCCATTGCTTCCCATGGGGTGGGCAGATCTTCAGCCTGACAAGTGCAGGGCCATCCTTAGTTGTTTGTGTTACGGTAGTTACAATTACTAGAGGCCCCAGCTGCGATGGAGGCACTGTACCAGCACAGTGACATGCAGCCTCAAAGAATTTACATTCTAAATAGACAGGACAGACAAGGTTGGGGGAAAGGAAGGAGTATTATCCCCATTTTACAGATGGAGAAACTGAGGTATTGATTACTGATTTGATCTTGCAAGGTGGTGAGCAACCTGGCCCAGATTCAGCAAAGTACTTACACGCATGCACACACCCATACAGGGTCTGCCTGATTGGTTGATTTAACATTTTAAAAACGTCTCTCTAGGAATAAAGATCAGACTTTCAGAACTCAGATCGGCAGGCACAGCTTATTCTGACATAACAAGAAAGAGTTCAGTAACAATGGTTACAACAGAATGATCCACAGGCAATTAAGGTAGCCACGTGAACACACGTCCTAAGTGCAGTGCCATATACCAAGGACTACCTCCTACTATGCTTAAACAACCGGATAGTCCTTAGCAGGCTTGGCAAGTGAGGCAATGAATTACTCAGGTGAAGTCAGTTGTACTTCTATGAGTGACGCAAGCTGGATTTGATCTCAACATTAAGAGTATCCTAATTACTCCCTTCTGACTGAATAATTGGGCACTCTAGATAAATGAAGTGATTTAAATATAATTTTAAAATGAACGTAGCACTGAGTGCACAGCTGAGGAAGATGAAGCCCTCTCATTAGCCACTTTGTAATGAAACTCCAAATCTGGCTCAAATTTCATCTGTCCTGCCCCCCTTCCATCAAATTTGCAGAGGTTAAAGAATTTATCAGCAAACCTAGGCTTGAGTGAGTCTTGGTACATTTATAATTTCCAGTGGGAGCCATTTAAAAAGGCAGTGGTTTTGCATGGTTTCAACGCCAAACCAGACAACACTTAGTAGTTTGGGATGAGTTTTGCATATAAATCCAAAACACAGTGCAGACTCAGAGGGGAGGAACCCATGCAAACCAAAACTGCTGAGTTTTGCACAGCTCTAATTGTAATCCCTCCACAATTCTGTTATGATTTATTATTGTTTGTATTGCGGTAGCAGTGAAGGGCTCCAATCGGCATTGGGGCTTCCCTAGCACAATGAAGACAGGATCCCTGGCCAGAAGAGCTTACAATCTAAACAGACAAGACAAATAAACAATGGAGGAAAGGAATACAACATACAGGCAAAGTTCTTAGGGTGTTGGCTGGCAAGACAACTGTCATTAGTTTCACAGACACCTCCTCTTGTCTATTTAGATTGTTCACTCTTTGGGGCAGGGATCACATTTTCCAAAATGTAGACTGAGGTGGGGTGAGAGGCATGGGAGGCTAGCCACACAGCCCCACCCCTACCCCTCCATCCACCGGAACCCCAAGCCGCCCCTCCTCCCGCCCCATGGTTGGAGGAGCCACCAGCCAGTACTAGTGCCAGGTCATCTACTGGCCCCAGCTGGCTGCTGGCTTCTGGCCAGAGCTGAGCTCCCACCTGCTTGGCGGAGCATGGGCAGAGCCAGGGCTTGGCTTAGGGGAGGCTTAGCCTCCCCAGCCTATTATACCCGCCGCCCATGGTGAGAGGAAGAGTTCATGGAAGCAGGGAAGGGACAGGGGACATTGAGCAGGGTGGAGAGAAGGGGAGATAGGGCGGGGACAGCCTGGAGTGGAACTCTGAAGGCAGGAGAGCAAGGTGGGCAATGGAGAGTCACTACGACAGCAAGGCAGGAGCAAAGTCCAGAGATCAAACTGAACCTCCACTTGGTTGCCCCCTCCCACAATCTCTACATCATCATCTTCTAGGAAAAGACTTTCTTGTGATACATCCAATACTTCCCGGCTTGGGTCAAGTCAGAAATCCAGTAGCATGAGAGAGGCTGACCTTGGACCAAGTGACTTAACCTCCCTGTGCTACAGCTTCCCTTTATGTTGCGCAGGGATAAAAATACATCCTCTACATGACTTAATTCATGGAAGATGGAAAGTGCTTTGAGATGCTCATGTGAAAGGGGAGTGCAAAGGCCTGTGATTAGTAACCTCCTCTTATATTATTTCCACTGCCAAGTTGAGGCCTGAAGCCAAAAATTGTAGAGGTGCACATAGTTACAAAAAAGTAGGCCATGATATTTTTAAAAAAATCCAGTCCTAAAGTTACGCTTCTAAATTCAGAGTTAGGCATGTAAGTAAGGGCCTATTTAAAATCGGACCATTTATTTCTACGTTTAAATATGGATTTCGGAGTGTAGCGGTGAGCTCCTCTTTTGAAAAATGTGGCCACTAGTTAACTGAAACATTTCAGATCTCAAAAGAGGTCTGCAGTCTTTGTTTTATCATGTCCTGTATACAGTGCCACTGTGATTTGGGTGAAAGTTTGTGTCAGTCATTTTAGATCACCCTTCTGCAGCTGTTAAACTAAACAATCCTCCTGGGTATTACTCAGAATGTGAAGATATGTATCTTGAAACCAAAATCCATTTCCTCACTGTATCTTTTCCTGCACTGTGGAAACATATGAGTTTGTTGTTGTAGGGTTCAGCGTTGCCAACTTTCATGATTTTAATCGCCAGTCTTGTGATATTTATTTCTCTTTAAGCCCGAGCTCCTGGAGTAAAGCGATTACACGACAATCTCAGCTTTCACTTCAGTTTCTAGCCCTCCTGGCTGCAGAGGAAATCTTGAAATTAGGACCAGAAGGTCCCCCCTAAAGGCTCAAAACTCAGAGGGCAAACAAAAAAGAACCCCAACTTTATTATTTTTTTAAAATCTAATAATTTTGGGGGGCCTAACTTGTGATTTTTGATGTTTGGGATTGGCAGTACTGAGGGTTAGTCGTGCTTGTGACTGCATGCTGATTTGTTATGGTAGAACAGCTCATGAGTACTGGGCTGTTGCCACTTTTTTCTTTTAAAGCAACCCTACCAAGGCATTTGTTTATGAAAATAATCCTACATAAGGAATTACATTGACTGGACAAATAGAGACACTGGGTCAATTTCTAGTCCTCCCAGATCTGACAGACTCTTGTTGGCTTTCACAAAAGAAGTAAAACAGAGCTATTAAAACGTTGTAGCTGCCAACTATCCAGTAAGCGTATAGCATAATGTAAAGCAAATGTAAATATAATATGATGAAACATATATTTTTTTTAAAAGCAGTTAGCTGGGCCTTATATACAATAGGAAGTTTCATTCCTACAGGTAGTTAAAATATATTAAAATCCCAACATGACACAGCTTAAAATAGATATTTTCAATAAGAAACTAACTGATGCATCTGCCTTTAACGTGGGAAAAGCTCATTTTGCCTGTTGATTTATTATGGTTGCACTTTTCAACACTCCATTTCCTATTTCCCCATGCCCACAAGCCCCCACGGGGAAGAAAAAAATATGCAGTGAATGTACTTAATTATTACCAGTGTAACTAAAGGGCCACTAAGGAAAGGAGCAGAGCAGGAAAAGCGATGTGAGGAGCATAACAAAAAATAACCCAGAGGAGAAACTGGGGAATTAGCACAAATGGGGGAGAGACTATAAAAAGGTGGTAGGTTAAAACTATAAAAGAGTCTGCTGCCGAACCTTGGGGCACTCTGCTTGATACCGGCTGCCAACTAGACATGGAGCCATTGATCACTACCTGTTGAGCCCGATGATCTAGCCAGATTTCTATCTACCTTATAGTCCATTCATCCTGCCCGTACTTCTTTAACTTGCTGGCAAGAATACTGTGGGAGACTTATCAAAAGCTTTGCTAAAGTCAAGGAACAACACGTCCACTGCTTTCCCCTCATCCACAGAGCCAGTTATCTCATCATAGAAGGCAATTAGATTAGTCAGGCATGACTTGCCCTTGGTGAATCCATGCTGACTGTTCCTGATCACTTTCCTCTCCCCTAAGTGCTTCAGAATTGATTCTTTGAGGATCTGCTCCAGGATTTTTCCAGGGACTGAGGTGAGGCTGACTGGCCTGCAGTTCCCTGGATCCTCCTCCTTCCCTTTTTTAAAGATGGGCACTACATTAGTCTTTTTCCAGTCATCTGGGACCTCCCCCGATCGCCATGAGTTTTCAAAGATAATGGCCAATGGCTCTGCAATCACATCCGCCAATTCCTTTAGCACTCTCGGATGCAGCGCATCCGGCCCCATGGACTTGTGCTCGTCCAGCTTTTCTAAATAGTCCCGAACCACTTCTTTCTTCACAGAGGGCTGGTCACCTCCTCCCCATGCTTTGCTGCCCAGTACAGTAGTCTGGAAGCTGACCTTGTTCATGAAGACAGAGGCAAAAAAAGCACTGAGTACATTAGCTTTTTCCACATCCTCTGTCACTAGGTTGCCTCCCTCATTCAGTAAGGGGCCCACACTTTCCTTGACTTTCTTCTGGTTGCCAACATACCTGAAGAAACCCTTCTTGTTACTCTTAACATCTCCTGCTAGCTGCAAATCCAAGTGTGATTTGGCCTTCCTGATTTCACTCCTGCATGCCTGAGCAATATTTTTATACTCCTCCCTGATCATTTGTCCAATCTTCCACTTCTTGTAAGCTCCTCTTTTGTGTTGAAGATCAACAAGGATTTCACTGTTAAGCCAAGCTGGTCGCCTGCCATATTTACTATTCTTTCTACACATCAGGATAGGTGGGGTCCCCTAAATAAAAGTGGGCACAGATACCTCATTGATACCCATATTACTGAGAGGGGAATACAGCCCCTCCTTGTCCAAATAGATTAATACCAGATCTCCTGAGCACCCAGGCACCAGGAACCATGCCAGCAAATCTCATATTGGTGTTCATGAACCTCCCTCTGTAGTTGACCAAGGCCTGCAGTGTCCCTTCCAGTTGGCATATCCATTGGTACCTTTTGGGTGCCACTGACGGTCCTGATAACACATTTCAGGAACCTCATTCTCTCAAAGCCAGCAATTATTCAGGGACATTAGCCATCTTCACCCCCTCTAGGCAAACCACAGAAATAGTTCCCTCACAATCCTCTATCACCACCACACCAACAGTTGACTTACCACCACCACATTGGTCAGCCATTGACCTGTAGCCGTCTGGGGTAGCCAACTTCCAAATGGCAATAGTGACCCACTTCTGGACTTGTAGGGGCTTTCTAATCTGCATGTCCTGGTGCTGAAGGGTGGGGGGCAAGTGCCTCAAAACATCCATGAAGGTGTCCTTCAGGCAGAAGTTCTGGAGCCACTGCTCGTCATCCCAAGTCTGCAGGACGATGCGATCATACCACCACTCTGTGGTCCTGCTCCAGAACTGCTGGTGGGCAGAGTGAGATTCCACAGCCTCAGCTGTCTCCACTCCGCAATCATCTGCACAGAGCCTGCGTGATCTTACTAGGGCCTGACGCTGCTTTCTAAGGGCAACAAGCCACTGCCAAAATGCCATCCACCAAGTCTCATACCTGGCATTCACCTCCTGTTGCCAAAATGAGAGTTGCATTAAATATCAAAAGCTGGACCCTGGTCATGGTCCTGAGCCAGATCAAAGCCTTGCTACCAACGGGAAAGGAAGCTCTGGACAGAAGTGTGGGGACTGCTGAGCTGGAAGTGCTTTAGGTTACTCAGCTGGCAGGCTAAGAACGTGTCTGCACAGGGGCCTGGGAAGGACAGACAAGTTCTCCCACAATACACTGCAAAACAATGTTTAGAGTGGTTCATTTTAGTGCATCACTAAGAACCATGGGATATGCCTCCAGAAATCCTAGTGCTTAACCAGGGTTAGTGAAGAACCAATGTGGATGTGGCTATATAGGTATGACCTAAGTGTCGCTTAACATCACACCTGGGCTTGGCTAACCCAGATTCCCAGACCAAGCGCCCAAACACAAGTAAATTCTGCAATACAGACCTACTCTAAGTGACTTAGGCACTTTTGAACATTTCACTCTGTCTGTCCTGTTATGTTTGTTCACTGCCATTGTGTTCTTTCCTTGATTTTCAAAGAAAACTGGTCTTTTATGATCAAACAATGTTCCTATATTCCTCTTGACAGTCCTGACTCTAATGCCTAAGCTGTGCTCTACTCATTTGCTAAGCAAAGCTGCTTGTAAGTCATAGGGTCAATTTGTTTTCGTCACCAGTGGCAAGGGTTGGGTTTGTCAGGTTAAGTTCAGTAGCCATTGAGAAGTCTTGGCATCATATGGCTTCTGCCGTCTTGCAAGGCAGACGTAACCATGGACTAATCAAAACATAATGAAAAAACAAAAACTTCCTTTTGCAAATTCATCATGGTATTCATGCATTTGCATTTCTGGCCCTTAAAAGTAAAAGGAACTCATGCCAGATGTGAGCAGCCATTTAAAGATGTTGGCAGTTAAGGCTCCCATCATCTGAAATTGATTCCACTCATTCACAGACATATGGAAAATAAAGTTGTGATGGTAACTCCTTTGGTACGGAAAGCAATGTGGGGCAGAATCTGGGAGATTTCTTTTCTTTTGCAGGTGCTTTCGACTAATGAAATATGAGGTTGCCGGATGGATTTGGGGTGAATTGCCCTCTGGTTCACTTGCAGCTTATTCGAATTATTCCAGCAAACTTGATCTCATTAATAATGTTGATGATTCATCTAATGGTTTTAGAGAACATCTGTTTTCCTTTCAAGTAGTTAGATTGTCAGATCTAAAGATGGGATTTGATGTCTGTTGCAATCAGACGACTTGCTTTCAATTCCTGTTCATTTTTGTTTTGAATGGATATTGTGGACTTCATGAAAAATTTTCTAGTGGGAAAATACTCTGAAGTCATGACTCAGATTCTTTTAAATGTCTACAATAAAAAACAAGTCACTTCCCTGAAACAATCATTCATGGGATAATTCTTTAACCATTTGCTACTAACAATGGCCATTGTGAATCAACTGCCTGGCCTCACAGTGGCGACAGGAGAAAAGGGCAGTGTTTTCTGGCAGATCCTGCAAGCTCCTTCAATGCAGGAAGTAATAGATTATAAAGAAATTTTATTTTAGTCCCGACGGGGCAGATTCCAAAAGTTAAAGCACCAGACCTATTTTTCTCAAAGCCCTCCAAAGAAAGTTCTTGAGATCCCAACACAATATCAAAGAGGTCAGCTAGAAAAGAAAAAAACTGTCTGTTCCTGGCAACACATCAAAACATTTCCCACAAGTTTATAGTTGTCTGTGTTCAACGGATCATCAAAGAAAAGAGCATGGGAGAGGTTTTTTTTTCTTCTTAGTGGCAAGAGGTGTTATTAACTCTGAGAACATTGGTATTTTCCAGCGTGCCAGCCCACATTAATGTTTAGGACACATAAGGCACTCATTTCATAAAGTGAAATTATGGACCATTTAATATGCTAATCTGTGTACAAACAGGTATTTGTGGGTGCAAAACATTCAATTGTATGAACAGCACAGGCGGTTGATTGGGCATAGAGAAGCACCCATTCTGCACACACTTTGCATAGTTTGCACACAAAAATGGCTGCGGGTGTGCCCCAATGTGCATATGTTGTGTGCAAAACCCAGGTACCTGTTTTTAATAATTCATTTCTCTATCCAGTATATTACCCTCATCATAGGTGTATCTGAGTCCCTCACAATCACCAATGGATTTCATTTTCACAATAACCCTGTAGGTAGAGAAATATTATCCCTGTTTTACAGACGGGGAATTGAGGGAGAGCGATTGAGTGACTTGCCTAACGTCACACAATTAGTTTGTGGCTGAGCTGAGAACTGAACCTTGATCTCATTATTACAGTAAAAGCTGTATTACCTGGCACTTTACCAACCGGAAAGCTCTAGAAACCAGTAATTTCTGATATCTCCCAGTACAAATCTTAAATAGGGTTGCAGGTGACCGGTTTTTGAACAGTGCCCCCAGTCGAAAAGGGACCCTGGTGGCTGGGCCATTAAAGGTCTGGTTGATATGGGGCTGGCAGGCTCCCTACCTGGCGACACGTGGCTCCCCGGAAGCAGCAACATGTCCCTGCTGCTCCTAGGCAGAGGAATGATCCTGGGGGCTCCGTGTGCTGCCCTTACCCCATCCCAAGTGCTGGCTCCGCAGCTCCCATTGGCCAAGAACTGAGGTCAGTGGGAGCTGCGGGGGCAGCACCTACGGGGAGAGGCAGCTTGAAGAGCTGCCTGGCCGCGTCTCTGCCTAGGAGCAGCAGCGACATGTTGCTGCTTCTGGGGAGCCACCTGAGGAGAGCGCTGCCTGGATCCGGCACCCCAAAACCCCTCCGGCGCCCCAACCCCCTGCCCTGAGTCCCCTCCTGCAGCCAAACTCCCTCCCTCCATTGGTAAGTATAACTCTTAGTTAACCAGAATTTTTGACTTACCAGCACCCCACATTTCCCCAACATACCAGATAACAAAGCTTTTACTGTATTATTATTAATTTGTACTATGGTAGTGCCTAGGACCAGGACTCCATTGTGCTAGGTGCTGTACAAACACAGAACAAAAAGACAGGCCCTGCCACAGACAGCTTGCTGAGTCCCAATGCTCCTTCCATGAGATCATCCTCCCTACCCTCTATAGGTATGTCTACACAGCAAGAGGCAGCCCACGGCAGCAAGTCTCAGAGCCCAGGTCGACAGACTGGGCTTGCGGGGCCCAGGCTACTGTACTAAAAATGTCTGTGTAGACACTGCCGCTTGGGCTGGAGTGTCGGCTTTGAACCCCACCCCGGGCTTCAGAGCCTGAGCTCCAGCCTGAGGCACAATGTCTACACAGCTATTTTTAGTGCAATCGCCCTAGCCCTGTGAGCCCATAGGTCTAATAAGGGCTGCTCAGTATGTGCATGTACCTGCAGTGTCTCTGCATGGTGGCAGTATCCACAGCTTTAACAATGACTAGGGCCAGGTCTGCACTAGACAAAGTTTATTGGGATAACTATATCAGCCAACCCTCCTAGTGCAGATGTAGCTTTTGCCTGTATAGCTTATACCAGCTTGCCAAGTGTAATAAGCTACAGTGGCAAAAACCCCCCCAAAACCAACACAAAAAAACCATCCACATTGGTGTAACTGCATCAACACTAGGGGTTTTGGCAGTATAGAAATGTTGCGAAAAATCACCCCGCTAACACCCACTGCCGTACCGGCCTATACAAAGAAGTGTCAAGAAGCAGTAGCTGTAATCAGGACAAAGTAGAGAAGTAAAAATGTTATATGTTATTACCACCTTTCTCCCTGTTGGTGGGCCAATGACAAAGAACAGATTGACAAGAAGTACCCACCCGACAGCTGCATAGGAGTTTCTAGAAGGAAACCTCTTTTGCTCCCAGTTCTGGCTGGGGAATCAGCAGGTGGTGACAAATGTAACATCTCTACAAACCCTACAAGTGGCTGCACAGCTCCTGCACCCAGAAATGCGTGACACACACATACATGAGGCTGGGCTAAGAGCGCAGAGTATGTGGAGCACATTGAAATACACTAGCACAGAAGAATAAACCACTGAAGAGAAGAAACCAAAAGGAAGGCGCTCCTTCTGCTGAAATTGAAACCTCTGTAGTGTGAAGGCAAACTGCACCCGGTTGTGATACCTTAGAGATAGCTAAAGAGTGTGGCTGTGAAGCCACTAGCCAGGTCTGGGGCAATGCAGAAAAGCACCATGCCAGCAAGGATCCTAGCCTACAGGCATTGTCCCTGAGGCAAGCACTATGCTCTGGGAGCAAAACCGTAGCCACATGCTTGGGGTATGTCCTCCCTGCAGAATTAGCCTGGACTGTCCCCTGGGTGTGCTCTTAACCCTCTCTCCTCTCCAAACCCACTCACACAATTAATTGGTGGTGCTTTCAGTCTGGGCTACCTGGCCTGGCTGAGGGTGTGGGTTAGATCCACTTTCACTCAGGCTGGTAACCTATCAACTTTTCAGCGAGGATGCAGGCTAAACCACTCGAGAGCTGATATTCCTCCAGAGCCTTCCATAATTCCCCTGTGCGCCAGAAAGACAGCCATATTCTCCCACAATTCACTGGGAAAAATCATAGAGCAGCTCAGCTCAGAACTGCTCTCTGGGATGTGCCCTCGAAGTCCTAGTGACACACATTGGGGAGAGCAGCAGCACCAGTGAGGACACAGTAACTTGGGTCTGGCTTTGAAGTGTGGCTGCTCACACCTGGGCTTGGCTAATCCAGGCTCTCAGACCCGGGTGCCCATCACCTGGGCTAGCTCTGTTAAGCTATTTGAAAGGGTACATGCCATTTGAAAGGGTACAGCATGCACTCCCCCACACCATTGACACTAGTCCTTGTCCTTCCAGAATTAAAAAAAAGGGACTAGACTGCATTCCAGGTATCTGCACTGATGTTGCTATGCAAGAACAAACCCCCAGTATAGGCGCATGGCACTGGGGTAAAGCAAAAATTGCACCAGAGGTAATTATCCCAGTTTGATAGTGCCTGGCCCTTGGACAGGAATACAAGAGGAAAGGGCTCTTTATGCCTTCTCCTTGCCTTGTACTTCTACATGTGGCCAGATGCAATCTGTCCCCAATACTGATTAAATAAAACAAGGATCAATGCCCTGTTTTGCCACCCCAAGGATTCCAAAATCATGAATCAGGCCTCAAAAATCATGAGATAACTTTAAAAGATGACATTTAAGGCTTCTTTTATTCATCTTCTGGTCTGAGCCTTTAGGCACTTGGATCACATTGTTAAGCTTTTCTTAACAACCACGAGGGCTGAAAACTTGCTTTTCTTTAAAAAAAAAAGAAAAGAAAAAGTAAGCTGAGATTCTCACCTCATCACCTGGCTCCGGGAGCACAGGCATATGACTCCTCTGGTACAATGGAAGACTCCACAATAATGGTAACGCTTATCTGTACAGGAGGCAGAACTTCCTCTGGGGAGGAGAGGGACGGTCTGAGACTATGGGACAAACACCCCCTCAAGAACTGAGGGCCATCATGAACCTCACCACTTTCTGCTCCAAGTGCAAAGTGCATTTTTGACCGTCCCTACTCTAATATAAGTACATGGCAACAGGTATATTTATATAACAACAAAACACGCTATCAAAACAAAACGCTCCAGTGCACGTGCTTCTCTCTCTGGGGAGAGGATGAGAGAACAAACAATATGTGACAGATATTGGTCAAGTTGCTTAACACACTGCTGGAAGGTACTCAGAACTAAAGTAATGAGCATGGTTCCACGGCCAATATAGGGCGGAACCTAGAACAGAACAGAATAAAGCTGGGGCTTTAAGAAAAACAGCAAATATCATGAAACTCATGATAAAAATTGTGAGACTGGGCAACACTGAATATCTTCACTGAATTTTCAAATTTACGTTTTAGAACTGATGCCGTAGCCCCTGCATTATTTCCCCAAGTGCAAGTGATTCTTTTGTCTCTCACAATCTGATTGCTGCTGTTTTACTGCAGCAGGAGAAAGTCCAGGCTGCTGAGACAGGAGGCACGGTTTGGTAGGAGATCTGCATGGAGTATGGGGTCAAAATAGGTGGAAGTGTGCCAGCAGACACAATGTGCTGCAAAGTTGGAACGCACTGACTAAGTAGTGTTCCAAAATTCTGAAAGTGGGAGAATAGCCCATACATGAAGAAGTATGACAAAGGGGTATGATTTGCTGAAATGCTGGCATGCTCCATACGAAATTCAGTACACCATGATCCTTGCTGTCAGTCGGACACTGCATAGAGCTTTGTGCACAGCCTGCAGCATACTCCCACCTCAGCGATGGAATACGTAAGGCACGTGGGTACTAAAAATGTAGGAGCTCCAGACCCATTTTAGCTTTAATCCACCACTGAATGTGATGTGTCAAATAATCCCCAGTAGTAAAACTCCTCTGAAATCAGAGTTACAACATCAGGGATGAATGTATCCCAATGACTTTCTGTAGAACTGCCTCCTATGTAATTTATTATGTCCATCAGAGGGGATTATGGCTTCAGGTGGGGAATATGCAGCTGGGGTAGCTGAACTATGAAAATACTAAGGATCTGCTTTCATGTAAATGTCTCTTGTATAATAAAAACTATGAAGGAAGGGGAAAATTCTCTAAAAGCGTAGAACATATGAAACTAACGGATTTCTCAATATAATGGGTTGCAAAGCTTTCTGTAAGACAGATGAACAGGGATGGGGCTGAAGTATAGTCCAACACGCTCAGACCACAGGGTAGTGGCAATGCTGATCTGAACTCTTCATTTTGAACCCAGCTGCTCTGTAATGTTTGCCTAAGAATTGTTCACTTCGGCTATGTGTACAATATCAGCACTACAGCGGCACTGCTCCACCGCTGTAGTGTAGATACATACCTGCTACAGCAACAAAAGGGTTTTTTCCCATCGCTGTAGTTAATCCACCTCCCTGGGTGGCAATAATCAGGTCAACGGAAGAATTTTGCCATCGATTTGGCATTGTCTACACCAAGGTGAGGCCGGCTTAACTACAGTGCTCAGAGGTGTGAAATTTTTCCACCACCCTGCGCAACATAGTTAGTTTGATCTAAATTTAAGTGTAGACCAGGTCTAGGGGTCTGATCTAAAGTCCACTGAAGTCTTTCAGGCTACAGTTGCTCAGCACCACTGGCACTTAAAGAAAATAATCACCTTATTTTTGGTTCTGCTGTTGGTTTCTTTTCTTACATACCGAATTCCAGATACTATGCAATGACCAGTTCACTTGTCAATTTATGTTTTTAGATCTTTATGTACAAGAAAGCAAATGATTTTACTGAAAACCACATATAGATTTACCAAAAATAGTGGTGTAAACCCAAATATTCTTCTGAAAAACATAATTCAAAAATTTTCATAAAAATTTCCAAGAGAATGTTAAAAACATTTCCATGAAAAACAAATTGCCATTTTTGAACAGCTATACTACATAGACAAATAAAGAATAAATGACAGGCAGTTAGGCAATAAATCACACCACAACATTGCAAGGTGTGCATTTATCCTCTGACACTTCCCAAGTGTTAGAAAAGATTTGGACTTTTTTTCACCTGCCTCACAATGCCTCAGAACTGTGTGGTATGGGCATCCAGTGTAACTGTACTCCCTGACCTTGCTCCCGTTGAAGTGAATGCCAAACCTTGCACTGACTCCACTTGCAGCAGGATCAGTGGCAGCAGGATCAGGACATTTGCCTTGTGTTTCTGCTGATGCATTTAATGCTTGTGGCATGTATATCATTTATTCCTTTCCACGGTTTAACAAGTCAATCAATTAATGAATACTTCTGTTCATCATTCAAGCCACTTTCTGTTTGCATGACAAAATTTTGATGACAACTTAGGCCATGACTACACTTTCACTGATGGTGGCAACACTTATGTCGCTCTGGGGTGTGAAAAAACACACTCCTAAGCGACATAAGTTTCGCCGGCATAAGTGGTAGTTTGCACAGCCCTATGTCGGTGGGAGAGCTTCTCTCACTGACAGAGCTATGGCTGCCCGTTGAGCTGGTTTAATTATATCAACAGGAGAGCCCTCTCCCATCGGCATAGAGAGGCTACACGAGCGATCTTACAGCTGTAAGCTTGCTGATGTATACAAGGTCTTAATCCCTTCCCCTGCCTTACATTCCCCATAACATGGATAATGTTTAGGGTTCAATTCATGCTCCATCAGGTGAATATGACTAAGGTCACTTCAGCCTCTGATGCCATGAGAGAAAAAAATAAAACAAACATTTATTGGGGCAGGGCAGAGCATTCAGCATTTCATTCACTCTCTGTTTAGCTTCCCTGCTTGATGGAGTGTCATGTTCAGGTACAGTGGCCTGTTACAGCTGCAAAGAAATCACTGAAGCTTCTGCTTGTCTTAAAGAAAACATCCATGTGGAATGAGTTAATGACACACCACCCTCACTCTAATCCACAGAGATGTTTTCTCCTTGCTTACGAATGTTCTGTGGTGGCATGTTTATATACACAATGTATAAACTATTTTACTATGGAACAATTGAAAAAAATTTTCAGCGACAGCACAGAAAGTGATGCAAAAGTTGCTAGAGCATGAATGCATGCTGGACAGGAATCTCTTCAGATGCTCTTTTTCTCCAGCCTTGTTTAAAAAGGGTTCGAAGGCTGGTTTAGTTCTGAAAACCAGCTCTCCAGACACCAAACAAAACGGCAGCCTGACCTAAAATTGGCACAAAGACAGATGCATATTTTGCTCACTTCTCGGTGCCAATCTGCTGTAGCATTGTGTCAGTCCAAGTGGGCTGTCTGAAAACCAAGTTTAGTGGCCTGAAAATATCCTAGCCCTACTTTTGTTTCAGGTGGTAAACAGCTCGGTCAATGTGTTTCTTGAACACTGAAAAAAATTAAAAACAAAAAAACACACTTGGGAGTCATTGTACCCATCCTCCCACTTTACAAACTAGCAATGTTTCAGTATTATCCCTGAAGACACTCAAGGTGAAAAAACTGGCCAAACTTTTTTCTTATTCAGGCCACAATAAGTCAGATCCTGTCAAGCACTGAGCACTCCTGAAAGGCTGAGCCCTGTAGGTTAAAGCCAAAAATGAATGAATCCTGGAACAAATGTTTGTGGAGCGTCTGCATTTAGTCTAGCATTTACAACTCTGTTAAGTTAACTGATTGCCAGTTAGCTAAGATAAAACAGGACCACAAACTTTAGTCTACAAAAACCGCACTGGGGGCAGAAGGAACTTAGCAGGATTGGGTCCACTAGTTTTTAGCCGGAGCTCACTGGTTTTTAACCAGAGCTCACGAAGGCTGTTTTTTTGTAGTTTTTTAAAGGTTTTTTTCAGGATAGTGCATATCAAAGGAAGAAAAGCAAGCAGTATTAGCAAGAGTTTATCACGATTTACCATTTATGTAAACTAAATTCCCTCTCTGCTATTGAAATAAAAATAAAGGGCCCACAATACCCTTTCTGCAGACAAATAATTAGGAGTGCAGGATCAGGCCTCCCAAATGGAAAAAACTAACTAAATACACATAGACTCCAAATGAAGCCCAAGCCAATCAATATAAAAATACCACAAAAATACCAACGATGGAACACTGTTTCTCAAATAATTAAATCCAAGCGAGGACTCATCTCTCCCAGTTTTCTACCAGTTTTCAAAGGAAATTGAACTATGAAAAACTGAAATCTGTTCTCCCCCGACCAGCTTTCTAGGCGAAGCAAAAGAACTCTGCTTTCTGCAGCGTACAGAGAAACCCCACCGATTTACAGTAATTAACAAGTTCGCAAGCTGTTTTCTTCCCTTTCCAACCGACTGCACTGCTCTGAAATGGACTGGATGCTTACAGACATCTAATGAATGAAAACAAGTACAGATTTTGAGATGAAACACATATTTGAGTCCTAAGGCACAGATAAAAATGTGTAAAAAGAAAAGGAGTACTTGTGGCACCTTAGAGACTAACCAATTTATTTGAGCATATGCTCAAATAAATTGGTTAGTCTCTAAGGTGCCACAAGTACTCCTTTTCTTTTTGCGAATACAGACTAACACGGCTGTTACTCTGAAACCTATAAAAATACGTGTGTGTGTGTGTGTGTGTGTGCGCGCGCGCGCGCAGATCCCTCTGTGTTAACAAGAAGCCGCCCCCGCCGCACACCTTCCTAGGGAAAAGCTACATATTAGCAATACAAGCAATACTCCATGAAGCTGTATATTAATAATAATGCTTAGCACTTTACATCTTTGAAGTACTGTACAATATTAACTAACTGGATTAAAACAAAACAACTTGTGATGTAATGGGAGGTGACAGTTATGGAGGAAGAGGAGAAAATGCTTGTGCAGGAGACAAGACTTGGGTTGAAATATTTGCCGCATCAAGAGTCTTATCTAATAAAAAGAGAAAGCCAGTTGTACAGTTGAATTCAACTGAGATCCTTTGTTTCCTGGTTTTGTTCCAAGTTCATATGTTCTATATTGCCATGGATTTTTCCTCCCTTCGCTCTCTGTATTTTCTCTTAAATCATGTAGGAGAAAGTAGATAGTCACCCCCTACTGCCCCCCTCTAGCTGTGTTTTCATGAGACTGTCTCTTCTCCCCTCCACACCATAAGGAAGGAAAGCCATGCGGTCATTATACATCAGGGCAATTTCTGTATACCTGGCAGTTGTGGTAGTGGTTGTTTTATATACAAGAGAGCCCTGAAGGGGACTGGTTTCAGAGTAGCAGCTGTGTTAGTCTGTATTCGCAAAAAGAAAAGGAGGACTTGTGGCACCATAGGGACTGTACACACTATTCTGAAGAGTATCAGGATGGGTTCTGGCTGCGTTTATCTCCCCTGCTCGTTTCTTTCCGGCTGCTTTCCAGAATCTCAGGTTACACATCCTAGGACCCCCCTGCAGACCCCAGCACTGCAGCTGGGGGGGGGGGGGGGAAATAAGAAGGGGAAGTTTAATTTAACTGGCTCTGGTGGCCTCTTCCTATGCACAGCTGAGGGGACCTGTTGGTCCCCCCATTTATCACAGCCCAAACTGGAGCAGGCAGGGTTAATCCTCCCCACTGCAGCAGTGAGAACTCTCTCTCCCGTCCCCATCTTGTTCTGCGCTTCTCCCCTCCCCCAACAAGCAAAGAAAACCCTCCCGGGGAATGACTTTTCCGAGCTTGGAGCACGGTTGCAAGAGGCAAGGGGATTTATAGGCTAGGGTGATCGGGCGCGTACTTTACACATGGTTTTCTTTTGTTAATTCGCATGTTTATGAGCGAAACGGCACATGCCTTTGCGATTGTTCCAACGAGGACTTGGGCAAACAAGATGATTGATTAGGCTTGTGTATCCAAGCAGAGCAACAATACTGAAGGTTCGCAAAAAGAAAAGGAGGACTTGTGGCACCTTAGAGACTAACCAATTTATTTGAGCATAAGCTTTCCTGAGCTACAGCTCACTTCATCGGATGCATACTAAAGGTTAGCCTCCCGACAGGCATTTTGCAGGCTGGGAGATGCATGGTCTAGATTTACAGCTGGTAACAGGAAACATATAACCACTGCACATATAAGAGGGAAATCAGAAAATGCGTAATTGTGGGATGAAACAACTGAAGCTTTTATCTCCCAGGACCGATGATTCATGATGTATTACGCTGCAAGCAGAAACTCACGTGCATTTCGTGCTTTTTCTGCTTTCCAGTAAAGAGAGCAGCAGGGGCGGGGGAGGAGCAATGGGGGAAGAAAAGAGAAATGGAAGTAATTTTGCTCGCACAATATTGCAAGGGGAATTGGAGCAATTTAATAAATGTGCGCTGAGACTATTTCAAAGTCACTAAAAAAAACACCTTTCCATTCCCACTTTCTGGGCTGGCAGGCGCTCCAGAGAGGAGTAAGCAGCTGGATCAGGCTTGGGTGAAGAGTGCTTTGTGTCACTCACCAGCAGCTCCTCCAATTGATTAAGGAGCAGCCTTGATGGATTCCAAAAGGAGCAGGGTTTAGGCGTCTTCAGGCAAGGGGGTGGTGGCTGGGTCATGCCTTGCTGAGATGTGTAGAGAGAAAAAAATTGTAGTAAGGCAGAACCCTTCGGGGTTTTAGAGATGGAGGCCAAGGAGCCCTTGCCCCAAACAGAGAGAGAACCGTCAAAAATGAAAACAAAGGTATAGCAGTCTGCTGTCCTCTGTGCATGTGACACTAAGCACCCCTCTATTCACAACCCAGACATTATTGGCATAATCTTGCTACAAAATGTGTCTTGTGAGGTGCTTTTGAAAATTCATAACTCACTGAGCATTAGTGTTCTTGCATGATGTACATTACAAGTTCTCAATATATGCTGGAATTATGATTAAAGTGTGTTTAAACCAGGCATGCCAGAAGGAAACAGGTCTGCCCAGGTCATGAATACAAATGAAGCAGGGTTGACCAGAGAATATGGGATTGGATTGCAATTCACATATGTGGTAAACAGAACCATCAAAACTCACAGGGTGGTTGGGGGTCAGCATGTCTGGACCAGATAAAGAAAGCTATCAAGCAACCAAGTGGGGAAAGACCCAGCAGGAGAGAGAAGCTTGGTCTGGGTTTTACTTTTCAAAAGCATCCATTTCAAAGGTTTACTCCTGGTTTATAAAGGGACGGGGGGACCTCAAGTGATAAGCAATTGAATCAACTGATTGCATATACTATGATTGTATAATAAAAGTAAATAGAGCAAGGTCTTTTTCTGAAAGCTGATGACACACTGGTGATTGATATCATTGTAAAATATATGTCTTAACACAATAGGAGGAATTATGAATACTCATTGATATGTTATAAAGTGTGTGGCCGAACAAAGGAACAATTCCTGCCCAGACAGGAGGTGCTGGGGGTATCTAGTTACTCATTGGACTTTGGAAGATATAAGCAAGGACAGAAGCCACTAGATGGACACAAAGGACCAGAACTCTTGCAAGCTCATAAAGAGGAGTCCTTCAACCAAGGTGGGGTTGAAGGCTCTGGAATGGAATGGGTGAGAAATAGGTGAGAAACCTGCCGAGGCAAAGATCTTTTTCCTAAAACAACAAGGGAAGCCAGCACTTTGTACTTTTGTGGAAGGTCCTGACTGAGGGAAAGTCAGCCATGGTTGGAAAGAAGAATGACTGGTGAGAAACCATCCTGAACAAAGCCTGGTTCTTGCTAGATTAAGTTTTAGACGTTTAGAAGCGTATTTTGTTTTGTTTTACTTGTAACTATCTTCATTCCTTATACCCGAGCTCACTTAATCCTATGTATGTTTTGTTAATACATTTATTTAATTTTTACCAAAAATAAATTTGATGTTGTATACAAAAAGATGGATATATTTATCTTATTAAGTTAATAAGCTGGGTTGTGTTTTTGTGCTTTATGAGGAACAAATAAATCTTACTATATCTCTGAGCTGTCCTAGAGAGGGCTGAACACAGTTCTGTGGTAATTCAGGACTCGTACTGCATTGGGGTCACCCTGCAAGTAGTAACCAAGGCTAATGGGAGCCCGAGTGGGGCTGTCGACAGGCTGCTGGGGTCTGAGTTGCTGGACCAGGGCTGTCTAGGGTGTGACCTTCATGCTGGTAGGCTGGTTGCGAGTGACCCAGCTTGGGAGCTACAGCAGCAAAGCACTGTGAGGCACACAAGGTTACAGGGCAAGTGGTGACACAGCCCCTCAGTGCTCTGGATTTGCACCCCCAATCCATGACACCCTGTGACCATGCAGGAATCTAACTCTCACTTAAATTAACAGGCATGTGTCAAGGGGACTTTCTAATCTACAGGGAGGTCTGTTGTGAAGCTCAGAGGTATCATTTCTCAGGGATTCCTGTAAATGTTGCTTTTGGTTTTCCTTGCCCTCGAGTTTCACTTTGAGGTTCCAACTCAAAACCTCAGAGGGTGAGTCAGTCACATTCCTCAAGGGGAGGAGCTCACACCACAAGTGGCATCTTTGCTGGCAGACTCAGCAGAGAGGGGAGACAGTGAGTTGGGCATGGAGAGCCAACACCTAATGGTTGTCCTTTGAGGTCAAATTTGAAAGACACTGGTGGGACGACACCAGTATTGCCAACCTCAAGCATTCAAAAAAAATCGTGAGTTAGGGCCCTAAAACCATGAGATTGTCTTAAAGAATCATGAGTTTTTTATAACAATAAGAATACATGTTGGGTTCTTTTTATTTGCCTTCTGGTTTCTGAGCCTGTAGGATGCACTTGGTCACATTTTCAGATTTTTCTCTGCAATCATGGAGGCTAAAAACATACTTGTTACTTAAAATGAAAGCTGATATTCTTATGTAATCACTTCCCTCCAGGAGCTGGTGCTTTAAAAAAATCCCCACTAACACTGCCTGGAGATTCTTCCATTAGCCCTGAGAGTCCTCTGCATAAAGGAAGGAGTGCATCCTCCAAGGCTGTCTTTTACCAGCCTGGCTTTCGAAAGCTGTGTGTTCCATCTTGATGTATTTATGTCCTGTTTGTATGGTCATTTCAGTTGTATATGGTTTATTTCGCCTGCCCCAAGCTGTGAGCAGTTAAATGCCCTTTGAACTGTGGAGCTACAGCAGATTTCTGAAAATACCAGGGACAGACTGTGTAACCAATGAAAAAAGATCTCATTGCTGATTGGAACTCAGCAACTGCTAGTCAGGGATCTTATGACAAGAAAGACTCGATTTGCTGAGCACATTTTAAAGGATTCAGCAGGAAAGGCATGTTTATGGGCACTGGCAAGAAAGTTGATGGCAGAAGCACACGAGGCAGAAAAGATCTTGGATGGACAATATGGTACCCTGCGTAGATTCTAAAAGACTATTCATCAACAGAGATTAACAGAGGATCATACAGAATAAGCTACTGTGGTTGCAAACCTCTGCCAGATTCCACCCCAAAGGTGGCTGCAATTCAATGATGGGTGAATTGATTCTCCTACTGTTTCTAGTACTGATCCTGCAGACCAAACTTATGCCAATTTCTCATTAAAGACAATGGGAATTTAGCCTTATTTAGGGCTGTAGGATGCACCCACAGTTTGTAAAACATTTTATGAACCATTGAGATGAAGGTGCTTTATGAATGCATCATTTTATTATGGTTTTTGTTTTGTCTTAGATTTGTGTGATTATCTATTGGGATCACACATAGCTGTCCAACTGTCACTCTCACTTGCACCATATATTCATGCATATTGTTTCCTGTTTAGTAATAATGGCCTAATTTTCAAAATTAGCCACACAACTGTACTTAATTTACATGCACAATTACAGTAATAAAGTGTACCCATTATACATCTGCACATGCAAATCAGTGATGGTTTGCATTTTCAATCAACAGTAATTTTGCATGCCAGCTATGTGTACAATTGGTTGCCACTCATTTCAAACATCAGGCCCCAATTACTATTGTAGACTTTAGAGTCTTGCATTTTTCTGAGTTACTTATGTGACTTTTTTTTTTTAACATGTGTCTGATGGAGTTTTTCATAGTGTCTTTTTCAGAGAAAAAGATCTGATTAAAAAAGTACATTAATTTATATTTTAAAAGCAAGTACTAAACCAGCTAGACACGTCTGAGGATTGCAACACACACAGTGTGTAGGATCACACTTTGTTGTGAGACCCTTGATGTCCTTTGGCACAACAGAGGAAGATAAAGAAACAGTGGCAGCCGTTTTACTCTGACTCTTGATTGTCTAAGTTAGACCATCAACGTTATTAAGAACAGGTGTTCTTACAGCGGTGGCAAACAGTAATTTCACAGTTGCTGTGTGAGATTTACTGCACGATCTTGCAAGGTCTCATGGGAAAACCATTTAATTTCATTGAGCTGTTACAGTTTATCTTGTCCCTCTTGTTACACAATACCAATGAGAAGCTGGGTTTTCTCTGGTTTAATAATACTAAAAAAATAAACCCAACGGAAATTAAACCACAAACAACTATATTCAAAAAACAAAGGGTCTGGCTGAAACCCAGGAAAGCAAGGAAATTTAAAGATAAAGGAAACTGTCCTTATTTCACCCTCTGGTGCCTGAGGATTGCTGGGATTTCCCAACGGTGCATGTTGCTAAATGCCAAACAGCATCTGGGTGTGGCCAGCCCCTCGGAAAGGGCAGAGTCCTTACAGCAAACAATCTAGACTCTCTCTCCTACCCTTTAATGGTAATGTCATGTGGCAGACTGGAATCACAGACCTTTTGAAATTTAGAAACCCTCACAGCCATGTGTGCAGGGGCGGAGTAGGACTAAGCAGGGCCTGGACTAACCAACAAGGCAAGGAGCCTTCTTGCAGTATCTCCAATGGGGAGGAAAAGACTTTCAAATGCTGTGTTTTCCTTGAACTCATGAATTTATGCTCAGTTCCCTGGCCTGTTATCTGGAAGAGGAAGACAAGCAATGACTACCTGACTCAGTACTGAGAGGTGCAGATCCACAGAACGAGCTGCTGTTCACACGCTCTGGGTGGCAGAGACTTGGAGCCTTGCTCTATGGTCCCAAATTCAGAGGTCCTTGGGCCCTGATTCTTGTGTGCTATGGATTCGGTCAAACTGCCACTGCGCACTACCACATTAAAAAACAAGTCAAGTAAACTTCTCTTACTTTTGTGGGCTGAAATGGAGGCGCTTAAAGCTCTGTGCCACTGTAATATACATAGTAGCTGTCCAATAGTACAGTTTAATTTAAAGATGATTTGGAGCTTACACATTTCTTTACAGTAAAAGTTACTAAATTAAAAAGGGCCAATTTTTAAATATAGACACCTAAATTGTGCTCACAACTGCATGTGCAAGATGGATATTTTGCAGGTGCAACTTATATGGTTACGTTTGCAAATTTGGTCTGTAAGGTATGTACAGAAAAAAATCAAATGCCTAACTATAAGGGAACTAGATGGCCCATGTGTTTGGAAATGGGATCTGAATCCTTTCAGCTCTAGATTACTGATTCTAATTCAGCTCAGGCTGACTGTGATTGAAAGTTATCTGATTGGAGATCAGTTTCTCATGTGGAAAGCTCACTGGTGCCCACATGACAAAAGCCTACACAACTGGTACTGACAACCGCTTCTTGATTGTTTTTTTATTTTTCAGAATTACCACAAAAACAAGAAGAACTGTTTTGTTGCCCAGATCTAAAATGGAATCACATCTGTTTACACCAAGATTGAATTTGGTTCTTGGTGCAAAGAATGGACAAGAGAGCCAGCTAGTAAGTGTTTAAGAAGGAACAAACTCCAAAATAAAGAAATCAACTTTGCATACTCGGTTGTTAAGCAAATACTTTTCCTGATAAAAGTATTTGCTAGTTTCATTATGACAGCTCGTGGCTGCACGGTCTTTGCTCCCAATCCAGGTTAAATGACAATGCTCCACCTGGTAATATCTTGGTGGAGCAGGTTTGCCCACACAAACATTTTGTTTTTTACCATCATAGTTTTGCCATCAGCTTCCCAAAGTATATTGAAAAAGCTGGTCTCTGTCAGCTGTCCCTTCCTTACCAGTTCAAAATGTTTATCACAGAGTGATATTTGATTATCCATCTCTTTAATACTTCGGACACTGGAGGATTTCCTGTTCCCTCCTTCTGATTCTGTGCTGCCTCACAAAGGTTTGGCCTTGGTGTATACAGTCACCGAGAAGGGAAATGAAAAAAGCAGGCAGTGGCACTGAAATTGCAGATGTGCCAAACTACTGAGAAATAACGTACTACGCACCTTCCACAACTTCTGCATTCCTGATGACCATTCTTGCAGGTGCATACCTTAGCAGAGAATATAATAAACACATCTGGTTGGGATGTTCACTCTCCTAACTGAAGTCCCATTAAGTAAATAAGCCCCACATTCATTCTAAAAGTCTGGTAAATTCAATGTTTGTTGATTCTATTGCATCGTATCAGCATCTTCTACAATACACAGATTAAAAAAAAGTGATTAAGGAACAGAACTACAAGATTATTAAAAAAATCCCACATTTTAAAAGCAGAAATCATGTCCAAATGGTCAGACATGCTATGTGCCAAAAATATTTTACTGTTTTTTAATATGTGATACACTGTGCCTCTGTCGGATGCCTGTACCCCACACTTGCATGGAGATGGCCTCACTAATCTAATAAGTCTTTTTTCCTCTTCTAGCGGCTGTGATTCAAATCGCTTTCTTTAATGAAACATTGACAACCTCTTTCCTGGCCTGATGTCCCAGGGATATAAACCTGAGTCTGCCTCAGATTCTCCTAAATCAAGTGTTGTTCCCTTATTCAGGAAGGGGATTTAAGCAGAGGGAAAATATATCAGAAAAAACAAACAAACAAAAAGGGCTGGGATCACCATAATCACTGCGTTCTTATTTTCGGTTTTCTGAAATTTTCCATTACCAAGGTCTGTAGGCCCCCGTTATCTCTGCCACACACACAGTTAAGAGGTACAGTATATGTGCTGTGCTGCTGGCTATGGTGGCATTACTGGGAGTAAAAAGCCATATGACCACACCCCACCTTCCGCACAGGAGGTGTCTGTGTTACTGAGTATTTACTCAGTAACTTAGTTTTCAATATAATGATATTTCCTCTTCCGCCCCCTCGCTCACCACTTCCTCTCTGCAGTGGCCAGTGATATCTCATCTCCCCGTCAGTAGCTGCTTTGGTGCCCGGAGGGGAACATGAATCATTTCTGGATCTTTTTGTACCTTAGGCCATGACTACACTAGAGAATTTTGCCATCACCGCCTCCTACTATGCTTGTAACATAACACGTGTCCACAACCAGAATTGTCACTAATGGTTCACACCAGCACGGGGATGGGACTTTATCTGGTTAACCATCATGTCACAGCTGTACTGTTGCAATGGCAGAGTAGACTAAGTCCTGGTGCAATTAGCCCTTCCACTGGAATCCCACTATGTTCCAGTCCACCCTTCAGTCTCTGCTTTGACAGCTCGAGGCCCCGGTTCTATCATCAAAGTGCAAACACATGCAAATGGATACTATGGATATTGTAGGCCAGGGAACTGACTTCCAGGTGTGTGAAAATTTGAGGTTTTTGAAAGTTTTTCATCCCAAATGAAGATGAACCTCCAAAATTCAACATTTTTCATGCACCTAGAAGTCTGCAGCATTTCATTTCTGAAACACTCTGGCAGTGGAACCGTTCAGTGTTTCTGAAATGAAATATAGACCTCAGGCTCCCAGCTCCTCATGACTCCAGTAGTGGCTCCCTAGTAACTCACCAGGCAAGGAGACAGAGTAGCCCTGGCTCCCAAGGTCCCTGCCAGGTGGGCTGCTGAGGAGGCAGGGAAGGGAGCAGACAGGCAGGAAACCTGCCTGGCATCTGTTGGAAATTCTGTCCAAAATTCATCCCTTGGAACTTTTCGATTTTGATGAATTGGCATTTTCTGATGGAAAATTTCCAAATAGCTTGATGGCTCACACCAAATTTATTTGGCTGATAAACCATTAAGAGGTCACAAAACCTCCCTATTGCCATTAGTTTAGAGGGGAGCTGAGTAAGAGGAGACATGATATATGTATCTAAAATAATTGAATCCTCCTGTAATATAAAAATCAGGGGACACTCAATGAAAATAAAAGTCAACCCATTTGAAACTGATAAAACACTGTATTATACAACATGTAATTAATCTCTGACACTCACTGCCACAATATATCATCATCGAGATAAAAGCTTAGAAGGGTTCATAGGAAGATTAGAGGTTTATGTGACTAGCTTCATCTGTAGTTATAATTCTTAAGATAGACCTTTTATCAGGGGTGTCAACTCATTCTTTAAGATATAAACCGACTACTGATTATTTGGGGTTAAAAGGAAACTTCACACATAGGCATCTTATTGCATAAGTGTCTATAATAAAATAATGATAACACCATCTCTTATATAGTGGGTTTCCATCTTCCTCTGAAGTATCCAGTATTGATGGCTGTCACAGACAGATTAGATGGGCCACCATTCTGATGTGGTATGGAGTGATTCCTGTGTTCCACTCTGCCCACAGGGACTATATCCCCATGCCCCCCAAATGGAGAGATAAACACACAAATGCCAGTTATTAAAATAAAAATCAATGGTGACTTGTTATGGCCTTGATGACCCCATGCCCATTTCTGTACCAGGAGGGTGTATGATGCTGCTACTAGCACTAGGTTAACTTGATCATTTGAAACCCCAGCATCCAAACTTTCCTACTTCATCTAATGAACCTGTCTCCCCCCTGCTTACTCCTTCTCCACTGAGTCCCAATATACGCTGATCATCTAAACAAATTTAGCGCCACCGAAGCTCTGGCAGCAATTAGGGTCTTCCTGCCTGTTTTCACTTGTCCTGCGTTATGACCTGAATATTGTATAAGGTAAATTTTAGCTGGGTGTGCACACAGATCATGCTGTTAAAAATGGGCTTCTCCTCCAAATATCCATCCTTAAGCGTTTCCAGCATGTTGGTGCCACTATCTGCTAGAATGTTTGCATTGTGAGCTCTCTCTAATAAAGCCTCCTTCTAAACCTAATCTATGTATGCGAGCCGGCATGTGGCCTTTCCTGAAGATGACTCAGCAGGCGCACATATGGCTGTGTGTATTCCCTCCCTACACAAACAAGCTTCAGATACTTGCTAGCTACCCAGACAGCCAGCAGGCATCTCAGACGTATTGCCTTAGGAGAGAAGGATAAAAGGCTGAGGCCTTCACAGTTGTTTTACTCTGTCATTAATAAAAATGTCAGCGTACCACAACTCCATAATAAATTCTGTGCTTGAGCCAGTGCTCCAGCTCTCTCCCCCTGTGGCTCTAAATCACCAGCATTATTTCTGCCCTCCTTCACACTTAGATGGTGGCTGTCTGCTTGGACCAGAATTAGACAAGCACAGGTGGCAGCACCTGCTGCCAAGTTTGCCAGTCTGTGTTAATTCTGCGAATGCTTCCCAGTCTTTCCAGAGTCTGTTCTGTGAGAGAAAAGGAAGCGACCGGCAGGACAATGGGCTCCTTGTTATGGTTCAACAGTATCTCTGGACTTTCTCTCCGTGGCATTCAGCAGCACACTGGTGCGGGCCGTGTGTTGTGCCACTGGGTAAAGGTGAAAAGAGAGGTTCCAGGTCTTTGGGGTGGTTCTTTTAGAAGCATATTGCAAATAGTGCGGCCTTCTCTCTGTCACCAGATCCACACATCAGATGGGGACAGGAGCTTCCATGGCTTTTGCTACCACCGCTAGTCACCAGAGGCCGATGGTGTGTCAGGGGCAGCTCTTCTCTGTTTTCCTTTTAGCATTTGTTTCCCCTTTTAGAGGATGAAACCATGTATTTCTGTTTCAACATCTCCCCTAGAGTGACCAGATGTTCCGATTTTATAGGGACCGTCCTGATATTTGGGGCTTTTTCTCATATAGGCTCCTACTACCCCACAGCCCCTGTCCTGATTTTTCCACACTTGCTGTCTGGTCACCCTAATCTCCCCTCTATGAAGAGTCTGGAAACTAGAGCAATGAGAACCAGGAGGAGCCACCCCTCTCGCTGCTACTGAAGCCCAGAAGCTGTGCTGGAAGCTGTTGTGCTCCCTTTTGCCCCAACATGGGATTTTGGCCAGTGGATTCACATACTCAGAGACTCACAGGCCATGTCACACCCTTCCCTTCACCCATCCCAACCTTATTACATGTTACTCCGGAAAGAATCACCACGGAGCACTGCTCAGCAGTGCACATGGTGGGCTGAGTTCCTTTGTGGTCCCTGCACAGTGTGCAGCTCTGATGTGTTTAGCTTCTTCTGCACCTGTCAGTGGAGGGTTTGCAGATTGAGATTTGCTTCTTGAGCGGTGTGAAACATTTACAATAGTTTAGTGTCCCCAGGGCTGTAACACTTTGCTCTAATGCTGGTTTGGTGGCTGGGGACCTGTGATACACAGGAAGTCAGATTAGGGGCTGTCCATAAATTACATAATGCATTAGGGGATTGGTGGGTCCTTAATTCTGAGTGTGTGTGTTTCAGTGTTATAAAGTGTTACAAGGGCATGGGGGGGGGGTCTTCAAAATCACCACAAATGTGATACGTAATTTATGGGCAGTCCCTTAGATGATCAGGTGGTCCCTTCTGCCTTTAAATTTCATAGCAAGGAGACACATATTCCATGCAAAACTTAGCTAGCTCCAGGTTCCATTACGAAGTTCATATACATTGCAAAAATCCCATAGAGACTGGGAGTGAAACTAGACGCAAAGTGACATGGCTAAGGTCACACAGAAGGTTAGTGGGAGCATTGGCATTAGAACCCAAGTACCCTAACTCCTAGTTCCAGTGCCCTAGACCCCACTGCAGCAGATGCACCACAGCCTCTGTGCTAAATGATTTGGCAAGATGAGCCCTCCCGTTTTCATTTTCAATGCTACTTCTTCGTTCTTTTAACATAAAGCTCAACTGCCTCAGGCAAATTCTACTGAGTGCTTTCTTGCTGGCGTGGTTTGATAGGGGTGTGCTTTGTGTACGGGCAGTTTGATTTTGAACACCAAATGAAAAGTGATTTTTTTTAAAAAATGTAATTTTTAAAAACTAAAATCAAATGTTTGAAGGGCTTGAGTTGTTTGTGTGGGAGAAGTTGATTTAATCAGTGCAACCAGGTGTAACTGATGTTCAAGGGAGTTGGAGGTATTCAGCACCTCTCAGGGTCTGTCCCAAACTGCTAGCCATGCCAGAGAGCAAGGATGTCTCAGAAAGATCACATTGCCCTCGGAGCAGCTTTGGAGGCACAGGGAACTACCTAGTTATACCTACTCTATGTACTTGTATTGTGCCCATCACCAGAGTGCCTTGACTGAATCCTCCAGGGCTAGTCTCCTCTTTCTTGCTGGGATCGGTCATCTCAACATCCAGGTCAGGCAGAGTACAGGTGAAGCACAGACGACAAGTGCTGCAGAGTCTGATCTAATTCCTATTGATGGTTTTTGTTTTTAACTTTTTATGAAGGCAAACTTACAATAAAATGTTAACGTACTATATGATATATTCAGGATCAGGTTAATAATCAAGGAACGTGGATAAAGATTCTGGCTTCCTGACTGGGAAGTCCTCCTCTTCTAAGTACACTGGACAGAGTAACCAAATTTCTAAATACCTATCTGGTTTTCAGCACTTCACTTGTGTCAGTACTTGATGTGAAAGCTTTTCCATTACAAGAACAGCCCATATTTTACTGGACCACAATTCCAGAGACAAAGTTACATTTTCCCCACAATGTGCAATACAGAGTCTAGCTGCTAACAATCAAATGGAATTAATTTGTCATTCTGTTTAAAATGCTGGAGCATTAAGTAAGCAAGGGATCTCTAGAAAGCTGGCATTTTGTCATATGATGAATCTCTTTAATAATTACCTCCCCAAGCCACTAATTCCTATACAGAACCTGATGGCCTTAATCTATCCAGTTTTGAAACATTAAGCTTTGCCTTAATTTTTTCAAAATTCTAGCAACTCTCTTACCTTATCCACCAAGTGAGAAGATGCCATCTTCATCAAGCTATACGAAGCAGGGAGTACTGAAGACGACTTTTGCTTTTAGTCCAAGGTAAGCAATGGTTTGAAGTTTTTGAAAGGGACTGTCTATTCATTTACAAACTCCCAAGGGTTTTTTAAATGCTGAATATTAAGAACTCACTATGACTCAAAGACTTTGTCAGCATGAATAATCTGGCATCATTCTTCAAAGAGTCTTCTACCTTAGATGCTTTAATTTGAACCACTTTAATTTCAATTAAACCAGTTGAGACCAAATTTAAATTTAAATAAAAATACATCTTATTGCTTTTAGAGGAGTATGTATCATTTGCAATAAAACTTGCAACTGCTGTGTCTCCCATAAGAACCCATTCCTAAACAGGACTTTTTTTGATCTAGTGGCACATTTATTTATGTGATTCTAGTGATGTCTTCCTCTTGTGGAACTATTTTACAGTCCCCCACCATTCGATGAAAACACCTTCTGCAGCTGAAGTTAAATAGCTAAAGTTCCTCTAACATTAAGAGCCTCCAGATTTATTTGCTAATCTGAGTGTCAGATGGGGGGAAGATGAGGGAGGAGATTTTCTTGCATTTGGGAGTGTTCACTTGCCCCCTTCCCCGGATTTGTAGGCACTACTAAAGCATCTTGGCTCCATACGGTTTCTTTCTAGCTTACAAAGATACTATTATACAGAGCAAAATTGTTTTGATTAAATGGCAGCAAGTTAAAAAAAATCCTGGTGGAGCAGACTCCTGGACCTACTGCTCCTCCCTAAAGAAACAGTGAACAAACTCAGTGCTGACCTACAGCCTCCAGCTCACTAGTCAGTAGAGCAGGGGTAGGCAACCTATGGCATGTGCGCCAAAGGCGGCACGCAAGCGGATTTTCAGTGTCACTCACACTGCCCGGGTCCTGGCCACCGGTCCGGGGGGCTCTGCATTTTAATTTAA
This sequence comes from Natator depressus, assembly GCF_965152275.1. Taxonomy (NCBI): domain Eukaryota; kingdom Metazoa; phylum Chordata; order Testudines; family Cheloniidae; genus Natator; species Natator depressus. Next base: position 221,326,208 of record NC_134234.1, on the reverse strand, counting down.
TTTTAAATGAAGCTTCTTAAACATTTTAAAAACCTTATTTACTTTACATACAGCAATAATTTAGTTCTATATTATAGACTTACAGAAAGAGACCTTCTAAAAACGTTAAAATGTATTACTGGCACGCGAAACCTTAAATTAGAGTGAATAAATGAAGACTCGGCACACCACTTCTGAAAGGTTGCCGACCCCAGCAGTAGATCTTTATCCCAAGGTGGAGGACAACCTTCCCCCTTTTGAAGCCACCTGTCCTACGTGGAAATGCATTAGTTCATTTGTATGCACAGTAATATGAAATGCTCACCATACTAGTCTCTCCCCCACAAGGCCTTTATTCTCCCATCCTCCACTTCCCTGCAAATTATTCAGCTCTAATGCTGGACAATACACAAGATCATGGAAACTGAGACATTACTATAGTACCTGGCTGATCATTCACTTATTGAGTTACTTCTGCTCATGAATAAGTGCAAGGTGCCACCTACACAATAGGCGTATAAAAGGATGTTACTAAGTGGAAGGACAAGTAATCTCAGTCAATGAGGCCAGAGGAATTAAAAATGGATTTATGCTAAAGAGTAGAATATGTATATTGAATAGAGGAACAAATATTTACTGACTTTAGAGTGCTGTCAACATTAATGCTGCAATGACACGTTAAACATTATCCTTTCTTTAATAGAGAAAAGCACATACACACACCAGAACAGACCTGAACCCACCAAAAACCCTGTGCAGTTCAAATCACAAAACGTCTGGAAAAGTAAAAGTTGAGCTTCCCATGGCAATGTTAACTTGGTTACCTGACCCGTCTTGTATATTTAATGAGAAACAAAAATTAAAATGGCAGTTAACAAGAAACACAGGCATAAAAATACTACATGCATTCAACCAAGTCAAGCTAACACTGCTTTTGGAACTTTTACATTTCTTGATTTCTTGTGATTTTAATTCTGCAGTGTTAAAACTGGTTTAACAAAAATGTTTGCACTCTACGTTTTTTTTATCAGTTCCTTTTGAAAGTGCATAATATGACACCTATGGGTTTGCTGCTATTACTCATGTGAGTATAGTAGTCCCATTCATGTTAGTGGGGCTATTCCTGTTAATGAGGACAGGAGCAGGCCCCAAGTGTTACAGTCTAGAGAGTTAAGATACATAGAACACTGTGCGCCGATCAAAGAATGCATACCTGACAGCATGCATTACTGTGTATGCGGAACTCTCAAGATACTCTTTAGAACTGTCAATGCCCTGTACACAACATTCAAATTTCATAACTTTGATAAGTTACAACCGGTTGTTTTCAGGCTTTGTCCTGATGTACTCTTCAGCGAACATTATTTACATGAAAATTTTCAAGTTCAGTCCTTTTTCTATTATCTACTGAAAAAAAAGTAGGGCCATTTTTAATTTTTTTTTCCTCACTGAGAAAGGGTTTTGGTTTTGTGTGTTTTGAAAAGGTACACACTGGCATACAGCTCAGATAGGGTTGAAGGGATTTGATCAAATTGACCTGTATCCAAAATCTCCTTTGGATGAACACTAAGCAAGGGAAGTTCAATCTGAAATGGTTTTTTTAAAGTTGTGATCATAGGAAGACAGGACATAATAGATAACATTTTGTGTATTGAACTATCCAGTTGCTATCTAATGTTTTATACCTAGTCATAGTTTTCCATTTTTATAGATATATAGATCTGCATGCACACAAAAATAGTGTGTGTGTATGTATACACACACACACATATATACACACAGAGACAGAGAAACAAATATAAACATTTTGAATAAAATTTTCCTAAGTACTTGAGTCCCACTGAAAGTCAATGGGAAGGTATATGGACTTAGGCTCCTAAATCACGTAAGCCCTTTAAAAATGTGTGCCCTTTGTCCATTATATTAACGTATTGACTCCTGGGATCAAAAAGTATCAGCTCTCCAACAGTGTACAGCAACACTAAATGTCACATTTGTATCATCGTACCCTACAGCCCCAGTCATGGACAGCACTGTGCTAGGAACTGTACAAATAACAGTTCATGGCAGGAAGGAAAGAGTACCATATCCAAATGAAAGGGGTATATATATCACCTTGATGTCTCAAGCCAGCTGAACAGGAAAACTGCAGTTTAACTAATGTAAAAGCTCTGGTGACTGCTTCTGGATGCTCACATGTTGTGTCTAGCTACTGCGCTTGGGGGAAGTAAGAGGCTAGTAATTAACATCAAATTAGTCCAGAGCCCGTTGAGATTCTACTTTCATTCACTCTGATCAAGCATCATGTTGTAAAGCAAACAAAAATGAAGAATGTTGCTATTTTTAGGAATGTTTCTCATCATTTTAATATATTAAACAAACAAGCCAAGCCTGATTTTAATTATTTTTTTTTAAACTCATGGAAAATCTGCACTTATGGCACTGCATAATATCACTGTCAAAAGCCCCAACGCTTTTAATGGCTGCATGTGAATTAAAAAAAAAAAATCTTTAGCTTAGTGACCACAGCAAATCATATTTTTACAGCTGTCAAGGTTCTCATTTAAGATATAAACCAGAATCCAAAAGTGATTTTGTCTTTGTGTTGCATGAAGATAGTCTACTTATAATAGCACTGACATTTTTTATGCTGGGGGCAGGGCAAGAAAGAATAGCTGAATGGGAGAAGAGGAAGGCCAGGGCTTGACAGCAATTTTGTGCTGGCCAGCAATGTATCAATATATCCAAAGACAATAATTTGGAGATTCAGGTTTCACATCACAAGTTACTGTTCTGTTTATATTTTGAGTGCAAACAGTTAAAGTCAAAAGGCCAGATTCTCTATCAAAATCTGCTTCCTTTGCTGTACACTCAGGTGGTGCAAAGGAGCTGGAAATGGGCTTCAAATGGCCAGCAGAGAATTCCCCTGGTGTAGAGGAATTCCCTGCTGGCATAGATGGATCTGGATCCTGCACCAGTTGTACATCCCCCTTCACAGTGTAAGGGGCATGTCAGATGAGGGAGCACATGTGGTGTAGTGGTACAATCATCTACTGGCATAAGGTCTGTTAAGGACCCTATCCCAGAAGTGTACCTTAAAACAGCCTAGTGACTGCACCATATACCTCTGGGATCAGGGCCAACCAGAGCTCAGGCACAAAACAGAATTGGCTCTATAACTAGTTTGGTGGAATTTCAGTATAATTTCAGGTTTCAGAGTAGCAGCCGTGTTAGTCTGTATCCGCAAAAAGAACAGGAGGACTTGTGGCACCTTAGAGACTAACAAATTTATTTGAGCATAAGCTTTCGTGAGCTACAGGGAAAACTTATAACTAAATTTACGGCAAACAGTGTTGTGCTGCTTTTAATGTACTTTGAAACCAAGCACTGAATACACTGTTCAAAGTGCTTTGATTTTTAAGTGAGTTTAGTGCTGGTGAAAGGTTCCAGTGTGGTAACACCAGAAACGGACACCTCTTGCACAGATTCTGCAAACACTTATGCTTGTGAGTAATTTTATGCACATGGGTGGGCCCACCAAGTTCAGTGGCTGTACTCATGTGTGCAAACATTTGCAGGATCAGAGCTTTGGTGCACAAAACAAGAAGAGTACTGTCTTACATCCCCACAGTGCCCACCAACAGCGTCTTGAACTCTGCCCTGATGAGTTGTTCTTTTAATTGCAAGAACCAGAGTTTGTATTTAACAATTACATTTGTTTTGCACAAGCACTGCCTATCACAGAAACCAGAGCCTGCTGTAGAATACTGCCTGATCTGTCCCTTGCATTCCAGCACTCTGCCTTCCAAAATGGAGAATGGCCTTTGGTCTCTGAAACCACATCCACATCCGTATGCAGCTATGATACAGCTGCTTCATACACCACAGGAGCATCTTTCTGCTATGACTAACAAAGCTGCCAGTTGTGATGTCTGCCATACAAGCATCACAGATGGTCAACATTATATTTCCTGAACAGATGTACAATTTACCTGGCAAAAAAATATGCACCTGAAATTTAAAAAAAAAAAAAAATAAAAATGTTTTGCACTGACTAAAAGGGCTTTTTGACTAGGCTAATGCACAGAAAATAAAACTGAGTCCAACTGGTTCTGATTACAGATGGGCCCAAACCCTGAGCACCTCCAAGTTTTTGGAAAGTTCAGATCCACCTCTGAATTTAGGGCTTTGGGCCCATTTCTTGTTCTGACCGCCTTAGATCCTCAAATGGATGGTTTTATTTAGAAGAGGAGCTAAAAAGCCTAAACAGACTTTTAAGACCCTAATACCTCTAATATTAGCCAATGCAATAAATGTATGGGCAGCAATAGGCACCCAGTGAATAATCTGGTCTCCTTTTTAGGGCTTGTCTTCACTGCAAAGTTAATTCAAGTTGTATCTTGAGTGCTGCCCCTAATCCAAGTCACACAGAATCCCTTGATTTGAGTCCAGTGGTGTTTTTAACTCAACTTGGCTGGTCATCAGGAGGTATAGGCTAAAGCTCAAGTAAGCACAACTCATCAGCTGCTCACCCACCCACTTTGCAGGCTAATGGCAGTCAAGCATTGCTAGTCATCCAATGCCTTCCCACAGTTCCCCCCACATGCCCAGAAATCACAGTCAAGTTCTCCCACAATTCATTGGGAAAGAAGACATCAAGCAGCTCAGTGTACTGCAGTGCTAAGAACCACGGGAAGTGCCCCAAGAACTGTCAGGGCCACGCGCAAGTGACTACTGCACCCCAGTGGCTACAACAGCTGGAGTTAGCCTAGCCCTAGTGAGAGTGGCCCCACTCCAATATAACAATCAAGTGTAGATAGCTCTAGTTAACTCTGCAGCTGCACTAGATGGTAGCTCTGCAGGATGTGAATTCAGTCCTTCCATCACCCTGTGAAAAATAGCACATCACGTATCTTAAGTTACTTGTTCTGGGAAAGGCACGTACACATACAAAAGCAAAAAACTATAAAAACCTTTTTGCTGCACGAAGATTTAATGAATACACTACTTTTTAAACTGTGGATTTATTCATTTAAAGTACATTCATGCTCTGGTCATAGAATATCAGGGTTGGAAGGAACCTCAGGAGGTCATCTAATCCAACCCCCTGCTCAAAGCAGGGCCAATCCCCAATTTTTGCCCCAGATCCCTAAATGGCCCCCTCAAGGATTGAACTCACAATCCTGGGTTGAGCAGGCCAAAGCTCCAACCACTGAGCTATCCCTCCCCCTCCTTTGTTTCCATTTTATGACTATTTTTTTTTTTTTTAAGTTGGCTGTTGACTTCAGGATTTGTTTTAAACTTTTTTTTTTTTTTTTTTTTTTTTTTTTTATGAACAGCTGGGGCATATTAAGCATGTTTTTTTCACAGTAGTGTTTTATACCAATACTTGATAATGACACACCTGTAAACACTCTGTATAATGAGCACCGTCAGGCCCTCATGGAATGCGTCTGCCACAGTCTGCATGGCAGAAATGCCGGCTAACTCCACCCCCAGCGCTTAATCCAAAACTTTCTTCCACACGTCTTTCCCCTTCTTAATTTCTCATGACACAATGTTGAAAGTTATTACTTAACTGCGTAAAGAAAACCATCTGCCAGTTATTTACCTGCTCACATGTGGACCAAGTACCCAAACATCCCTACCACAAACCCAGGCAAATGCACAGCTTTGGAAAAAGCAGAAAATTGGGTGCAGTCATTTGACTCTGCTGCTCCACCAGGTGAGTCTGTAAAATCTGTTGCCTGCCAATGAACAACCAGGGCTCCAAATACCATTTCTGACAATTTAGGCCTGTCTGAATAGACATAAAACCTCCTGTGAGAGCGTATGGCAAATGACATTTTAAGAATTGCACAACGTATATTTAAATGTTCACATGGCCAAATATTAGCATGCAGACAGTCTTCATGCTAGTCTATTAACCCTGTTTCTGATGTCATATATCACACAAGTTCACATCAGAGTCCAAATTCAGGGGTGCCATTTAGGGAAGGTGGGGGCGGGACTGGTCTCCACGTGGGTGGAGATTGGTGGTGAATGGGGGGGGGTGTTACCCCCACCAAACTGGACCTGTTGCAGAGGCAACACATGGTGGTGGAAACCCAGATTTCTGCTTTCCATTTGGCTCTGCTCCCTCCCCAAGCCCTGCACACAGCACCTAGCTACCCCTCCCTGCACCCTGAGCTACCCCCCCTCCCTGCACACAGCCCCTAGCTATGCCACCTCCACCCTGAGCAGTTTTCAAACTTTTTGAGATGAGCCCCCTCTGAGTTATAATTTTTGGTTGTGTTTCCCCTCCCCCTCCCACCCCACCCTCCAATCCAGACAGACTCGGTGGCCTGCTGAGGTGATGCTCCATCTCCAGGCCCTGCTGTGCGGAGCTTGCCTGAGCCCCACTGGGCCCTGCCCCTGCCCCCCCCAAATATAGAAGTCAAATTATGCCTATGAAAAGAACTAGAGTTTTCAGGTTCCTTAAGTAGCCCCTGGAATAACTATAAAATTCCCCTCCCCCACCCACAATCTGAAATGGCACCCCTGCCCAAATTACCATCCAAAAACGCTGCTGTCATAAGGCCACATATGTTGCAAAGTTTATTATACCCCTAGTTTTCCTTCCAGGAAGGATAGCATCTTCAAAAATGCTCAGTGTTGGCCTAACTCTGCTCCTGTTGAGGTCACTGCACGTTTACTATTGACTTCAATGGGAACAGAGCTAAACCAACATCGAGGGCTTTGAAAATCCCACCCAAATTTTCCAAAATAGCATTCATCTGAGGATGGAAAAATGGTAAGGAAAAGGTGATCACAGAAGTGTAGGACAGGAAGGGACTTTGAGAGGTCATTTAGTCCAGTCCCCGGCACTCCAGGCAGGACTACGTAATAGACAGACCATTCCTGAGAGGTGTGTCTCGTCCAGGTTTTATTACTAGTGATTACAACTTGATGATAATATGAAAAGCAGCCACATAAATCTGAGACAAATTCTATACGCAGGGTAGTGCAATCCCACAGTCAACCTGGAGGCAGACTTTTGCCAACATTCTTTAAACCACCTTTATCAATTTTTTAACGACTAATACGAATGCTACATATCCAACTCTGAAACGGTCTTTGAAAAATCTGATCCAGACTTCTGTCTGCCTCACCATTAATTTTTGTATATTTGGGGCATGAAGACCTTTGTAAAAGGAGAGGCAGGCATCTCTTCAGAGATGCTCTGTACAGAGTTGTGTGGGTGGCTCTATAATGGAACTTTGACTCCAAGCTCTCTGAACCTGGTGAATTTCATGGGGCCATTCTTTGTGGGTCTTCTAAAATATCTTACTCCCAAGGAGCGTGTGCTTTCTATTAGCATCACCACTGTCATATGCTCTGATGGGATTAACACTTGCTACTATTGGCTAATTCCAGACATACATTGCTTCAATTTCCTTCCCAGTATGAGGCTTGAAAACATTATATATGTATTCCTTCTTATTCTAACCAAATTGGCCAACTGATAGTGATTTTAAAACAATAGCTCTCTCTCACGACATGTGGCAGTGATAGCCTTAGCCTTCCAAAGGTAATGTGCTCAAGATTTTGTAGAAAATAACTAAAAAAGTATCAGAAGCAATAGATTGCAATAGATTGGCTGTTAGCAGTCGGCATTCACTGAGCGTTAAATTGCCTGCAGGCGTAAGTAAAACTGTGCTTAATTGCTCACATTTTCTTTGTGAGGATGCTCTCTCTCTTTAGGAATAAAAAGAGGAAAACAAAATGGATGGGATTTTCAAAAGCACTCAGTGTTGCCTTAACTTTGGGAGCCAAGTGACTTCAGATCCACCTCTAATATGAGCCAGTAGTCCATTTATATTTTCCCCTCTTATAGTATCACAGGGCACATTTTACCTGCAGGAATAACAACTTACTAGAACAGAGGGCAACTGTCAAGAGCACACATGCTGCAAATGCCATCAAATGCAACTCAGTCATTTCAAAGACATTTTTACAATATCATCTCTGCAGCTTGCTTAGACATTTGTTAAAAGCAAATGGCATCTGGGGAGCCTGGAAACCCAGAGCAGCCATTAGGTATGTCTAAAATATGCATCATCTGTTTAGTGCCATATCCCCTTACCACACTGCCTCTTCTCGGAGGCCAGTCCCTTGAGATTTACAAGAAGACAGATCAGAGAGAAATAGGAGATCCATCTGCAACCTGCTGATTAGCAAGTCATCAACAGATTAATCTGTACAAAGGGATCAGGGCATGAGGCTCAGACTGGTTAAGTACATATATGGTAATAAAAGCACAAGTGACACAAACATGAGAAAAGCCAGATGATGTGACTTCTGGGGAAAGCACCTTTAAAAAAAACGGGTGGGCGGGATCATGGAGTGATTCACTCCAGAAGATTTGGCACTGATCTGAAATCAATGGGCTCAGCCTAATCACAGTTTCCTTTCTCTCTGGGCACGAATCTCTGCAAGCCAGAGGAGCTGGTGGGCGTATGGTATTTGAAGCGGTCTTATTTTCTCTGAGCTAAAAATACTTTGAAAACGTTGGTTTTATTTTCCATTCCTAACAGCTGAGCCTTGGTCCTGAGGGAATGTATGTTATCCCACTGTGAAAATATCTAAACAGGTGGAAAAGGACAAGGGAGGGGGAAGAGGGCTAGACAGACATTAAACAATTCCTGTTTCCTTTGTTAAAAAAAAAAAAAAAAAAAAAGCAAAGCAAAGCAAAAGCAAAAGCAAAACACAAACAAACAAAACCACACAAAACAAAGCTATGGCTCTGCAGGTTTTAAAACTAAATGGAAAAAAATCCAAATCTCCTTGTCTGAACTGAACAATTCTGTATCATTTTTGGAAGCAAGAGAGAAAAGTAGAGGTGAAAGTATTATAGGAGGATATTTTGGGCAAACTCTACTGCTGTTCCAGTCCTGGGCCCCTGCACAATTCTGCCAGTGCACTTCATTCTTTACCTGTCACTTTTCTGTTATGCCAGTCTTAAGTCCCTACCCAGCCCTAGCAATGCATCCACCTCAGTCCTTAACTCTACATCCTCCCTTGTTCCAGTTCTAGGCTTTTATAAAGCTTTGCCAAGCATCTCGGTCCTGGCCAGTACCTCTTGTTTGACTACTCCTGTGCCTCTCCAGACACAGACTGTCCATCCTGCTGAATTCTGCCACATGTTATGTTGTTTTGCAATATGGCCAACTTTCCATTTATAATCAGGATTTTGACAAGTGAAGCTTTTTTACTTGAAACCCAGGGTGGGTTTGAACCAGGCTCCCCAAGCGAAAGGCTAATGCAGTAACTCTATTCTGCTGCTGATCCCCAGCTTATTTTTTGGTAATGGCTTTTTACAGGGAAAAAAATTCCAAAAGATTTATTCTCTACAAAGTGAAGTCAATAAAGTAATTCAAAGTTTCACTCAAACTCTCATAGAGATGATTAGCTCAGAAACTTTAATCCAAAGCGATTTTCAAAACTGAGGAATTTCCTAAGCACCACCTGAGATTTTTCTATTGCTTACAAGGTTTTTGAAGATTGCAAATCCTGCCAAAAGACTTCTTCAAATTAAATCTGAAAAATGTAAAGGCAAGTCCAAATCGGATAAGCAGCCCAATGAATTCAAACACTTCAGGGATCAATAACCTGTGTGTGAGCTTCTCACTGAGGGGATGCAAGTTAGGGAACAATCATGAAAAATAGAACAAAAAAAAAGGAAGTCTGGGAACAAGACTGAAAGAATGCAGCTTCCACATCAGCAACTTACAGACTCAAACTTTAGGGCCAGAAGGGACCATCATAATCATCTAGTCTGACCTCCTATACATTACAGGCTACAGAACCTCACCCACCCACTCCAGCAGAGGGCCCACAACTTCTGCATTACTGAAGGCCTCAAATCTGGATTTAAAGACTTTAAAGAGAATCCATCATTTACTCTAATTCAAACCAGCAAGTGACCCGTGTCCCATGCTGCAGAGGAAGGTGAAAACCCCCAGAGTCTCTGTCAATCTGTCCTGGGGAAAAATTCCTTCCTGACTCCAAATATGGTGATCAGTAAGTTAGACCCTGAACATGTGGACAAGACCTACCAGCCAGATACCTTGAAAAGAATTCTCTGCAGCAACATAGAGCCCTCCCTAACTAGCGTCCCATCTCCGACAACTGGAGATATTTGCTGCTAGCAGATGTGGATGGCATTGTAGGTAACTTCATCATACCATCCTCTCCATAAACTTATTAAGCTCAGTCTGGAAACAAATTAGGTTTTTTACCACCAGTGCTCCCCTTGGAAGATTATTCCAGAACTTCAGTCCTCTGATAGTTAGAAACCTTTGTCTAATTTCAAGCCTAAACTTATTGATGGCCAGTTTATATCCATTTGTTCTTGTGCCAACATTGGCACTTAACTGAAATAACTCCTGTTCCTCCATGGTGTTTATCCCACTGATGTATTTATAGTGAGCAATCGTATCTTCCCTCAGCCTTTGTTTGGTTAGGCTAAACAAGCCAAGTTTCCTAAGTCTCTTCTCATAAAACAGATTCTCCATTTCTCTGATTGTCCTGGTACCCTTCTCTGCACCTGTTCTAGTTTGAATTCATCTTTCTTAAACACGAGAGACTAGAATTGCACACAGTATTCCAGATGTAGTCTCACCAGTGCCTTGTATAATGGCAATAACACTTCCCTAGCTCTCCTGGAAATACTTTGCCTATTGCATCCTAGGGTTACACTGGTCTTTTTCATGGCTGCATCCCATTGGTGGCGCATAGTCATTCTGTGGTTGACCAACGCACCCAGGTCTTTCTCCTCCTCTGTCACTTCCAACTGGTAAGTCCGCACTTTATAATAAAAACTCTAGTTGTTAGTCCCTAAATGCATCATCTTGTACTTTGCACTATAAAATTTCATCCCATTTCTATTACTCCAGTTTTCATAGTCGTACAAATCTTTTTGCATGATATTCTGATCCTCCTCTGTATTGGCAATACCTCCCAATTTGGTCTCAATTCTCTGTTGCTCCTGTCCTGCACTTGGCACTAGAACAGGGTAGAGGAGAGAACCAAAGGTGGCTTGAAGGCTGGGTTAACTTACTCTCAAGTAGCAATAGCCAATTACTGGTGTCCACCTGGCATGAATACCTGGAGTGCAGCAGTGTAGGAGGAGGAGCCAGTGTAGACCCATTCTGGCAGCTCTCTGGCCAAGGTGCCCCCTTGTATCCAGGTATTCCTGTGGGGCTATTTCTGCTCTCCTTAAACAAAGAGTGAATCGGCCCCACATGCTGTGTGAGCAAAAAGAATATTCAGCTTTACTGTCTACAGTAAGTTGAGGGACTTGTATGGCTCATTCAGATTCCATTATGCAACAGTTTAAGTCAAACATCCACTGAAATGGATTCAGAGTAAGGCTGAATAAAATAATCCCAGAATAATGAATCTGCTATCACCAACTATAGAGGTGCTCCAGACTTAGAGTATGTCTACACTATACTGATGTATGACTATATATATTGATATAGCTGTACTGGCATAGCCCCCTCGTGTAGACGCAGCCTATACTGACAGAAGGCGTTTTTCTGTATGTGTAGGATGTAACATAACCTCTTATGTTAGCGACATCAGTGGATCCCTCCATTGGCACAGCTGCATTTACACTGTGGGTTTCATTGCCATAGCTCTGTCAGTTAAAGGTGTGGTTTTTTCAGTGTACGCCATGCCTGGTAACTTTTCAGTGTAGACCAACCCTTAGCCTGTCACAGCTAAACTTTGAACCAATTACAACACAGGGTGAGGATTCCATGGGTAGACACAGGCAATGAAGGCCTAGGGGAGGCCAGTGAATAAGAAGTCAGAGTCAATGAAATGTAAGATGGCCAAATCATGAATCACAGTCCCCATTCATTCGAACCATTTATTTTAACGTAGACTGTTAAGGTTGCAAAACCTGTGGTTCAGTTTTGACGAAAAGGCTAAAACTGAGGAAGTATGATTCGGAGCCTGTTGGAAGAACACAATCTAATGCTGACATAGCTTGCAAGGCAAGGGTACAAAAAAGCAATTATGAGGGTGCGTCTTCATGAAAATGGACCCTAATTTATCATTAGCTTGAGTTTTCAGTGCCACTCAGGGCATAATACTGTGGCCCAGGAACTTCTTTGTGCCCACTGGCAGTAGGTGCACGGGGGCCTGGGATTTTACAGGAATCCCCCGGGGTCAGATATATGCACAATAATTCACCAAAGGGTGGCATGTAAGGTCTCTACTGAGAGCCAGTAGCCCACTGGTCATCATAATCACTGGGAAATATATGTACAGATAGTATTTAAGAAGTTATGTAGTAGAAATTATAGTAGAAATCATGTTCTTAAAGCCTTGAAGTTGAAGGTAGCTCACCAGGAGATGACGTGCCTCAGACAGGTTCTGTTCAGGCAGAGGGTGGAAGATGCTTATCTCTATGTCTGGACAATGAGTGCCTCACAACATAAGTGTATTTGAATACTGAGCCACCATCTAATCAAGACTGTGAAATCGACAAGGGATTTGTCTGGCATATCAGAAGAATGCAAGGAGACACATGGCATGCTTCACCTCTGGGACAAAGTGACAGCATGGCTTGTCTCAGGATCAAGGGATCACAGGCTGCCTGGATGAAAAGTGCTGGTGAGCAATACCTGATTAGAGATGAGAATATCTTGTTAATTAAGTCTAGACTCTAGAATGCATGTTAGAATTTTATTTTATACGTTACCATTTGTTTCTAACATTTCTACTTGCTCTCCCTTGAATTTTTATACTTTGTTAAATAAACTTTTTCTTGATATCACTACAAATGTATCTACGTGCTGTGTGTTAAGCAGAGCAGTGATATGGAGTGGAACTGGTAAGCCCGAGTGTACAGTTCCTAGGGGAGCAACTCCGTGAATACTGGGAGTGTCCTGTGGAATAGGGGCTGGACATTACAGGCAGGTGCACAGAGGGGCTGAGGGTTGGAGTGTGCCTGTCACTAACATGTAGAGAGACAGAGAAGCTTGTGTTGGTTGAGAGGGGAGGGCTTGTGTTGGCTGTGGTCAGTGGAGTTGTGTAGTTGACCCCCAGCAGGCACAGACAAGGCCTCCTCACACTAAGGGTAGGTGATAGCGAGGTGCCTCACAACCAGTGTTGAGCTGGAGCCGATTCGCACCGGTTCACGCGAACCGGTTGTTAAATTTTGAAGCAGTTTTAGAACCGGTTGTTAACCCGCTTCACTGCAGGGGGCGCTGAGGCTTTGATGGGCTCCGGCCGGGAAGTGATGTAATTCCTCCTCTGGCCGCCGGGGGGCGCTGCGCTGCGGGAGCCATGTGGGCTGCCGCCTGGCCCTGGGCACGAGCCCCGTTGCTGCTGCTGCTGCTCCCCTGGCCCTGGGGCTCCCGCTGCTGCCTGGTGGGTCCCCGGCTGCTCTGCTGGGCCTGGGCTGCGTCCTGCTGCTCTCCCCGTGAGTACCCACCACCTTGCCTGCAGCCAGCCCCCGTCTCCAGCCACCCGCGCACCCCCTGCCCGCAGCCAGCCTGTGCCACACACCCTGCCCTGCCTCCAGCCACCCCCGCACCCGCTGCCCGCAGCCAGCCCCTGCCGCACCCGCTGCCCTGCCTCAGCTATCCCCGCACCCTCTGCCTGCAGCCAGCCCCTGCCGCACCCCCTGCCCTGCCCGCAGCCAGCCCGTCTCCAGCCACCCCCGCACCCCCTGCCTGCAGCCAGCCCCTGCCGCACCCCCAGCACCCCCTGCCCGCACCAGCCCCTGTCTCCAGCCACCCCTGCAGCCCCTGCCCGCAGCCAGCCCCTGCCGCACGCACCCCCTGCCCCAGTGAATAAGAAGTCAGAGTCAATGAAATGTAAAATGGCCAAATCATGAATCACAGTCCCCATTCATTCGAACCATTTATTTTAAAGTAGACTGTTAAGGTTGCAAAACCTGTGGTTCAGTTTTGATGAAAAGGCTAAAACTGAGGAAGTATGATTCGGAGCCTGTTGGAAGAACACAATCTAATGCTGACATAGCTTGCAAGGCAAGGGTACAAAAAAGCAATTATGAGGGTGCGTCTTCATGAAAATGGACCCTAATTTATCATTAGCTTGAGTTTTCAGTGCCACTCAGGGCATAATACTGTGGCCCGCAGCCAGCCCGTCTCCAGCCCCCCCTGCCCTGCCCGCACCAGCCCGTCTCCAGCCACCCCCTGCCCTGCCCGCACCAGCCCGTCTCCAGCCACCCCCTGCCCTGCCCGCACCAGCCCCTACTGCACCCCCTGCCCTGCCCGCAGCCAGCCTGTCTCCAGCCACCCCCGCACCCTCTGCCCGCAGCAGCCACCCTGCAACCCCTGCCTGGAGCCAGCCCCGTCTCCAGCCACCCCCGAACCCCCTGCCCGCAGCCAGCCCCTGTCTCCAGCCACCCCCGCACCCCGTGCCCTGCCCGCAGCCAGCCCCTGCCTCATCCCCTGCCCTGCCCACAGCCAGTCCCTGCTGCACGCACCCCCTGTCCTGCCTGCAGCCAGCCCCTGCCTCACCCCCTGCCCTGTATCCAGCCAACCCCTGCCGCATGTACCCCCTGCCCTGCCTGCAGCCAGCCCCCGATGCATGCACCCCCTGCCCTGCCCGCAGCCAGCCCTGGACCCCCCTGCCCTGCCTGCAGCCAGCCCCTACCTCCAGTTATCCCCTGCCCTGTCTCCAGCCAGCCCCGCACCCTCCTGTCTCCAGCCGGCCCCGCACCACATCCCTGTCTCCAGCCGGCCCCACATCCACTGGTGCCCTGCAGGTCCCAGGGCAGTAACCCTGCACTCCTGCTTCAATGAGGGGGGCAGGGAGCAGCTGGGACCCATACATGTGCACACCCTAGGGTGACCAGACAGCAAGTGTGAAAAATCAGGACAGGGGGTAGGGGGTAATAGGAGCCTATATAAGAAAAAGGCCCCAAAATCAGGACTGTCCCTATAAAATTGGGACATCTGGTCACCCTAGCCCACCCCCAGGGAGTGGCGGGGACCCACACATGTGAAACGGAGCTCATTTCTAGTTCAGGCCCATCTTTTTTAAGAAAAAAAACTTTAGGCAGGGTTAACATACATCCGTATTTTCCTGGACAGGTCAGTCTTTTTGGTTCTTAAATCGCCGTCCAGAAAATACGGACGTATGGTAACCCTGTTGGTACAAAAAAATACATACTGGGGCACATCCCTTAAATCAGAACTTTTTATAGGGAACCGGTTGTTAAGATTTTGGCAGCTCATCACTGCTCACAACCCTAGGTATCCCTGGGGAATGTCACACATACTTAAGCCATCTGTTTGTTAAAGCTTTCAGACAGAGCTGAGAATAAGGCCTGGCCTACACTAGACAATTAGGTCGTTATAACTACATTGCTTAAGGGTGTGAAAAATCTACACCCCGAGCAATGCAGCTAAACTGGCTCAACCCTTGTGTAACTGAATTGAAATGAATGGATTTACACCAATAATCTGAAGATTACACTTTTGTAAAAAAAAAAAAAAAAAAAAAAAAAAATAATAGCAAAATATATTTACCAGTAAACTATGAAGCACAGCATACAAAATTATATAACTGTTAACCTCTTTTTTTACTCAAATGGTTAGCCAAAATGTAGAGTCTAGCAGGTCCTGTTGGTTAGGAGAAGAAACCGATGATGGCATCATTACATTACAAATAATGTACAAAATTCTGTTTCTCTGAGAGCAGCAGGAACAAAACAGCAAGAGATAATTTCTTTGCTTACAGTTCCAAGCCCCTTTCCAGCCAGCACTTAGCCAAAAAGCTCTCTCTAGGCTTTTGTAGGGCCAAGTTCCAGCTGCATTTTTGGCTTTCTGCTGCTTCTTTCTCAGCTACCCTGTTATTTCTGCTGCTTCGCTCATACAGACATAATACATGTCCTCCAAACAATACCCAAACCCCTCCATATGTGCCTTGCATGGGCTTTTGTTTTGGGCAGTGAAGTTCTTGTGTATTGTGTGGAGGCTGCTATTGTTTCAGCTGTCTGGTTCCATAAAGGGACTTAATTGTTTCTTATATTTATAAATAAAGGCAGCTGTTACACCCACTAGTTATAATTAAGTTTAGCCCAACCCATAACATTATATTACATGACAGAGCAAATCAACAAACCACATTTTGTGTTACAGTGTTCTTACTATATTTATCATGCTTGATTGCTTAGGGCCTCTGTCAACTTGAGTGGGTTTTTGATCAAATCCTTATTAATTCATCTTCAAATCATATTGCAAATTAGGGAGGTTGAAGTGACTAATCCCATAGTAAAATATTACAGTTTACACTGTACACAAAAGACCCTGCATTGAACCCTGAGGCACCTTATATACTCTGTCACTGTTCAGGAGTCATCTTTTGTCTACCATTATCAAATATCTGAAATGATGTTTTTTTCTGTATTGCAAGTAGGAAGAAAAACTGTGGCATCTCTGACAATATGCGGTAGCTATTGGCAAACTACGATTTTTAATGTAATAGTAACTATCTATCTATCTATCTCAGTCAAGGACTAAATTCTGACTGAAAACACCTAAAAAGAAATTCAGAAAGATAGACGAAGGGATTGTTAAATCATTCAGTAATATTCCACTGTTACTCATATCAAAGGTGCTGTTAATATCTAATTGTAGGAAAGTTCCCTTTACCTAAGCTAGTTAAGACAGCATTGTTATTCACTGTGAATGGGTTTGGAGAGCATGAAGTCATGGAAAACTGTCTGAATTTCTCCAGCAAAAGACATTAGTAAAGAGGATTCTGTGAGGAGTCTCACCACAAAACAGCTTAGTCAACATAAAAATGGGCTGAAGATGTGTGTGTTCAGATCTGAATCCAGATCAGGTTTAAACACAGAAGGTACATTAGGACAGTCATTCTGGTGAGGGTTTGATGGTGAAGATTTTGTTCCCCCAAATGGTGGAAATCTCACACAATCAGTTGTTCTCACCATATTTGCCCCATCTTGAACTGAAATCTCATATATCTCTGCATATGTGGTCAAGTATTGCTCTCCCGTTGGTTCACTACCATGCAATAAAGCAGAAACCTTCTAAACTCACAGTCTCAGCTTGAATGCAGATTCTCACTGGCCACCTTGGGTAAACCACTAAGACTTCACATGCCAGCCACTGGCAACCTGTCTGAAAAAACACACACAGAAGAACAACATGTGCCGACAGCTGGATTCCATGCCAGGACCTGGATTTGAAAGCTAGCTCAAAAGCCTGCACCAGGGTAAATGGCGGGTGGCATCATTCACAATAGGCCTAAAGAACTACCAAACCACAACTGTTATTTTATAGTGCTAAAATCACTTAAATCTTCAAGGAGTAACACAAATAACAGGGCTGAGAGCCTAATCCTTGATTGAAATCCAGACACTGACTGTATTATAGTTTCAGTCCAGACATGTGTCAGACATAAGAAACAAGGACAAAATAAAATAGGAGCCATCAATGTGAGCCTGCAAAACTGCGACTTAACCCTTTCCTAACGCAACCAACTTCTGCTGAAATGAACATCTCTTGGGAGGGAGGTTTTTTGAAACTAGCATTCATATTATTGAAGTGTGAGCCAATAGTGAAAATGGAGCTGCCAAATTTATCACTGGCCAGAAGATTTGTATAGGGCCCCAGAGACATTAGTATAGAGAGGTTAGAAACAGGTCAGTAGCAGAGCTTTTAACTTTCTCTGTTTTTTAGAGCCAAATAATCAATCTCACCAAACTTAGTTTTAGGTAAATTTGAAAATTTATAATGATTGATACGAGAAATGCTGCCTGATAAGAGAAGTTATAGGAGCTATTATTTCTGCTACTGAAATTAATTCCCAGAGGGGTTGCTTTGAATTAGGCTGGCTTCTCTAGCTGTGCTACATTTTTGCAATGAAACCCAATTTAGAGAAACTCACTTACCTGGCTGTTTCAGACTTACATTGTAACAGGATTTCAAAGACAGCTGTGATACAACATGGCCAGAAGGCAGCAGGAGAGTGATATAGGAGAGATATGTAAGTCCCAGGATGAGGAGAAGCCTTATTCCCTGTAGAGGGAAAAAAGGTTTCTAGAGATTAATTAAAAGCACCTGAAGCCAGTTAGAGCACCTGAAGCCAGTCACCTGATCAAACCCACCTGCTTCAATCAGCCAGGGGAAGGAGCTGGAGCAGAGTGCTGTTTGGAGGAGTTGAAGTAGAGAAGAGTTTGGAGATGTGCCTTGGCTGGCTAAAAGACCAAGACCCTAGGTAAAGAGACACCCAGCTTGTGCAGAGAGAGGGCAGGAAGCCCCACAAGGTGAAAAGCAGGAGAGGGAAGTAGCCCAGGGGAAGAAAGCACTAGTTCAAGTGATTTACCACTATCCCTAGGGCCCCTGGGCTGGGACCCTGAGTAGCGGGCGGGCCAGGGTCCCTCCCTCTCCACTGCCCTTCTGTGGGTTACTAGTGGGACAGTAGATACCCTAGTTCAGGGGCAGGAAACTGCATCCTGAATCCCCTGACAAGAAGAGGAAGCACGGGACCCATCATAATCGTGCCAGCAATTTGCCACATGTGGTGTCAGTAGTGGAATTTCCGTGTTGGGGACTTAAACCAGGGTTAGCCAAAACTATCCCATCCCCAAGATGGACGATGTGGTCAAGGCTCTAATACGAGCCACTACGGCCCAGCAGGAGGCTACCTGAATCCAAGCAACCGCCCAACAGGAGGCAACTCGGGTGCAGTAGGAGATTAATTGGCTGTTGATGAATCAGGCTGCCCAGGACCAAGCTCTGCTACAGGAGCTGGCAAACCAGATGAAGGCCCTTATGGAGCGGAACCACAATTGTGACGGAACTCGGAGTATACGGGCCAGCCACTGCCTACAGAAAATGACACGGGAGGATGATGTGGAAGCATACCTCCTGGCATTTGAGAGAACAGCCCTGTGGGAGGTCTGGTCCCCAGATCAGGGGTCTGGTATCCTCGCCCCGTTCCTGTGTGGAGAGGCCCAGAAAGTCTACTACTATATGGCTGCAGAGACTGCGGAGGATTACCCCCCAGCTGAAGGCAGAGATCCTGGCCAGATCCGGAGTAACAACAGCGTTGTGAGCCCAGAGGTTTCATGAATGGCAGTATATGGAGGACAAGACACCCGGATCGCAATTGTTTGACCTGATCCACCTGACCCAGAAATGGCTGCACTCTGAGGCCCTCAGCTCTGAGAAAATGATGGAGCTCCTGATACTGGACCAGTATATGAGGGGGCTACCACCAGGCCTTTGGGCCTGGGTTGGCCAAAATGACCCCACTACCTACGATGAGTTGGTCTCCCTCGTGGAAAGACAGCTGGCAGCCCGTGAACCGTTCCAGACCCCAGGGGGTGAGACATGGCGAACCAGGAAGCCAGCCCCAAACCCAAAGCCCCGGATTGTCAAGAACTACAGAAGAACCATAACTGGGAGGAAAGACACTGAGGAATGGCCAAGAAGGGACCTGGGGGTTTGGGAAGAGAGGGCTGGTGGGGCTGACCAAATAGCCCCAGGCAGAGGGCTGCAACCGGGATAAGGGGTTGGTGTTACGAGTGTGGGGAATTGGGGCATACAGCAGCCCTATGCCCCAACACGGAAGAGCCTATGCAGTGCAATCTGGGGGATCCTGGGGAACAATGTGGCCTAATTGGCCTGGTAGGGGTCGCAATGACCTCACATGGGTATACAAGGTCAGCCAAAACCACTGGGGTAACGTGCTTTCATGACACCACAAATTTCTACCCCACAGTCCCAGTATGGATTGAGATCCAGGGACACACTACCAGGGTAACTGCAGTGGTGGTCCTTAGGCTTCCCTACCCGGTTTTAATTGGTAGGGACTTCCCCGGGTTTGAGAACTTAATCCCCACAGTAGAGCCAGGGGAGGGTAGCAACCCCTGGGCTGAGATGGAGGCACCTACAGATAGCCTCACCCCAATTTTTGCCGAATTTGCCCCAGAGCTATTTTCATCCCCCAGCAAACCCCAAAAGTCTATGCTGGAAAAGAGGGCAGATAAAAGGCTAGGGACCAGGATTCTATCAGAGAACCAGAAAGCCTCCCTTGTTGGTAAGCAAACCCGTTCAGGAGGCCAGGAGAAAATTCAGGCCAGTGAGGACTCAGAGGTGGTTCCTAGCCCAAGTAGGGGCCACCCAAGGGACGGAGAAGAAATAGGTCCCATGGAGTTAGGTCAGATTGGTACTGCACGTGAAAATTTCGGGCAGGACCAAGCTAATGACCTGCTATATGCAAATGTGAGGGAGGAGGTAGTGGAAGTAAATGGCGTACCTGTGGAAGGAAAGACCAAAGGCCCAAGGCCGTATTATGTGATCAAACATGATCTGTTGTACCAAATAGTGAAAATACAAGGGGAAGAAGTAGAGCAGCTCTTAGTCCCACAGAAACACACAAGGGCAGTACTTCAGTTAGCTCACAGTCATTTATTTGGGGGACATCTAGGAGTAGAAAAGACACTTGATAGAGTCCTAAGAAGATTTTATTGGCCAGGAATATGCGCGGAGGTCCAACGCTATTGAACCTCCTGCCCGGAATGCCAGTTGCATAGCCCCGACCTCACTTGCGGGCCCTATTAATACCTTTGCCTATTATTGAAGTCCCTTTCGAAAGGATAGTCATGGATCTAGTGGGCCCACTGGAAATATCAGCACGGGGCCACCGAAACATATTAGTAATCCTTGACTACGTCATACGGTATCCAGAAGCCATTCCTCTAAGAAACCCCACATCCAAGGCAATAGCAAAAGAACTACTTCAGGTTTTTGCCAGAGTGGGCATCCCTAAGGAGATCCTGACTGACCAAGGAACCCCTTTCATGTCGAAATTAATGAAGGACTTATGTACCCTGCTCTGCATCCATGCCATACGGACCTCAGTCTACCATCCTCAAACAGACGGCCTGGTCGAGCGGTTTAACCGCACCCTTAAAGGTATGATCTGGAAGGTGATAGCACAGGATGGAAAAAACTTGGATACCCTTCTACCACACCTAATGTTTGCAATACGGGTCCCCCAGGCATCCACCGGTTTCTCTCCCTTTGAGCTACTATACAGATGCCACCCACGCGGAATATTAGATATCGCCAAGGAGGACTGGGAAGAATGTCACTGAGCATGTGACACAGATGAGAGAGCGAATAGCTCAAGTAACCCCTATAGTATGAGAACATTTGGAAAAAAGCACAAGAGACCCAGCGGACATATTACAACCGTCAGGTGAAAGTACGGAAATTTCAGCTGAGAGAACGGGTGATGGTGCTAGTGCCGACAACGGAAAGCAAACTCCTGGCCAGCTGGCATGGGCTGTATGAGATAGTGGAAGCCATTGGGGAAGGGGACTATAAGGTCAGACAACCAGACCGCCGAAGACCAGAGCAGATCTACCACGTAAACTTACTGAAGCCCTGGTGTGTCCGAGAGACGTGCCTGGTCATTTGGAGAGCTCTACCTCAGACGGATGACCCACAGGGGCAGGTGAGGATATCCCCCGAGTTAGCCCCAGAACAACGAACAGAGGTCACTGATATGATCCAACGAAACCAGGATGTGTTCTGTACACAGCTGGGCTGTACGACACTGGTCCAACATCATATCATCACCAGGCCCAGAATAAGGGTGAGGATAAGACCGTACCGGATAACGGAAGCTAAAAGAGAAGAAATTAGGACAGAAGTGAAGAAGATGTTGGATCTTGGGTTTATTGAAGAATCCCACAGCCAGTGGTCCAGTCCTATCGTCCTAGTACCCAAGCCTGATGGCACCCTGAAGTTTTGCAACAACTTCCGGAAATTGAATGAAGTATCCCAATTCGATGCCTATCCTATACCATGTTTCAGAGTAGCAGCTGTGTTAGTCTGTATTCACAAAAAGAAAAGGAGTACTAGTGGCACCTTAGAGACTAACCAATTTATTTGAGCATAAGCTTTCGTGAGCTACAGCTCATACTATGTGTCGATGAGCTAGTTGATCAGTTAGGCAAGGCCCGATACCTAATCACTCTGGACCTGACCAAAGGATATTGGCAAATTCCCCCGGTGAAGAACGCCAAGGAGAAGACTGCTTTCTCTACACCAGATTGCCTGCTCCAATACACTGTCCTCCCTTTCGGACTCCATGGGGCCCCTGTAACATTCCAACGACTTATGGATAAATTGACACGACCCCATGTCAGGTATGCCACCGCCTATTTAGATGATATAGTCATCCATAGCCCTGACTGGGAAATGCACCTAGGGAAAGTAGAAGCGGTATTAGATGCCCTGCGGAAGGCCGGCCTAACTGCCAACCCTCCCAAGTGTGTGATAGGACTAGCTGAGGCTAGATATCTTGGGTATGTAGTAGGGAGAGGCTTGGTAAAACCCCAAAGAAACAAAGTGGAGGCAATACAAGACTGGCCTCGGCCAGTCCGAAAAAAGCAGATCAGAGCATTTCTCAGGTTAGTAGGGTACTATCAGAGATTCATCCCTCATTTCACCACAAGAGCAGGGCCATTGACGGACCTGATAAAGGCTCGAGGCCCCAAGATAGTAAAGTGGTCAGATGCAGCAGAAGGAGCATTCGCAGGTTTAAGGACAGCCCTTTGCTGTCATCCAGTACTCATAGCCCCAGACTTCAAGAAAGAATTCGTCCTACAAACAGATGCCTCTGAGGTAGGGCTAGAAGCCATCCTTTTGCAGATGGTAGGGGAGGAGGAACACCTGATCCTGTACGTCAGCCGGAAGCTCCTCCCCAGGGAACAAAAGTACGCAGTTGTTGAAAAGGAATGTCTGGCGATAAAATGGGCCATGGAAACTCTCTGCTATTACCTACTGGGATGGCGATTTACCCTGGTGACAGACCACGCCCCGCTCCAGTGGATGCACAGAAACAAGGAAAAGAACACAAGTGACTAGATGGTTCCTATCTCTGCAACCCTTTCACTTCCGAGTACAGCATAGGGCCAGAAGCCAACACGGCAACACAGATGGCTTGTCACGAAAGCATTGTCTCTCGTCCCAAGTAGCCCAACCCTGTGGTGTTGAGCAGGGGGGAAGGATATGTGATACAGCATGGCCAGAAGGCAGCAGGAGAGTGATATAGGAGAGATGTGTAAGTCCCAGGATGAGGAGAAGCCTTATTCCCTGTAGAGGGAAAAAAGGTTTCTAGAGATTAATTAAAAGCACCTGAAGCCAATTAGAGCACCTGAAGCCAGTCACCTGATCAAACCCACCTACTTCAATCAGCCAGGGGAAGGAGCTGGAGCAGAGTGCAGTTTGGAGGAGTTGAAGTAGAGAAGAGTTTGGAGACATGCCTTGGCTGGCTAGAAGACCAAGACCCTAGGTAAAGAGACACCCGGCTTGTGCAGAGAGAGGGCAGGAAGCCCCACAAGGTGAAAAGCAGGAGAGGGAAGTAGCCCAGGGGAAGGAAGCACTAGTTCAAGTGATTTACCACTATCCCTAGGGCCCCTGGGCTGGGACCCTGAGTAGCGGGCGGGCCAGGGTCCCTCCCTCTCCACTACCCTTCTGTGGGTTACTAGTGGGACAGTAGATACCCTAGTTCAGGGGCAGGAAACTGCACCCTGAACCCCCTGACAAGAAGAGGAAGCGTGGGACCCATCATAATCGTGCCAACAATTTGCCACACAGCAAAAAGAAACAGCTTTGATACAATGTTCCTCTGAAACTGAGGCCTTGTCAACACGAATGTTGTAAGTCGATCTAAGTTACGCTAGTCTCATTAAGGTGGAGTACTGACATTGACAGGCGCGCACTCTTGCATTAACTTAGTGCGTCTTCACCAGACCCACTAAATTGATGCCGCCGCATATATGGCAGCAGAGCAAATTTAGCACAGTAGTGAAGACAAGTCCTGACACAGTTAGTTTCCGGATTTTTGTGATGAAAGTGACAAAATCTCTGGTTTCATAAGGAAGTGGACAGACCCCTAGAGCTTCTTAACCAGATTAACAAAAGGTGTTGATTTCATCCTGACTGCAAAAAGCTCTTAACCAAATCCACCAGACTGTGGTGAATGGGTCTCACCAAAACTAATGCAAACTCAAACTGATGGATTTAAGACAGCTTTATTGGAAACCCAGAGCTGCTAAGATAACTGACATGTAAGTGGGGCTTTATCTCTGGCCAGATCCTTAGTGGGTATAGTTCCACTGATGTCAATGCAGTTACATCGATTTACCACCAGCTGAGGATGTGGCCCTAAATGTAGGTCAGTGCTGACGGCAGTAAAATGAGGGGAACAGCTTTGTTTTGTTTAGTTTGATTCAGAAACATGCAGGTTCCATTCAGAATGTCCTTGTAGAATACAGATTGCTGCCTGTTTCACTCAAACAGCCATATATAAAATAACATAGTATTCTACAACAATGGAGCAGCCATTTCGTGAAAAAGCAAAGGTTTGTTCTTTTTCCCAGTGTATGGCGGATGTTGGCACCTTACTGACACTAAGTGGGTTTTTTGGTTGGCCCTCTCCCAATACCAGGAGAAAGGAGAAGGCTGAAGAGAAGGTCTCCAGGGCCAATGGGGAGAGGCCACTTCTCCAAGTCAGCCAGATTGGCCTGTCTGCCACATCAATCAGTGCCTATCCTCTGTGTGAGCTGGGGCTGCCAGGCCCAGGGGAGAGAAGGTAGAGGCAGGGAGAGTGCAGCATCCCAGAGCTGGAGCAGCGGAGACCAACCATGACCAACCATGGAACCAAGCTACAGTGGAGAGGCACGGGACCAGTGCCACAATAGTGGAAGGCCTGCCGTGCCACAAGTAAACTGCAGCCAAGAGAGGGGAGTGGCTGGGGAGAATGAGGTGGGGATCCTGGGCAGAGAGGGCCCAGTGGAGGGAGAAGCCAGACAAGAGGGCCTTGAAGGTTGGACGTGGAGGGGGGGTCATGACCCTGACAGGAGGGCCAACACTGGGGAGAAGAGTCCTTCCTGCCACCTACAACCTGAGGGCTTGTAGCCACTGCCAGATGTCTTACCTGTGATATCACCATGATGCATCCAGGTCCTGGGAAGAAGGCCTGGATGTGTAAGGGATAGGTTGTACATTTTCTTGAGTTCCAGAGATTACTGTGTACAGCGTCCCTGTGCCCAGAGTGCAGGATTCCTTCATCCTTTAACATTTTCCCCTTATTTGTTTACAGTTGCTGTTTAGTATATTGCATGTGGTTTAAACCCAATGTAGTGATCACTGGGACAGGGGAGTGGCCAGTGAGGAGAGAGTACCCAGAGTGGGGACACCCTATCTCCTGTGTTGAGTGACTCACAACGGAATTGGCGGCAAGCCCCTTGGGCCCAGCTTTATCGGGGTTACGAGGACTCCACCACCGAGGAAAGAGAAAGAGGAGTCTTTGTGGTCAGGCAGGCATCTGGATAAAGGGAGTTGGGCCAGGGACTCAGATCCTTTTGCTAGTTGATTCCACCGGAGTAGAGTAGAATCCAGGAAATTTCCCATGATAGTGGGATCATTCCCCCACTTACACCAAATTAGACAAAGTAACAAAACTAAAACAGAAATGACAGTTTCCCTATCTGGGTGCAGATACAGCAGATGCTCCCTATAAAGCTAAGCTTTACATTTGTGATGCTCTTGCAATGAAGGCTATGAAGACAAGAAGTGCCTTTTGGCATTTTTATGGGACTTTTTGCCAAACCTCGAAACTCTTGTGTGTGTCGAGCCAAACAGACTAATCGCCTCTTCCCCTCATGGGAATTATTCCACATCATATTAAGATTCCAACACTAACAATTTTCTTGTGACTCACCATTGTCTCTCTCTTTACAGGGTGAGATTTAATAAACAGTCAAACAAACCATTAAGAGAGAATGCAAGTGAAATATAGTACTATGTTCCCTTAATAGCTTTAATAGTAGTGGTTTATTGGTTAGGTCACAGGCCAATGTGTTAAAACTACAGGCCACAGGAGACATACCCAATGCCTTGTACTAGTACATATTCCTCCTACTCCTCCTCCCAGTAAGGCAGACCATCACCTTAAATGCTACTCCTGAATGCAGGTGGTGTGCTCGTAGGTGTGGATGTAAGTTGCTGATGCCACTGGGACTCAGGGACTACTAATATTTTCTTTCTAATAATTGATCTAGGACCTGTACTTTGTAACCTATGCTAACACAGGCTGGCTCTTTGTCTCCCTCTTTAGTCGCTAGGCCACATACTGAGGTTTATGAGCTGCTACTGTCTCTGATTTAACATACTTTGTCTTTTAGGCTAACCAGTAAAGGCTCACACTGTTAGATCCAATCCTGGGTTCAACTACAAAACCCTGTTCAGTGGTGTCATTACACTTAGAAAAAATTTCTGGTTATGAAGCATTTAGAAAGATCTGCCAATGTGTTTCTCTGCTCTGGCAAGTCACAGTACACTGGACCTTAAAATGTGGGCATCACCTAATTTAACCGATGTTTTCACTATTGTATGTGTTATTGTAGTGCCCTCTCTGCAAAGTCTGGGGGGCCATTTGAAGCCATGCTGTTGCACATATACGTAAGTCCTAGTTCCATCTTAAAGAGAAGCTACAACTACCCACCTACCTCATGGGAGCATTATGAGGATTAGTTGAAGTCTGTACAGTGCTTTGAACACAACTTTAGTGGGTCCTTGCCTACAACCCAAAGCATAGCTCAGCAGAGAGGTGTAATGTATAGTTTGGATGTCCTTCCTCTCAATACAAGGGGTACTAATCTCCTTGGGGACAGGCTGGCTAGAGTAATCAGGAGGGAGTTAAACTAATAACAAAAGGAGAGAGGAAAAAAGAGGGAAGATATGAGCACTCAGGTAGCATAAAACTGAGAAGTTGAGAACAAAATTAATCAAAAAATCACAGGACAAGAAGAGAAGAAATTCTTGAATTGCCTACAAAATAATGCTAGGAGCATGAGTAACAGGCAAGAGGAATCGGAATTGCTCATTTATTAGAATAAATTTGATATAGTTGGTATTACTGAAACCCAATGGGTGACCAGATGTCCCGATTTTATAGGGACAGTCCCAATTTTGGGGGCTTTTTCTTATGTAGGCACCTATTTACCCCCCCCCCCACCTGTCCTGATTTTTCACACTTGTTATCTGGTTGTGCTTTGCACGATTGGCATGTTGAAATCAATGGTGATAACCAGTGATGAGCTGCCAAAATCTTAACAACCGGTTCCCTATAAAAAGTTCTGATTTAAGGGATGTGCCAAGAGGTTGAGGGAGCAGGGGTGTAGTGGCAGAGAAGAGATTGCACAGAGGCAAAAGGGGCTTGTTGCAGGGGGTGCAGTGGCAGGGAGGGAGTGGCACAAGGGAGAAGTGGGCAGGAGGGGGTTGTTGCAAGGGGCTGGCAGGCGGGGGGGTGTATGTGCCCGGGGTTGTTGCAGGGGGGCGAAGGTGGCAGGGAGGGGTTTGCACGAGGAGTGGGCAGGAGGGAGATGGCAGGCGGGGGGGGCGGAGGTCCCGAGGTTGATGCAGGGGTGAAGGTGACCGTGGCTGGCTTGGGGGGGGCGAGGGGGGTTTGCCAGGTGGAGGTTGCCCAGAGGCAGGACAGGGTCGGTTGTTGGGGCAGGGGGTGCACAGGGGGTGCTGGTCGGTGGGTGTTGGAGGGGGTGGCACTGGCTGGGGGAGGGGTGCCTGGGTTGCTCCCACATACACTATTTCCCAGGCCAGGGACTGGACCTGCCCACCCCCCGGCGCTTCGCGGGCCCGTGCGGCTCCCCGCAGCCTGGCTAGGTACCTTGAAGGCGGAGTAGACACCCAGCTTCTCCACCCGAAGAACAGAGCGAGCTGCGCCTTCTTCCCCCCGCTACAGGCCTAGCCGGGCTCCCCCTGGGGCTCTCAGCAGCGGCGCAGGCAGCCAGCCCCCCCACAACCAAGCTGGGCTCCTTGCCACCCCTGGGGTTCTCAGCGGCAGCTGCCGGTGAGAGCCCCAGGGGCGGCGGGGAGCCCGGCTCGGCCCATGGCACAGGGAAGAAGGCGCAGGTGCTAGCGCTAGACCCTCCCCTTCCCCACTCCGCCACCGACTGCTCCTCCTGGGGGAGGGACTTGCTGCGCCGCGGGCGGCCCCTCTGGAGAAAGGAGGCAGGGAGCAGCGGCAGCCTTGTGCTCCGCTGTTTAAAAAATTTTGGGGGGGCACCACTTTTTGGCATCCCCAACCACTTGGCGCCCTAGGCAGCCGCCTAGTCTGCCTATTGCTTGCACCGGCCCTGCCTGACAGACCCCCCCCCCCCAGAACTCCCATGCCTACCCAACCCCCCCTCCCCCCATTCCCCGTCCCCTGACTGCCCCCCCAGAACCTCCAACCGCTCCCTGCCCCTCATCCAACCCCTCCTCCCAGCCCTGGCCCGGCCCCCTTACCATGCCACTCAGGGCAGCGTGTATGGATGCCGCACGGCCCGCTGGAGCTTGCAGCCCCACCCCCTTACCATGCTGCTCAAAGCGGCAGGAGCTGCAGAGCTGCTCAGAGCGCCGGTGCCAGCGGCACGGCATGCTGAGGCTCTGCGAGAGGGGGGAGGGGCTGGGGTAGCCTCCCCGGCCAGGAGCTCAGGAAGCCGTAACAATTTTTAACCACCAGTTCTAAAACTGGTTCAAAATTTAACAACCAGTTCACACGACCGGCTCCAGCTCACAACTGGTGATAACCTATTTAGGCAGAAACGAGTGGGCAGAAGGGGAGGGGGAGTACCACTCTATGTCCTAACTGGCATTACCTGTTTCTGAGTCACTGTTAACTTGGGGGAAAAATGATCTTGAATGCTTATCGATCAGTCTCCTAACAGATAAAGCACAAGATTGGCTACTAGTTGGTGTCTGTTACAGACCAACAAATCATACCAGCGAATGGGATAACTGCCTCCTTACACACCTATCTATAATGTGCAGGGAAAACAAGAAAACTGAGTGATCATGGGGGATTTCAATTTGACTGACATATGCTGGAGGTCTCATGCTGCTAGTACTAAAGCATCCCTGGAATTTCTAAACATTATAGATGACAATTTCCTAAAATGTTTCAGCGAACAAGGGGGAATTCTATATTAGACTTTGTCCTAACAGAAAAAGAACTGATCACAGAATTAAAAGTTCATGGTAGCTTAGGTACAAGCAGGATAAAGTCCAGACTAGTAATATATACTTGGTGCTTTAATAGGACTAATTTCACAGAGCAGAAAACAATTATGAGCTAAAACAGCTGTCAGGAAGAATTTAATTAGAAATATGTGATTGATTATTGGGAATAATTTAAAAACACTTTACTAGATGTCCAAAAAGAAAGAATCCCACAATTAAGGAAGAAGGCTGTGCTGGTTAAAAAACCAACCTGTGAAAAATGAAGGAAGGTAACTGTGAAAAATGAAAACAAGGCAACTGTGAAAAATGAGAAAATAATATACAACAAATGGAAGAAAGGGGAAGTTGGTAATAATGTATATAAATCAGAAGTTAGGAATTGTAGAAAATTGATAAGGGAAGCCAAGTGAGACAAGGCAAAATCTATGGCCAGCAGAGTTAAGGACAATAAGAAGGAAATTGTAAAATATATTAGAAACAAAAAGAATCATGACAATGGTATTAGTCTATTATGATATGGAATGGCAAGATTATAAATAATAATGAAGAGAAGGCAGAAGTGTTCAGTAAATATTTCTCTTCTGTATTTGGAGAAAAACAGATGATATCATCTCATCATATTGTTAGGATAACATTCTTTCCATTCCATTAATATCTCTGGAGGATGTTAAACAAAAGTTATTAAAGTCAGGCATTTTAAAATCAGCATGTCCAGACAACTTGCATCCTAGATCTGGCTAAGGAGCTTGCTGGACCATTAATGTTGATTTTGAATAAAGTCTCAGAGCACTTGAGACATTCCAGAAGACTGGAAGAAAGTTAATGTTGTGCTAATTTTTAAAAAGGTTAAATGGGATGACCCAGGTAATTATAGGCCTGTCAGCTTAACATCGATCCCAGGCATGATAATGGAGTGACTGATATGGGACTTGATTAATAAAGAACTAAAGAAGGGTAATGTAATTAATACAAATTAACATATATTTATGGAAAGTAGATCCTATCCACTAACTTGATATCTTTTTTTATGATGAGATCACAAATTTGTTTGATAAAGGTAATAGTGTTGACATAATATATTTAGACTTCCATAAGACTTTTGACTTGGTACCACATGACATTTTGATGAAAAAACTGGAATGATATAAAATTAACATAGCACACGTTAAATGGATTAAAAGCTGGCTAACTGATAGGTCTCACAGTGTAACTAAACGGGGAAATATCATCAAGTGGATCTGTTTCCAGTGGGGTCCTGGAGGGACTGGTTGTTGGCCCTCCGCTAATTAACATTTTTATCAATGACTTGGAAGAAAACTGAAAATCATTACTGATAAAGTTTGTAGA
Organism: Natator depressus; assembly: GCF_965152275.1. Lineage (NCBI taxonomy): Eukaryota > Metazoa > Chordata > Testudines > Cheloniidae > Natator > Natator depressus. The sequence continues at coordinate 221,295,783 of NC_134234.1, read as the reverse complement.
TTACACAAAAATCGGGGTAACGGTAAATAAAGAAGAGGACTGGTCACTGATTCAGTGCGATCTAGATCACTTGTTAAACTGGGTGGAAGCAAACAAGATGCATTTTAATACAGCTTACAGTAAATGTATAACATCTCTAAACAAGCATGTAGGCCATACTTACAGGATGGCAGACTCATTCCTGCAAGGCAGTGACTCAGACAAGATTTGGGGGGTCATAGTGGATAATCAGCTGAACACGAGCTCCCAGTGTGATGCTAAGGCCAAAAGAGCTACTGCGATCCTGGGATGCATAAACAGGGGCATCTTGAGGATGGGGAGAGAGGTTATTTTACCTTTGGCACTGCTGCAACCACTGCTGGAACACCAGTTGTCTCCATCCCTGACAATATTTATATTAAGACTGGCTGTTTTTCTAAAAGATATGATGTAGCCTTTACTATACAGCAGGTCAGACTAGATGATCACAATGGTCCCTTCTGGCCTTAGAATCTATGAATGGTGGACTTTGTATTCTCTCTGTCCTCGGCCAACAGTGTCCCAGGCCCTATGGAGAAGGGCTGCTATAAGTTCTGCCATCTACCAAGGGCCCCAAAGGGCAGATAGTACAGGAGATCAGCAGATAGGTGGCCATGTCTCCTCCCCTGACTATGCCCCCTTTGAAATCAGGGAGAAAGATGGGCAGCGGGGCCTCTAGACCGGCTGTACTCCACCAGAAGGTCACACTATACTGGGGTGATCCTCCCATGACTAGTTAGTGATTTTAGGACCAAAATCTGCTGGTGGCAGGCTGCAGAGGCTGCACCACACTCTAGACACAAAGCACTATATAAATAGTGAGAATTATTATTATTACTAGAGCTAGTTGGAAGATGATTCCCCACCGTCCTTGTGAAAAATTTCAGAATTTTCAGAAGAAAAAAAAATTCAAAATATTGTGATTCTGAAATGGTGCTGCCAGGCAGTTGTAGTTCAGGTTCCTCATGCCCTCATTCTTCTCCATAGGTTGGCCTCCCTGGTCTCACTACATCTCACAGGACACACCACGATCTCATGTCTTGGTGAGGGGAGGCAGTGCATCATGGGAGATGAAGTCCAGCGGAGGAGCCCAGCCCATAATGGAGAATGGGCGCATAAGGCATAACTACAACTACCATGAAGCATTGTGGCAGTATTTCAGAACCAAAATCTTTCAGTTTTTGGTCATTCAGTTTCTTGATGAAAAATCCAAATTTCCCATGGAAAGCACACACTCTTCATGAAAAATATAGAGTAGCTGAAAGCCCAATTTTCTGTGAAAAACCAGTTTTTGTGGAAAATTCTCTCCCAGGTCTAATTACCACCCAATGAAGTTTAGAAACTGCATTTTTAAAAACAAGTTTTTTATTCTCCACTTAATTTCATTTTGACTCAAGGAAAACAGTGGAGTTACACAGTTGGGAAGGTGAAATAATACAGCGGCAAATTAGACCAATGTGTTCATATAATGCATACATCAGTGGTTCCTCGAGTAACAGAATGATTATGTTGCGAGACCCCCCAGTTATTCCCAGCCTGTCAAGGCAATGACTCCTAAGAATACACAGTGCCTGTCCGGATGGATGGAATAACTTTCCTCTGTTACAGAATCACAAGGAGTTTAATGGGTGTCAGTTGCAAAGACATTAAAAGCTGCTTCACTGTGTAAAAAAAAATAATAAAAATAAAATTGCACCTCTGAGTTATGGTAAAAAGGCATTTACAGGCTGTATCCAGGTAAAAAAGTGACATGAATGACACTAAACATATGAGCTGTTTTAAAAGATTGGCTGATTATCCATCAATGCTTCATCACACTGAATTTATGATGGGCATTAGAACTGGAGAAAAAAAGATGTCATGTTTACATGAAACACTGGAGGACACTCCCTCCACCCTTTGATTCCGTCAGAAAGCTGGAAGGAGGTTTGTAAGCACACGAGAGAGTGTTTCACACAATGCCAGCCTTTATTCTCCTTGAATTACTCATACTGAGCAGCATGAAGCAAAAAATAACATGGGAGGTTATTTTGCTCTTAAGAAATAGCGCAGCAAAACACTGGTGCAAACTAGAATGCTAGCCAATGCAGCGGTTGGTTCTTTATTTTTCTTGAGTTTCTGGGATCTCCTTTGGAAACTGTACAGAATGTACTTTATGCTTAAGTTGTTACTTTCTTACGTATGCAGGAAAGGCCAAATTCCCATCCCTCCACTCTCTCCCCGCTGCTGCTGTCCCACAACAACAAAGTTTTTCAGGATATAAGGCAGTTTAGGTAGAAAGCATAGGCTAAAAAGCAGCTGGCCCTTACCAGGGAACTGGTAATCTGAGCCCTTAGGAGTGAAGAGAATCAGAGTGGGGTAGCTAGCTCTCTGAGCACTGCAGTAGAGACCCAGACAACATGGCTGAGTCCATGAAGTGATCTACTCTGTGTAGACTTCCTTAGTAGACTTAGCTGCTCACCCAGTACCTAGACTGATATATGCCTTTCCTGAGATCACCATCTTCCCCCCAAATCAGGTGCAACCCACTGAGTAATCCACAAAACCACCCTTCCCTTAGCTATCGTCACTCCCATTACCATCAGATGCGGGTGCGGTCAGTGCCACTCTCAGGCTTCAGGTGGCACAGTTGTATGTTGCAGCACCCAGCTGGTGAGGACACCATCTCTGCTAGCCTCAGAGCTATGCTTTGGAAAGCAGAGGCTAAAAAAGAATGCTCTTTTGCCCCTCCCTCTCATCACTGTGATCTTTCCCGTTCCATTTTTTTAAAACTTCTCATCTGTACCACAGTTGTTTGTCTAGTGTTCCTTTAACTACCGCATATTTATACCCACCAGTAGAACACTTCAGATGTTCTCCACTGGCAGCCCCTCTAGCACTTGACCTGGGAACAAGAGCCAAACGTGGACCAGAAACTAACAATTTAGCCGTGTCCTCAGCCCATTTAACATTCAGGTGCCTAAATATGCTAAGGCCACCACTACCACCCCTGAAGAAGAACTGAGGAAGAACTCGGTGTGGCTGGAAAGCTTGTCTCTCTCACCAACAGAAGTTGGTCCAATAAAAGATATTACCTCACCCACTTTGTCTCTCTAATATCCTGGGACCGACACGGCAACTGGCCACATGTGATAGAAGTGGAGTAGTTCTGGAATAATTTATGAATACTGTATGTTCACCTAGTTATTGGAACATTTGATGTACGAATATGTTGGTTTAGCTTAGAGGAGGGTTGTCAGGAAGGTGCTGATGGCCTCCAACCCTCACTGAAGTCAGTAAGAGTTGAATGCACTCACCCCATCACAGTAGTGCTCAGCATCTTGCCTTTAGTCACAACTCCCATGAGGTGAACTGTGCTTATTTTATATCTTCCCTCTTTTAAAAACATTTCAAACAGAGTTTTCTAGGTGAGGACTGACAGACTCGTCTTTTGACCCATCTATACTTCTTTCTCACCTGGTCCCTGAATCATGTTTTTTCTCCATCAGGTTCCCACCCACAAAAAAGGAAACGGTCTTAAAATCCCAACCAGCAAACTGGTAGCAACACAAATGGGAATGCAGGAGCCTGAGCTCACTGGGCTTGTAACATGAGTATGGTCATGACACTGCACCAGTACCAAATTCACCAAGCAAGGGATTGACCTCAGCAAGAGGCACAAGCCCCTTTGGACTCACCAGAATGAGAAGAAAAATACTGGGATATGTATTTACATCGCCCCCTTGCTCAGATCTACAGACCAAGAATCCAGGCGGGTTTGTTTTGTCTGATAACCCAGCCATTAGCTAAGATTTTTAAATAATTGTCTCCCTCACTTTGGAGGCTGATTTAAATTTTTTAAAACTCATTCCCTAACATAGACAAAACTGCATCCTTTTTTAAAGAGGGCAGTGGCAACTTTTACGACCGATTGCATTATCCGTCTGAGCTTCCTAAAAGCCCATGTTGAGTCTGACATAACACAATAGAGTGGAATAGCTCCAAAGGAGTTTGTTTAGTCCAGTTTATAGTTATTACCTCGTAAACAGGATGCACCTTTAAGTTATAATTTAAATATGATAAATGGGCCAAACCCCAAAGAGTTTTATTATCCCAGGATACAGTTATTACTGAGTTAACAGGAAACACCTGCAAGTTATTGTTTATAATTAGAGCTGGTCAAAAATGGGAAAGTGATTTTGTGAAAATTTTTGAAATGTTGAAGTTGTTTCCATTTTCAATATTCAAAATGGAACAACTGTTGGCAACATTTTCTGTCTTTTTATATCAATATTGTTTGAGGGTTTTTGTTTTGAGAAATCCTTGATTTCTCAGTGAAAGCCATATTTGATTATTATTTATTATTATAATTATTATTAAAATTAAATATTTGATAACATTTTAAAAAACAATGTCCATAAGAATTAGAATAGTGATTAAAAGTGTTGTGGAAAAACTAATGAGAAAATATGGAAAATGTTGATACTCTGACAATTTTTTTGTGTACAATTTTATTTTCTGTGACAGACCATGTTTCAATTTAAAAAAAAAAGAAAAAAAAATCAACCAGCTCTATTATACTGAAACATCGAGGGGCAGGGATCAGCATTCACGTCACACTCCTCATCAGTACCTGGCCTGGGACAGGGAAGTTAATGATCCAACCAGTGGACCAAATTCGGTGATAAATCCTGGTCACCTGTGGCACGTTGCATAGACGCTAAGAAGAAGACTGAAACATCTTTTCCGTTCTCCTCCTAGGCTCCATAAATCTCTCCAATCTGATTGACTGCTGTATATTTCTGTTGACTTCAGGCCCCCATTCATATTCTTACATGTCTTCCTCAACTTCTTACCCACACCACATCCTTTGATCATTCCCACTCCTGATATTATATATTACTTAATTAGAATAGGAATTACTCCTACTGGTAGGAGAGAAAACTAAATCTTTGTCAGGAGGAAGGGGTACCAAAGATACATTAAAAATATACCAAGGAGCTAGATGGTTTGACAGCCTGGGGGAAGAGGGCTTAGAAATTGGTCAAGCATGAAGTTGAGGGTAGTAGCCAATCAGGACAGAGGGTTTTTAGAATAGCCAAGATGAGTGCAGAGGTGAAAGGTCAGAGAGCACACTTCAGGATATAAGAATGATTTTGAGGGTGCTTTCCTATTAACTCAGTAATAACTGCATCCGGCACTAAAATTTCTCGGTTTTTAGTCTGAATTTATTTGGCCTAGAATAGGGTTACCACCTTGTAAATAGGAAGTACCCTCAAATTATCATTTCAATATAATTACGCACATCAGACATGTTTTTAAAACTGTTTGAATACTAATTTACACTTCTGGCTATAATTTCTCTGGATGGAAAAAATCTTATAGTCTATAACAAGTCATTCTCCCTTTTAAAAAAATGATCTAAGCATGTATTCACATAATCCACCTGTGGAAATACCTCAAGATGCTGCTATGAGGTAATATTTCAGCTCTTTTATTTATTTATTTTTAAACTTTAAACAAAAAATAAAAAAATGCAAACCCCACAAAAATGCTGTTTTAAACTAACATCAGCATTCTGATTTAAACTCTTAGCACAAAAATCTCCTCTCGTTTACACGTGTAACCTCACTGACCCTAGACAATGCAGGAGGACATGATATGCATTCACACAGTGTTCTAACTAAATTTTGCCATAGTTTTGTACAGTCTCACTGTCATAGGCTTATGTCAGGTGTACTGACACAGGATATATATTTAAAGGGATACCATCAGTTAGTTTAGTCTCAGAATTTAGGTCTTGAAATAAACAGAATAGAAATATTTTTCAGTTTTTTTAAATAACATAAAAACTTTATTTTAAGGGTACTTTTATAAATAGTTAATAAAGGGTTAATAAATAATTAATAGTTGTTTTAATAAATGGCTAATCAAATAAATTGTTAGATTGTCCAACAGATTGCTTACAACCATCAATAACACTTTCTACTGATATGCTTATAACTAGAGCTGGTTGAAAAAATTGGAATTTAGAAATTTTTCGATGGAAAAGAGGTACACTTCTTTGTGAACATTTATAACATCTATACTGCATACTACTCACATCTGCAGTGTACTTATTCCACTGAAAGTCAATAGGACATAGGCGCCTAAGAGCCTACATCACTTTTGAAAATGAGACATGAGCTCCTAAGCCATTAAGGGGCTTTTGAAAATTTCACTCAACATATTTATAGACCAACTGTCACCATAATATAAATTGCAACAAAATTAATTTAAAACAGTTTTTGGTTGGATTTAAACATTCCTCCTGCCTCCCAGTCTGCAATCTTAAAATGAGAACATTGTGTGAATACATAACAGCCAGAAAGCAAAACTGACTAGACACTGGAGTTAAACAAAAATAAAATAGACAAATCTATTCCTATCACACAATATTGTCCCTGTAAATTCAAATTCTACCTGGAAATAATTGCACCAGGGTGAAACTTATCGTTCCCTCTTGTATTACATTTATCGACATTTTGGTTTCACTACAACTAAACGGTGAAGTGAGGGAAATTACATGATCACATGCTGCTTCTTTTTCCTCTGCTACTATCAGACTTTCCCATTGTGTGTGGATAAGTAGGAAAGGACATGACTGAGTAATCAAAATGAGTCATTTTCTATCTTTAGTGAAATAACCCTCTGTTCAGAATTTCCCTCTGCCAAGAAACAGGCAGCAATTGCAAGTAGGTAATTGCATTGCTAACACACGCCAAGGTTAAGATTAAGAACCAATATGGGTACATGCAGTGTATTAACAAATTCTCCAAGCATTGACTCTACAGAATAAGATTCAGCATTTTCATCCAAGATAATATGCTCTAATTAACCTAAGCAGGGTACTTTACGTTAAATACAGGGCTTGAATAGAACTTTAGGAATGGGATAATGGAGGCTTATTAGGCTAATAAAGAACCATGTGTTCCAAGGCTGGCTCAAAAACATGATTAGACTTCCCTTAAAAGGGGCCATACTATTTCAGATTTTATCAGTTCTCAAAGGGTTATCGAAATAACAAAATAGACATGGCAACTGATCAGCGACATAATTTCACTGGACAATAAAATGAAAATGCTCTAAATAATGTCAAGAATTTTGGAGATCAATACCATTAAAAAATATCCTCAGCGACTGGATTTCTCTGCACAGTGATTGGGCAGAAAAAAAAAAAAATCTAATTACAGCATGGAGTCAACCTGATAAACACAAAATACAGAAAAATGGTTGAGAAATGTGGCTTTACTAAGATTACTTGTTTATATAATGTCCTGGGAAGATTTCTCCGAACATCTCCGGCTAGAACCTTGAAATCACCCAAGTTGAGTTCATGCCTGTAAACCCTATTCTAAATGTGACACAAGACCCAGGACATGCTGGAACAGGGCTTTGATAGTTCAGGTTAGCATTGTGTAGATGTCCAGGCAGAGGGGATGTTCTCAATAAAGTGCTGATCCTGCAATGAGGTCTGCGCAGGCCTATCCTTGAACCCGTATGGTCGAGCCCTATTGACATCAATGGGGCACTATAAGAACACAAGGGTCCGCCCACACAGAGCTCATTGAAGGATCCAGGGCTAAGTCAATAGAACTATCTGTGCAAATTAGCAGGAGAAAGGCCTTATAGGCTCAAACTCTTATACCAGTGATACTCAGACCCTCAGCGGTTCAGGAGCCAAATTAGCGATCAACATTATCCCAAAGAGCCAGAGCAGTGTGAATGACAGGGGAAATATTTAATATATATAATTATTCTCACAGCAAATAAGTTGATAACTTCGAGCAAATTGATAACTTAATTGGTTAATGACATAGTAAAAGCATCCTGATTGGTTAATATTAAATCAGTGTTTTAATATCATGTGCTGCAAAGGCCACAGGAGAAACATTAAAGAGCCATTTGCAGGTTGAGAGCCACAGTCTGAGTATCACTGCCTTAAACTGATAGTAGTTTACCATCTCACCTCTATTAGTAGTTAAGACCTTGAAACAACAGCATTACCAATAATGCGTTGTATATCAAATCTCATTCTATTGCCTAAATTCCACATTGGTCTGCCACCCTGATTGGATGGTAGAAAGGTTACAGTGGTAGAATCCACAGTATTCACCTATTTGTTTTTCAAGTAGACAGTTCTTTTTACACACACCTGAAATTAACTATATCAATAATCTGTGTTATTACTTAATTCCCTGCTTCTTATCAATTCAAATTGTCTTACCCTATTATATTGCAATGAAGAGATGAGCCAAATACCTCTGAGGCCTGATCATTAGGCAAAAATCCCACTGAAGTTGAAGGGAGTTTTAGACTGGAGGATGGTATCTTGTGTGATTAACAATCTTTTGTGATACATTATTAATTATTATTATTATTGAAAAATGTTATCAAATTACAGCACTATGCTTAATAATATGGTGATTTAAAAGCACAATGCATTTGCTACCCTAATCATTTTTAGTGAAAATAAACTTTAAAAAGAAAAACAACGTGAGATTTGGGACGTATCAAAAACAGTCTTAAGGCAAAATTCAGTTCACCATACTCATGCAAGTGATCCAGTTCATTCAAATGGGAGTCTTCATAAGAATGAAGTTAGCAGAATTTGGTCCTTTCTTTGTAGATCTTCTCAAAAGGATGCAAAAATCCTCCCGTTTCTGTCTATAAAATCTTTTCCCAGATATTTGTTCTTCCATTTTCCCCCATTTCTTGTAACTTGCTATCCCAGCTGCAATTAAAATCTAGTTCACTCACATCCACTACATGAAACAGTGGAACTCCCGTTGAGCACCTTCAGTCATCATTGACTTCAACACCATGCAAGATTAAGCCCTTCGATAGGAGACTGCATTGGTAACAATGTATGTTGTTGTTTCATAGCCCGCTCATCTGTTCAGTGCTGATGCTTCTGTGCCCCAGGGGATTGACCCAAAGTTTGTTTAAGCCAATGGAAGACTCCCTTGGGCTTTGGATGTGCCCCAATTGCACTGTAGGATTCTAGAGCAATTCTAAGCTTCTCGGGTAATACATGTGCATTAATGATATACAGAACAGACATACATGTTACCTAGAGCAGTTGATGACAATTTGTCTGTATGCCCCGTTTTTTCCACCATGGGACATTAGTTTGAACAAAGCTGCCCTAGTCAGCTTCAGGTGGAAAAACACCACAGGCTAGAATCCTTATGCCAATATACATATCCGGGGAGGGAATATAATCCCTAAAGAATATATGCAACCATTTTCTTGTCACAGGAATTATGCAAATTATTTTCAACTCAGTAAAAAAAAAATCCCTTATTATGTGGTGCCATCTTGCTTTACATAAGGTCTTTCAGAAGAAAGAAAGTATTAAATGACAGAATCCACGTTTGTGGTATATTTACCAAAATACATCAAAAGGTGAGGAGATAAACAAATAAAACTTACTTTCACATTCTTCAAGATGCCTGGTTTTTGGGTTAATTTATATTTTTGGGAGGAAAATTTAATTGACGAAAGTTTAAAGGGTTAGTTTCGATGAATGTATTTTTAGCGCCAGTTTTGACTGAAAGTGAGTACCAGCTTGCTTTTAGCATTTTTCACAGCACTGTAATAACCACCTTCAGAAAATGACAAAAAAAACAGAGTTAAAGCTGATCTCTCCCTTCTTAGTTTTAGGTGACAAATTAAGTCTCTATTAGTGAGATAAATAAAGTGGTGGGGTGGCTCCCTTTTACGGACACCCAGCCAGCCAGTTAGCTGTAAAATCCCTCTTGGTGTGTTCTCTGCCTTCATTACCTGTAAAGGGTTAATAAGCCCACAGGTAAAAGAAAAGGAGTGGGCACCTGACCAAAAGAGTCAATGGGAGGGCTAGAACTTTTTAAGATAGGGAAAAATCTTCCCTTTGTCTGTGTTGTTGTTGTTCTCTGGAGAAGGAGAGACGGAGCAGCAATGCTATAAGCAGGAATGCTGTGTAAGGCTTGAACCAGGTATAAACATTCATCTTCCATACCTAGAAGAAATTATTAGACAGGGCATGTTTAAATAGATGCGATTAGGTTTATTTTTTTATTTTGGCTTGTGAACTCCTCTGTGCTAACCCCAGATGCTTTTGTTTTGCTTGTAACCATTAAGCTGAACCTCAAGAGAGCTATCTTGATGCTTAATTTTTGTAATTGTTTCTTTTAAGATCTAGCAAAAAGCCTAAGTTCCAAATGTTTTTCCTTTCTTTTTGTTTTTAATAAATGTTACCTTTTTAAAGAACAGGCTTGGATTTTTGTGTCCCTAAGAGGTTTGTGCATATGTTGTTTAATTAGCTGGTGGCAACAGCTAATTTCCTTTGTTTTTTTCCTCAACTCTTCCCCGGATGGGGGTGAAAGGGCTTGAGGGTACCCTGCAGGGAGGAATTCCCAAGTGCTCCTTCCTGGGTTCAAGGGGTTTTTTTTGCATTTGGGTGGTGGCAGCGCTTACCAAGCCAAGGTCAGAGAAAAGCTTGGGAGTGTAATACAAGCCTGGAGTGGCAAGTATTAATTTTTAAAATCCGTGCGGGCTCCCACCTTCTGCACTTGAGGTGCCAGAGTGGGGATTCAGCCTTGACAATCAGTAAAGTCACAGGTATTCATACTGGCAGCAAACCTCCTGCGGGCAGAGAATGAATAGTTAAAATTCCTTTCCCTGTTTTACAATTGTGAATGAACATACCTACAAGGTGCCGATGTCCACCTGCAAGGTTACAAGCACCCCCACACCTCCTCACACTTTGCAAGAGATGCTCAACATCTTGAAGGATTAGGCCCTCCCCATGCTCAGAAAAGTAAAAAGACAATGGTACTGGCCAGTCAGGCATGGCATGGCAAGCCCAAGGCATCTCACTCCTGATCTACAGGACAACTACTTCAGCTTTGACTAATGTGTACTAGCCCTGATCTACCGCTATATACTGCATCCACTGCTACAACTGCCCTGCACCAAATTCAGCTCTACTGAAATTTAGCAACCTCAGTCATCCCTGGAGTCTCCTCTGGACAGAGTATGACAGTTATGGTAAATTTGTTGCTCATTTTATGATGTGCACAAAGACACAGATGAGATGAAGAAACTCATCTTCTGTGAGCTCAGCAAAATGTAGTTCCCCGGAACTCCAACCATCCAGTTCAAGCTTCTTGTCTTCACCCTTCGAGGCCCTGTATAAAACTATGCCCATCCTTGCTTATCTGTCTTTGTATCCTTTTGCCCTGCTCCCCGCCCCCTTCTCTGGCAACATGCCGCTATTTCTGAAACCTATATCACACTGCCCATACACATGAAAGAGCAATTGCCAGCTGGCATGAAAGGTCACCACCTGCTCCACATTCAAATCCCTCCTGAAGAAACATTTCTACCATGACACTTACAAGAAGCTAATCAGCTGATTAAAGCAAGGTTGCGGGTACCTGGCAATAATTTATTTATCTTGCCTCAGAATAATGTTATTAAAACATTAGCTTGCCACAGTGTTAATGGTTATCACCTTGAGCACTTCCCTCATATGTTGTGGCCCTGACCTCTACCCCTTTGGCTGTTTGCTTGTCTTATAGATAAGAAGCTCTTCAGGACAGAGACCTAGCCCCCTTATGTAATTTCATCTCTCTGAGTGGTAACTCCATTGTACAGAGGAAGATCAGTGAACTATCCCAATATACCCCAAGAAGCATGCCACTTTCCTCCCATCATCTCCACACATACACATTCTGTGCTCTTGCTTCTGCACCACTGAAGTCTATGGGAGTTTTACCATTGACTTACATGGGATTAGGCCGCAAAAAAGTTCCTGACATAAAAGACAATATAGTATTGTTCTACCAACTTCATAGCATAAAACCAACGTTCATAGCATAAAAGCAACAGGACTGGATATGAATCGTGGCAGTTTCAGCTCAGAGAGTCCGATCTTAGTAGGTGTAAGGAGAAATGTACTCAAACTTAATCAAGACTTTTCAAGAGGCAAGATTTTACCCTTTTCCTGTCTGTAATTCTTCATCCTGACTCTTTTCAGCCTCAGCCAAGTCAAACATCCCTAAGATCCGAGACGGCTGCATTCAGCAAAGTCACACACAGCAACTTTTTAAGGATGCAACAAGCTTTCTTGCCCTCTCTGTTGTGTGTCTACATTTGGGGCCCCTTTTGTTTTTGAAATGTTTCAGCTCTACACATCTGGAATTCCGCAGTTCCCCGGAGGGAAAGGAATACATTTACAGCAAGTATAAGAATAAATATTTACGAGAATTCATCTGTAACAACAGAACAGGAAAACTATTTCAAAAAAACAACAACAACAAACAACAACAGTAAAACACTGGCCAAGAAAAAGAGGTGAATAATCCCAATGGGTTGGAGTGATCTATTTTTATGCTAGAAATAACAAACAGATTTAAAATGGACTTTACTTATTATTACTTGTTGCTTGTATTACAGTAGCATCTAGGGATCACATTTAGGAACTGAGGCCCCACAGAAACTGCTTGACACTGTGTTTAAAATTGAAATATCTAGCTTTTAATAATTTAATTTGAACACCGTTCACAAAATAACCTCATTATGGGCCCAGTGTAGCTCCCATTAAAGTTAATGGAAAGGCTCTCATTGGATTTAGTAGGAGTTGGATCAAGCCCCACAAAAACAATTTCTAGTTCTAAGGATTGTGGGAAATAAGCTAATATATGTGAAACCTAAAGGCTCAAAAATCAGAAGGCAAATAAGGAACCCCTATATATATATATATATTTATTTAAATCTCCTGATTTTTAATCCAATGTCAGGATTTTTGAACGTTTGGGGTTGGGTATTAATTCAGTAAAAGGAGAGTTAGAATTAAAGTAATTGGAACAGTATTCCTCCCTGTCATGGGACCAGGTCATAGGAGGTCAGACCTCATGGTCAGAGCAGGAGTCAGACCTAGTGGACGGAGTCTGAATACCAGAGTCCAAGTGCAAAGCAGAGTCAGACCTGGGGATTGAAGCCAAAGGTCGGAATCAAAGTCAAAGTCTGAATGTGAGAGCCAAAAATCGAGATGGAGTCCGAACCAGGACCAAGGCCGAAGGTCAGAACTGTAGTCAGAGTCCGAATGCCAGAGTCCGGGGTCAAGAGAAAAAACAACGAGGAGTCCTTGTGGCACCTTAGAGACTAACACATTTATTTGGGCATAAGCTTTTGTGGGCTAAAACCCACTTCATCAGATGCATGGACTGAAAAAAAGTAGGCAGGTATAAATATAGAGCACACGAAAAGATGGGAGTTGCCTTACCAAGTCAGGGGTCAGTGCTAACGAGGCCAATTCAATTAGGGTAGATGTGGCCCATTCCCAACAGTTGAAAAGAAGGGGTGAATACCAGAGGGAAAATTATTTTTTGTAGTGACCCAGCCACTTCCAATCTTTATTCAGGCCTAATTTGATGGTGTCAAGTTTGCAAATTAATTCCAGTTCTGCAGTTTCTCATTGAAGTCTGTTTCTGAAGTTTTTTTGTTGAAGAATGGCCACTTTTAAGTCTGTTATTGAATGTCCAGGGAGATTGAAATGCTCTCCTACTGGTTTTTGACTGTTACAATTCTTGATGTCTGATTTGTGTTCATTTATTCTTTTATCCTTGATGATGCAAAGAAAGTAACAGAAGGCCACTAGCCATCACCTACAGCCCCCAACTAAAACCTCTCCAGCACATCATCAAGGATCTACAACCTATCCTGAAGGAAGATACCTCACTCTCACAGACCTTGGGAGACAGGCCAGTCCTTGCTTACAGACAGCTCCCCAACCTGAAGCAAATGCTCATCAGCAACTACACATGACACAACAGACACACTAACCCAGGAACCAATCCCTGCAACAAACCCTGTTGCCAACTCTGTCCACATATCTATTCAAGAGACACCATCATAGGACCTAACCGTATCAGCTACACCATCAGGGGCTCGTTCACCTGCACATCTACCAATGTGATATATGCCATCATGTGCCAGCAATGCCCCTCTGCCATGTACATTGGCCAAACCGGACAGTCTCTACGCAAAAGAATAAATGGACACAAATCAGACATCAAGAATTGTAACATTCAAAAACCAGTAGGAGAGCACTTCAATCTCCCTGGACACTCAATAACAGGCTTAAAAGTGGTCATTCTTCAACAAAAAAACTTCAAAAACAGACTTCAATGAGAAACTGCAGAACTGGAATTAATTTGCAAACTGGACACCATCAAATTAGGCCTGAATAAAGACTGATGGAGACTAACACGGCTATCCCTCTGAAAGGGGTCGAGAGAGTTGGAGCCAGGAATCAGAGCCAAGGGTCAGAACTGGATTACCTGGAGTCAGAGAAGAAACAAGCAGGGCTGGTTCCAAGGCAGGAGCGAAGCTGGGGCAGGACTGGAACAAGGCTGGGTGCAGGTCAGACTCTAGGCTGGAGCAGTGGAGAAGCAAAGCAGGCGCAGGCTTGGAGTGAGGCACGCACAGGGAGGCAGAGAATTCACAGGTGTGTGTGTTGAGCAGTCAGCAAGTTACTGCTGCTGCTGGGTTTAACGAATGGCCTGTTAGCTTCCTCAGGCAGAACCTTGTTCGGTCCACCAGGCAGCCTAATTCACTTGTTAGGCTGGCAGGAGATTGAACAGTTGCAGCTGTAGGACCTTACTCCTGACACTCCCCCACCCCAAAATATTTGATTCACAGTCTCAGCCATGTTTTCATTCAACTCTTTAAACTCTAATCTAAACCTTTGACTGGAAATCTGTTAATATATTTTATGAATATATATGATTTTATTTCCAAATGGGGTGTGTGTGTGTTCTGGAAATAAAATAATTCCTCTTATAAACAAAAGATAAAAAGACAAAAGAAAAGACCAACCCAACGTTACATCAATGGTTTGAAGGTAGTGGATGGATGTCGTCAGAAATTTGTTCAAGGATTTGATAAACTTTGGAGATTAATGTGCAAAAGCAAAGCAAAGAAACCTGACACCATCCTATCTGATGGTGGCCTAAGAACATAGGGTACACTGAGAATAAATCAAAGCTTATTTACCCCAGTGAAGATAATATCTTTTTCTTACCATATTGACATATTAATTTCTGCCATTCTCCTTTCCTCTCCACTTCCCAATGTTATCCACATCTCAATGAGTTTATCTGTCCTCAGTGGCTAAGATGATATATAATACTTTCTCTGTTTTAACTAGTTTTAATTACATATTTTAATTGAGCATACAGCTGATCTGATGAAGGACACGGCCATATTGCAAACTGGTGAATAGTAGATCACTGTGGCTTGGTATTTGTGGTATTCACTTGCAGCACAAGCAAACCACCCAAATTACATTTACATGGACAAACTCGTCCACCTTAATTTTTTGTAACAACATATTTTAGGCTTCCATAAAAGAAAAAAAGAAATAAGAACAATGGAAACAAATCCTAGTAGTTCATGGTCTGAAGCCAGTACACAAAATTTACTGGTAAGATCGTTACCTAATAAGACTCAAAATTGATATTCTTGGTATTATATAAATAATTTGGGGGTAAATTTTGCCCTCCATGATATCTATACTATGGAAACAAAGTCAGTTGGAATAGACAAGTGTAATTAAGGACAAAATTTGGCACTTGGAATTTAAAGATATTGCTGGTCTTTTTAAAAAATAATGGACCAGATTCTGTCCTCAGACACAGACATGTAACACCCACTGACTTCTATGGGAGTTGCATGAGTGCATCTGCACACAGAAATTAGCCAAATGTTAACAGCAGAGAATGTTGTCCCAGAATTTTATGGGTATGGAATTCTGTTTCAGTGCAGACTGCCAGAAACATGGAGCCAAAGAGACAAATTCCTAGGATAATATTCTATTCCATTGACACAGGGTTTTTTTTAAAATTAAATGGTTTAACATTAATTAAATTGTGCTCAAGAGGGGTAACTCTACAGAAGTCAGAGTAATACCTGTGTAAAAGTGAGATCAAAATCAGGTTCTTAATGCTGAGGCAAAGCCAAGATATTTGCTTTCAAACAGAAGCCAATAATACCATGATAATGTTCTTTGACTGGTATTCTCTGTTACACTAAATGAGTGATGGGCATTTCATCATTTGAGTTGGCAGATCCTGGTGTACTGTCTGCTGCTTCACTGTGCCATCATCAACTCTGCTGCGTTGAAAGCAGAAACCAGATTTTCCATCTGGGGTGTACTGAAAGCTGAGTGAATGTAAAAGCCATCATATTTCTGAATATCAGAAATATAAAAGAGCCAAACAGACAAAATACTGAGAGAACATCTGCGGTAATGTGAACACGACAATGGTGAACAGTGAGCTCTGGTTAACGCAGATAAAAAATAAAATAAATATAGTTTAGAATTCAACTATTCCAGGATCAAGTTCTCAAGTCTTCTCAAAAATAGCTCAGCTAAAACTAGTTTTAGGCTCATCGTTAATAACGGTAGTGGCTTAAAATAAAAGATGATTGGAAATAAATTAGAGGAAGGGTCATCATTGTTGTTATTATTTTAAACAACTGCATTCCTGGAGTTCTCAGGATTTTAACTATTTAAGACCTGAAAACCATAAAGTTATCTAACTTATATAAAGCTTAAATCATCCTCAAATTATTTTTCTTAGGAGATGAAGCAGTAGCCAAAACAATCATTCTAAGGCATTGTAAATCAGTTGTACTTTGCAGACTGGTACATGAGTGAAATGGTAAACAACAACATACTGCCTTGAAGGAACGCTTGTGGATTTCAAGGAGAGACATGCTCATGCAGGATATGAGTAACTCCCATTGACTATGCGTGGCTTCCCATTGACATTACTGGTATCCTGTGGTTGGAGAAAAGGGCCCATATTTTTAGATCTGCGTGTGATAGATATGATGTGGAATAGACACCACAGTTGTATATTTTTAGCAGTCCCTTTTACTGCGTAGCATTCCCCATGTTCAGACGTGTCACAATGATGAAGGTTAACTTTTCAAGGTTGTCCCCTGCGGCTGACAGTGGGCACCTCCCTTACCTCCTATGTCATTCTCTAGATGGTTGCAACCCTATGGTCTGGTTTTGGGCTATGGTGCACATCCCCCTATCTGTGCCTTTTAGTGAATCCACCCCCTTTCAGGGGCTATAAAGCAGTCCAAACAAAAAGAAAACACTTCCCCAACCCCCTTCCTTGTGTAAGGGGGAGGGAAGCAGTCTCTCACGTCCAACAGGCAGTCTCAGTTCCCATTCCTCAGTGTGAGTAAAGGTCAGGGCTTAATCCTGGGGGATTTCAACCATCTTCTTCCTCAGAGAGCTTGGCAGGTAGAGTTTGTTAGCTGCAGGTCAGTTAGTGCCCCAGGGCCCCAAGTCTGGGAGCTCTGAGCCATGGCTGTGCTTGCTTCTGAGTGGCATCCCAACTGCACTGAGTTCCTCCCTTTTAAGGGCCTGCCTTCCAGCCTGGCAAACCTCACAAGTGTGGCAGGTTGGGGCTGATTGCAATACTTGCCTGGCTGGTATGGGGGGGGGGTCATCTGCCCCACCATACATACTCAATGGTTAATCTGTGAACTTTACAATTTACACATTCCCTCCCAATATTTTGTCTTCTTTTTCCCTGCACTGTCACCAAAATAAAAACAGGAAGAACCCCTACCTACCCATCCATTTTTGGGCACAAACGTTTGTAATTTTTGTCCAGAAACAGAAAGAGTCTCACCCCAGAGTTCCTGTGTCCTGCCAGCTGTAGTCCTACTTCAGTCTTCCTCCCATCCTTCCTCTCCTACCTCCCACATGCCCCTAAGCAGCGCTGGGACTTCCAGGCTGCCTGATGAGCAGCTGTCCCTTTGATCCTACCAGTCACAGAGGAAGTGGTGCTGACTCATAAGTCTCCTTTTTTCAATTACAGGAGCTCCCTAAGTACAGGGAGGTTCCCAACCAGCAGAGGGTAACAGATGTATCAGCTCTGCGCCCCACACCAAGGAAGAGTCCAAATGCCACATGAGGTAGAGTCTGAGTGAGTTCAAGGTTGGATGCAAATATTTCACACATCTTCAGGGAAGGCTATTACCTTGCTGATGCACATGCTTAATTCTCAGCACTGCTAATGCACACTATGTGTATTGTGGGTTAAAAGAAGAGCTATACATCTATAGTACTAAAATAAACACCTCCTCACCCTATGAAATCCAAATGCCTGAAAATAGTGTGAAAGAGTATTCATGATTTAAAACTAGCTGGCAGCTTTTTCTGGTAACATCATTTGAGTCTTCCTATCACTTGCACTGGTAGAATGGTAATCATCATTACGTCTGTGTGTAGGATGCATAACATTATACATAAGTTTTGTGCATTGTGGTACTCTGTCTCTAGTAATTTTACTGCCTAAATTCCATGCTGATTATAGTTCTTTCTGTTTATTATATAGACTATAGGATTTATTCAGTGTCCTGATCCATGCACCTAACTCTTAACTGAATATACCTCAATGAAGAACTAAAAACAATACACAGGGTTAATTTCTAGGTTCATTATGATTTATTTTTATATTACAGTTTCATGGTCAGCTTCCCTGTGGTAAGTTTCCCTTAATCTCCCAGTAGATACCTGGCTAGGCTTGTTATATCACAACAATGAAGCTATGGTTTCTTCCTCAGTTTACTTTTTTCAGGCTGCCTTTCTTTCCCGCAGTGAACTCTAGGCTTGCGTTCTCTACAGAGCATGCACACGAGCCATAAAAAAATCCATATAACATTACACAAGGCTTCAGGGTTTAGAAAGATACTGTTTTTCCCTGCACTGCCACACACACAATCCTTGCTGACAGCTGTTTGAAATATATTGTATTGTTTTTACCTACAGTGACTACAGTCCTGTGAGAATCATACAGAAAAATAACCGATATTATTTTAAACATTGAAAACATAACTCTAACTGATTTTCTAGCGTGCTATAGTCTGTCAGAAAGAAATATGAGTTTCCTACAGATGTATTCATCTCTCTCTCTCTCTCTCTGTGTATAACTGAGCTTGCAAAATGCATTGTGTTCAATGAAATTAAAGATGAAGACAACTATGGAGCATATTTTAAAAATATCTACAGCTGTCCTTTGGCCGCCATTTTTCTGTTCTGGTTTTTAGAGCATGCCCATCATCATGGTGTATCTGAGCACTTCCCAGTAGCGCATGAAGTCACATTACTATCATCTGTCACCAGTGGTTCTTTCCCTCTTTCTTCCTTACCCGAGGAGGAAGACTGCACGTGGACTTTTTTTAAAAAAAGTGTGTGTTGTGCTGTGCATTTATGTCAGTGCAGGCAAGGTTGAAGGCAAGGCCTTGCACTCTATGTATTTTGTAAGGAGTATTAGTGTCTTATGGGATGAAAGGAAAATATTATTTTTGACCTTGTTTCCATGTGAGCAACATCCATTGTGAATAAAGGGTATGTCCATACTGGAGCTGGAAGATGTAATTTCCTGCCCACGCAGACATACCCATGCTAGCTTTGATCAAGCTACCATGCTACTGATAGCTGTGTAGCCACAGCAACATGAGTGATGGGAGGGACTAGCCACCGGAGTATGTAACTAGTGTCTTGGACAGGATCACACTCGGGGTGGCTAGCCCCTCCCACTGCTTGCTCCACGGCAGCTACACTTTGAGCTTGCATGCTAAAAACAAATCAGAGCTAGTGCAGATATGTCGCTTCAAGCTGAAAACTACACTTTCCCCCTCCAGCATAGACTTTCCCAAAGAGGTCGCTGATTAAATCTCATGATGAGGCTCCTGGAGAGACAAGAAGCCACCTAGTTCTATTGTGACACATTGATGGTGCTCTGGGTACTTCGGTGGCCACCTAGATTCTCTTAAATTTTAGGGTTTCAAATGCTATAAAATACAATACGAATGACCTGTTGGCTTTGAATTCATGGAGGATAGGTATATCAATGGCTACTAGCCAAGATGGGCAGGGATGCAACCTCATGCTCTGGGTTGCAGTGGAACCTCTGACTGCCAGAAGCTGACTGGACAACAGGGGATGAATCACTTGAAAAATTGTCCTGTTCTGTTCACTCCCTCTGAAGCATTTGGCATCAGCCACTGTTGGAAGACAGGATACTGGGCTAGACAATATGGCCATTTTTATGTCATTAAACTGTAGTTATTTGGCTGGCAGGGTCAGAGGTGAGCAGCAATCCATCAAATATCTTGACTAAATCAGGGGCTGCTTTTGGGTGTATAGGAAAGCCAAATAATTGAGCCATGATAGTGTCCATGAAGTTATTGCCTTGCCCAGATTTTCCCTTGCTGTAGGAACTCCACCTCCCCAAACAACAGTAGCATTCTTCCATTGACCTAGCTGTACCTCCATCAGGGGTTAGATTGGCATAAATATGGCACTCAAGGGTATGATTTTTTCACGCACTTGTGGCTATGTCAACCTAACTTTTAATTGTAGATCAGGCCTAGAAATGAACACAGGCACTAGGGTTGCCAACTTTCGAATTGCAGAAAACTGAACACCCTTGCTGCACCCCTTCCATGCCCCTTCTCTGAGGCCCCACCCCCCCACTCATTCTGTCTCCCTTCTGTCTGTTGCTCGTTCTCCCCCACCCTCACTCATTCACTCATTTTCACCAGGCTGGGGCAGGGGGTTGAGGTGCGGGAGGGGGTGAGGGCTCTGGCTGGGGCCATAAATGAGAGGATCAGGGTGTTGGAGGGGGCTCTGGGCTGGGGCAGGCAGTTGGGGTGCAGGAAGGGGTTCAGGGTGCGGGCTCCACGCAGTGCTTATCTCAGGCGGCTCCCGGGAAGTGGATGACATGTCCCTCTGGCTCATAGGTGGAGGCACAGCCACAGGGGCTCTGTGTGCTGCCCCCGCTGGCAGGTGCCACCAATGGGAGCTGCGGAGCCGGCACTCGAGGAGGGGCAGCGCGTGGAGCCCCCGTGGCCACTCCTGCACCTAGAAGCCAGAGGGACATGCAGGCCACTTCCTGGGAGCTGCACAAAGCTGGGCAGAGAGCCTGCCTTAACCCCGCTGCAGTGACAACCGGACTTTTAATGGCCTGGTCAACAGTGCTGACCAGAGCCGCCAGGGTCCCTTTTTGACCGGGTGTTCCGCTCAAAAACTGGACACCTGGCAACCCTAATAGGCACAGGAGACAATTCTGTCACTGTGTGAAATTCAGAACTTAAGTGGTCTGTTCTGAATCTCTCTCTTTTCTCTGCTTTGATAGATGGTAACTTCCACAAAAAGAAGAAGAAAAAAAGAGTTCTGCACCAGCCAGGCATGGAAATGGAAATGTCTCTCTGTTCCTTCCAAATGCAATCTCCAGGACAGTCTCCCTTCATGCTGCTCTTTTAGGCAACGATACGTTGGAAAGCAGTTCACAGCTTCAACTGTTTTTTCTGAGCACAGGACAGATTCCTGGTCTCAGCTGTGTAAATGTTTTAACTGAGATTCATGCTTGGCTATTCAGGTCATTGGTTTCCCTTCCGGCCCACACAGGCCAAAAAGCATCTATATAAGCATAAAGTGTCCAAAACTAATACAGCATTTTTCACTCAAATACACCCATCACACGTGGCTCACTCAAAATACGGGGTACAATGCCAGGCAGTAAATTCATATATTTGCCTGATATGAACTTGCCGTGATTTATAAAAGAGATGCAATATCCCTGTTGTGTGGCTTAATGTATCCGATTTGGCAGGAGCCTTTTCCAAACAAGGAGCCCAGGGAAATCAAACTTGCAATTATGTCTTAGGAAAAACACAGCCTAACACACCATGTGAAAGGTATTTTTATTCTTATTGTTGTGTAATTGGTAATAAGAAAATTATTTTGAAATTTCACAACTGGATTCGGAATTGATTTTTAAAAAAATTAAATAATTTGTTGACCTCTAACTGCAATCAAACAGAATTTAAAAAAATCTCATTTTGGTCTTATCAAGGTACATTTTTAAAACTATGTGGAGGGTTTCAGCCATACGATTTCCACCTGAAACAGCCCACAAGCTGAGAGGCTGATCTCTCTCTCTGATGTCACAGCTGGCATTTCGCTACCTTTCTTTCACTTGCACGTTTTTTTTCTTGAAACCTCCTCTCCTGTTTGAGAGCTTCTGTGGCTGGTGGCAGACACAGCATGACCAGCGGCACTGAAAGCCTCCTCACACCACCCCATCAATGTGCCTCACTTCTGAGTTAGCATCTCCGTGCCTAGTCATCTCTCTGCAGTCCACTAGTTAGTGCCATTTGCAACAGAGGCTTTTAGTGATACTAACCTCACTAGGAACTAAACTGAAACAACCGAACTCATTTCATGTAGGACAACAAAGAGCCATCAAATGGCAACAGTTTTCATTCACTACAGAGCTAGGTCAGATTTGAACTGGCAACTAAGGCCTTGTCTACACTACAAAATTAGGTCGAATTTATAGAAGTCGGTTTTGTAGAAAGCGTTTTTGTACAGTTGATTGTGTGTGTCCCCACACAAATGCTCTAAGTGCATGTAGTCAGCGGAGTGTGTCCACAGTACCAAGGCAACCATCGACTTCCAGAGTGTTGCACTGTGGGTAGCTATCCCGCAGTCTCCGCCGCCCATTTGAATTCTGGGTAGAAATCCCAATGCCTGATGGGGCTAAAACATTGTCGCGGGTGATTCTGGGTACATATCGTCAGGCCCCCCTTCCCTCCCTTCCTCCGTGAAAGCAAGGGCAGACAATTGTTTGGCGCCTTTTTTCTTGAGTTACCTGTGCAGACGCCATACCACGGCAAGCATGGAGCCCGCTCAGCTAACCGTCACCGTATGTCTCCTGGGTGTTGGCAGACGCAGTACTGTGTTGCTACACAGCAGCAGTTTATTGCCTTTTGGCAGCAGACAGTGCAGTATGACTGGTAGCTGTCATCGATGTAGTCCAGGGTGCTCTTTTAACTGACTTCGATGAGGTCGGGGCTCCTGGGCAAACATGGGAGTGACTCAGCCAGGTCATTTCCCTTTTAAGTTTCGTCTCATGGCGATTCAGTCCTACCGGCAATGCACTGTCTTTTAATCAGCAGCCAGGAGAAGACGATGGCCAGCTGTCATACTGCACCGTCTTCTGCCGAGCACCCAGGAGATGACGATGGCTAGCGGTCGTACTCTACAGTCTGCTGCCAGCAAGATGTATAAAGATAGATGAAGTGGATCAAAACAAGAAATAGACCAGATTTGTTTTGTATTCATTTTCTCCTCCCTCCCTCCGTGAAATCAATGGCCTGCTAAACCCAGTTTTGAGTTCTATCCTTGAGGGGGCCATTCTGTTTCTCGCAAAGCCACCCCCTTTGTTGATTTTAATTCCCTGTAAGCCAACCCTGTAAGCCATGTTGTCAGTTGCCCCTCCCTCCGTCAGAGCAATGGCAAACAACCGTTAATGGGGCAGGCTCATGACGTGGAACGCCGATTCTGGGCCCGGGAAACAAGCACAGAGTGGTGGGACTGCATAGTGTTGCAGGTCTGGGATGATTCCCAGTGGCTGCGAACCTTTCGCATGCGTAAGGGCACTTCCATGGAACTTTGTGACTTGCTTTCCCCTGCCCTGAAGCACAAGAATACCAAGATGAGAGCAGCCCTCACAGTTGAGAAGCGAGTGGCAATAGCCCTGTGGAAGCTTGCAACGCCAGACAGCTACCGGTCAGTCGGTAATCAATTTGGAGTGGGCAAATCTACTGTGGGGGTTGCTGTGATGCAAGTAGCCAACGCAATCACTGAGCTGCTGCTATCAAGGGTAGTGACTCTGGGAAATGTGCAGGTCATACTAGATGGCTTTGCTGCAATGGGATTCCCTAACTGTGGTGGGGCCATAGACGGAACGCATATCCCTATCTTGGGACCAGACCACCAGGGCAGCGAGTACATAAACCGCAAGGGGTACTTTTCAATAGTGCTGCAAGCACTGGTGGATCACAAGGGACGTTTCACCAACATCAACGTGGGATGGCCGGGAAAGGTTCATGACGCTCGTGTCTTCAGGAACTCTGGTCCGTTTAAACTGCTGCAGGAAGGGACCTACTTCCCAGACCAGAAAATAACTGTTGGGGATGTTTAAATGCCGATAGTTATCCTTGGAGACCCAGCCTACCCCTTAGTGCCATGGCTCATGAAGCCGTACAAAGGCACCCTGGACAGTAGTCAGGAGCTGTTCAACTATAGGCTGAGCAAGTGCAGAATGGTGGTAGAGTGTGCATTTGGACATTTAAAGGGTCGCTGGTGCAGTTTATGACTCGCTCAGACCTCAGTGAAACCAATATTCCCATTGTTATAGCTGCTTGCTGTGTGCTCCACAATCTCTGTGAGAGTAAGGGGGAGATGTTTATGGCAGGGTGAGAGGTTGAGCCAAATCATCTGGACGCTGATTACGCGCAGCCAGACACCAGGGCGGTTAGAAGAGCACAGCAGGGCGCGCTGCGCATCAGAGAAGCTTTGAAAACCAGTTTCATGACTGGCCAGGCTACGGTGTGACATATCTGTTTGTTTCAACTTGATGAAAACCTGCCCTCTTGGTTCACTGTACTTCCCTGTAAGCCCTCCCCCCTTCGATCACCGATTGCAGAGGCAATAAAGTCATTGTTGTTTCAAAATCCTGCATTCTTTATTAACTCATCACACAAATGGGGGATAACTGCCAAGGTAGCCTGGAAGGGGTGGGGGAGGAGGGAAGGACAAAGCCACACTGCACTTCAAAACTTATTGAATGCCAGCCTTCTGTTGCATGGGCAGTCCTCTGGGGTGGAGTGGTTGGGTGCCCGGAGGGGGGCCCCCCCGTGTTCTTGGGCATCTGGGTGAGGAGACTATGGAACTTGGGTAGGAGGGCGGGTGGTTACACAGGGGTGCAGCAGCAGTCTGTTCTCCTGCTGTCTTTCCTGCAGCTCAACCATAAGCCGGAGCATATCAGTTTGATCCTCCAGTAGCCTCAGCATTGCATCCTGCTTCCTCTCATCACACTACCACCACCTCTCCTCTTGCTCCAGCTTCCTGTCCTCATGTTCATTTTGTGCTTTCCTGGCCTCTGAGATTGCTTGCCTCCACGCATTTTGCTGAGCTCTTTCAGTGCGGGAGGACTGCATGAGCTCAGAGAACATTTCATTGTGAGTGCGTTTTTTTCGCCTTCTTATCTGTGCTAGCCTCTGGGACGGAGATGATAGGGGGAGCGTTGAAACATTTGCAGCTGCGGGAGGAAAAAAAGGGAGAGTATTATGTAAAAAGACACATTTTAGAGAACAATAGGTAGACTCTTTCACGGTGAACCGAGCTGTTAACATTACATAGCACATGTGGTTTCGGTACAAGGTCGCATTTTGCCTCTTATATTGAGGGCCTGCCGGTTTGATGTGAGAGATCATAACATGTGGGAATGGTTTCAAACAGCAGCACCCTCATTTCTCATACCAAGCACCCGTTGGGTTGGCCATTTAAAAGGAGGGGCTGCGGTTTTCGGGTTAACCTGCAGCACAAATCCAACTGAGTTCCCCACTCACCCAATTTTCTGGGATGATCGCTTCACCCCTCCCCCCACCGCGTGGCTAACAGCGGGGATGATTTCTTTTCAGCCACAGGCAAACAGCCCAGCAGGAATGGCCACCTCTGAATGTCCCCTTAATAAAATTCCCCTATTTCAACCAGGTGACCATGAATGATATCACTCTCCTGAGGATAACACAGAGAGATAAAGAATGGATGTTGCTTGAATTCCAGCAAACACCGGGACCATACGGCTGCCATGCTTTGTTATGCAATGATTCCAGACTACGTGCTACTGCCCTGGCGTGGTAAAGTGTCCTACCATTGAGGACGGAATAAGGCTGCCCTTCCCAGAAACCTTTTGCAAAGGCTTTGGGAGTACCTCTAGGAGAGCTTCATGGAGATGTCCCTGGAGGACTTCGGCTCCATCCCCAGACACTTTAACAGACTTTTCCTGTAGCTGTACTGGCCGCGAATGCATCCCAAGTCTTCAGGGTAAATTAATCATTAAATATGCTTGCTTTTAAACTGTGTAGTATATTTACAAAGGTACACTCACCAGAGATGCCTTCTCCGGCTTCATGGTCCGGGACCCCGCCTTGGGAGGGTTGGGAGGGTATTGGCTCCAGGGTGATAAACAGTTCCTGGCTGTCAGGGAGAACAGTTTCATCCTCCTCCTCATCATCTTCCTCGTCCCCCAAATCCTCATGCCTGTTGCGTGAGACCCCCCCCTTGCAGGAGTCCACGAACAGGGGTGGGATAGTGGTAGGGGAACCCCCTAGAATTGCATGCAGGTCATCATAGAAGTGGCATGTCTGTGGGTCTGAACCAGAGCGGCCATTTGACTCTTTGGTTTTTTGGTGGGCTTGTCTGAGCTCCTTAATTTTCATGCGGCACCGCTGCAGGTCCCTGTTGTAGCCTCTGTCCATCATGCCCTTGGAGTTTTTTTTTCAAATATTTTGGCATTTCATCTTTTGGAATGGAGTTCTGATAGCACGGATTCATCTCCCCATACAGCGATCAGATCCAGTACCTTCCGTTTGGTCCACACTGGAGCTCTTTTGCGATTCTGGGACTGCATGGTCACCTGTGCTGATCAGCATGCCATGCTGGCCAAACAGGAAATGAAATTCAAAAGTTCCCTGGTGGGGCTTTTCCTGTCTACCTGGCCAGTGCATCTGAGTTGAAAGTGCTGTCCAGAGTGGTCACAATGGAGCACTCTGGGATAATCCCCAGAGGCCAATGCCGTCGAATTGCGTTCACACTACCCCAAATTCGACTCAGCAATGTCGATTTCAGTGCTAATCCCCTCATCGGGGAGGAGTACAGAAATCGATTTTAAGAGCCCTTTAAGTCGACAAAACAGGCTTGGTCGTGTGGATGGTGCAGGGTTAAATCGATCTAACGCTGCTAAATCTGACCTAAACTCATAGTGTAGACCAGGGCTAAGATACAGCCGCATTTGCTCCAATCCTTCAGAGAGAGACAAACACCTACAAGATCTTTATCAAGCATTCTTAAAACTACAATATCTACCTGGGGAAGTGAGGAAACAGATTGACAGAGCGAGATGGGTACCCAGAAGTCACCTACTACAGGACTGGCTCAACAAGGCAAATAACAGGACAACACTGGCCATCACGTACAGCCCCCAGCTAAAAACTCTCCAGCACATCATCAACAATCTACAGCCTATCCTGGAAAATGATCCCTCACTCTTACAGACCTTGGGAGGCAGGCCAGTCCTCACTTACAGACAGCCCCCCAACCTGAAGCAAATACTCACCAGCAACTACACACCACACCACAGAAACACTAACCCAGGAACCAATCCCTGTAACAAACCCTGTTGCCTACTCTGTCCCCATATCTACTCTAGAGACACCATCAGAGGACCCAACCACATCAGCCACACCATTAGAGGCTTATTCGCCTGCACATCTACTAATGTGATATATGCCATCATGTGCCAGCAATGGCCCTCTGCCATGTACATTGGCCAAACCGGACAGTCTCTATGTAAAATAATAAATGGACACAAATCAGACATCAGGAATGGTAACATACAAAAGCCAGTAGGAGAACACTTCAATCTCCCGGGACATTCAATAACAGATTTAAAAGAGAAACTGCAGAGCTACAATTCATTTGCAAACTTAACACCATTAATTTGGGCTTGAATAAGGACTGGAAGTGGCTGGCTCACTACAAAAGCAATTTTCCCTCTCTTGGTATTCACACCTCCTCAACAATTGGGAGTGGACCACATCCACTCTGATTGAATTGGCCTTGTCAACACTGGTTCTCCACTTGTAAGGTAACTCCCTTTTCTTCATGTGCCAGTATATTTATGCCTGTATCTGTAATTTTCACTCTATGCATCTGAAGAAGTGCATTTTTTACCCACAAAAGCTTATGCCCAAATAAATCTGTTAGTCTTTAAGGTGCCACCGGACTCCTCATTGTTTTTATAGATACAGACTAACATGGCTACCCCTCATAAACTTAACAGTAATAAGTTATCAGGACCAGCTGGCATTCACCCAAGAGTTCTGAAGGAACTCAAATGTGAAATTGCAGAACTACTAACTGTAGTTGGTAACCTATCATTTAAATCAGCTTCTGTACCAAATGACTGGAGGATAGCTAATATGACACCAATTTTTAAAAAGGGCTCCAGAGATGATCCCGGCAATTATAGGCTGGTAAGCTTGACTTCAGTACTGGGCAAACTGGTTGAAACTATAGTAAAGAACAAAATTGTCAGACACATACATGAACATAATTTGTTGGGGAAAAGTCACCATGGTTTTTCTAAAGGGAAATCATGCCTCACCAATCTATTAGAATTCTTTGAGGGGGTCAACAACCATGTAGACAAGGGGGATCCAGTGGATATAGTGTACTTAGATTTTCAGATAGCCTTTGGCAAGGTCCCTCACCAAAGGCTCTTAAGCAAAGTAAGCTGTCATGGGAAAAGAGGGAAGGCCCTCTCATGGACTGGTAACTGGTTAAAAGATAGGAAACAAAGGGTAGGAATAAATGGTTAGTTTTCAGAATGGAGAGAGGTAAATAGTGGTGTCCCCCAGGGGTCTGTACTGGGACCAGTACTATTCAACATATTCACAAATAACTTGGGAAAAGGGGTAAACAGCGAGGCGGCAAAATTTGCAGATGATACAAAACTACTTAAGATAGTTGAGTCCCAAGCAGACTGCAAAGAGCTACAAAAGGATCTCACAAAACTGGGTGACTGGGCAACAAAATGGCAGATGAAATTCAATGTTGATAAATGCAAAGTAATGTACATTGGAAAACATAATCCCAACTATACATATAAAATGATGGGGTCTAAATTAGTTGTTCCCGCTCAAGAAAGAGATCTTGGAGTCATTGTGGATAGTTCTCTGAAAACATCCACTCAGAATGGTGGGAATCATTAAGAAAGGGATAGCTAATAAGACAGAAAATATCATATTGCCTCTATATAAATCTATGGTATGCCCACATCTGAATACGTGCAGATGTGGTCGCCCTATCTCAAAAGATATATTGGAATTGGAAAAGGTTCAGAAAAGGGCAACAAAAATGATTAGGGGCATGGAATGGCTGCCATATGAGGAGAGATTAATAGGACTGGGACTTTTCAGCTTGGAAAAGAGATGACTAAGGGGGATATGATAGAAGTCTATAAAATCATGACTGGTGTGGAGAAAGTGAATAAGGAAGTGTTATTTACTCCTGCTCATAACACAAGAACTAGGGGTCACCAAATGAAATTAATACGCAGCAGGTTTAAAACAAACAAAAGAAAGTATTTTTTCACACAGTGTGCAGTCAACCTTTGGAACTCCTTGCCAGAGGATGTTGTGAAGGCCAAGACTATAACAGCATTCAAAAAGAACTAGATAAATTCATGGAGGATAGGTCCATCAGTGGCTATTAGCCAGGATGGGCAGGGATGGTATCCTTAGCCTCTGTTTGCCAGAACCTGGGAATGGGCAACAGAGGATGGAACACTTTATGATTACCTGTTCTGTTAATTCCCTCTGGGGCATCTGGCATTGGCCATTGTCAGAAGACAGGATACTGGGCTAGATGTATCTTTGGTCTGATGCAGTATGGCTGTTCTTATGGCTTGTCATCAGTCATTCTTTGGACCTGCTTCTTTCCTTTTCTTGTACCTTCCTCTTTCCTCATCCTTTGACATTAATTGGTAACCACCCTTTGTTGTTGTTGGTGGTGGGGTGGTTTTCCTTGAGGATCATTGGATTTTTCTTGATTCACTCTGACATGAATTTAAACTGTATTGTTCTTTTTTTAATATTTATGGGCTTTGCAATAGGTCTGCTATTCGTGCCTCATCAATTCATGTGATGCTGTCTTATAACAATGAATTTCACATAGCAGATCAAACTATTATCAGTTTTTATTTTTATCAGGGTAGCACCTAATGGCCCTAGCTGAAATCAGGAATGGATTATGCTGCAGAAAACTCTTCAGCGCAGGGTGAATGTAACAACTTAATTAGACAAGACAGATGAAAGGTGGGAGAAAGACAATATTATCACCATCTTTTTACAGATGGTGAAGTGAGACACAAAGAGTTTAAGTGGAAGATCACAAAGGAAGTCTGTGGCAGAGGCAGGAACTGAGCCCAAATCTCTTCAGTACCTGTCCAGTGCCTTAACCATATGAACCATTCTTCCTTTCAGTGATTCATCAAGTTTGGTATACCCTTCTCCAGCACTGATAATTCAGAGCAGAAAGAATCCCTCCAGACTCAACAATGTACCTAAGCCAACGTGATCATGCTGTATATCGGGAAGGTATTCAGAACCCTCCCTGACAACCGTGCTTATCATTTTACACCTTTGAAGCACAAGACTTGACTACCTTCATCTGACACACCTATAACAAATATTTGACGGCCGAAGAAAAAGGGAAGTGGCAGAAAAATCTCTTCAAATGACTGTATAACATCCTGAATAAGGCTCCACACCAGGGGCAGGGCAGTGTCTCACTAAGGCTTCAGTCTCACCTGTATTTTAAAAAATAATCAAGAGGTGACATCTAGTCACTTAATGAACCACACAAGCTAAATGGCCCTCAGCCTTCAAGGGGTTTAATCTTAACTTGATGTACATAAATCCTCATGCAACAAAGCAGCTATAAAAGTTCATGGCTGACCTCTTATCCCAGGGTAAAGTGCAAGATCCACTTAATTTGAAGGATGGCAGACAGGTAGAACATATAGCAGAACATGTTCAAAGGTAGGCCAACCAACAACTTTTGTAGGGTGCACCAAGGGGATAGAACAACCACCCTACATCGTGCCAAAGGATATCATCTAGGCCATGGGTTGCATTTAAGTAAAATGTTCTTGTTCAGTGAACAGAAGTAAAGATATGACTGAGGTGAGGGAAGGAGGAAAGCACGGTCTGGAAAGTAATGCAGTCAATCAGCAAATAACCACAGAGAGCTCAAGAGACAGCTCCAAAAGTTGCCAACACAAATGCCTATGAAGCGTGCCAGGGATCTAAGTGCAGAACCAGAACAATACATTACACACACTGGCGTCGGATGATGGAGGCAGTCAACTAGAAAGTGAAAGGAAGAATGGTATGACAAAAGGCAAAAGAAAACACATCCCACCACCTTCATTAAAATGTGCTTAGAGTTTAGGCAAAATATTGTCTTGAAAAACTCTGCCACAGAAATACAGCTAGTGATAGACTTGAGAAAGAAAACAGATTGGCTTTCTCGCTGCTGAACTCGTTCCTTTCATATAACTCGTTAGATAGAAACTAGTCTATTTTGTTCATGTTTTGATAGAGATTATTCTCAATCACCTTGATTATAGATAAAGAAGTTTGTTCTCCTATCTATACATCCGTCCTCTATTTATATAATGCAGTGGAGGGAGTGAGGAAGGGAGTGAGAGAGAGAGAAAAAAAACTTCTTTATCCATAATACAGTTGTTTAAGAATAACGTCTGAATCCTTGATCCTGTAAAGACTAACAGATGTGCTTAACTTTCTCTCTGTGTGTAGAACCAATGACTTCAGTGGGACTACTCATGTGAATAAAGTTAAACACATTCATAACTCTTTGCAGGATCAGGGCCTGATGTTTATGGCAGTTATCCTATCACAATTAATATTATTTTGCAATATCATGGATTAGTTGTGGCCAGTTACCAGTTATTTTTTGGCAAAAACAAAGACAAGAGTGGTCACAGGATCTTCACTATGCTCCCCAGCATGGCCTTTCTGAAGCCACGTGATCAGCAAAGACAGACAGCCTGCTGAGAAACATGTGCCATTTCTGGAGTGCAGTTATGAGATGTCAGGCAGCTTCAGATTGGTCAGGTCCATGGAGGATACAACAAATTCATGTTCCTACCACAGAATGCAGTGCAGAAATGTTGCCTTGCCTTTACACTGGCGTGTCCATCAGGAAGCTAATTTCTAAGGTAGTGTTTCTTAACTTTTGTTTTTGGTCTGCGCCCCACAGAATGGCAGAAAAATCATCTTTCAACCCACAGTCTTTTGGAGCCATAAAGGTATATGGGCCTTGAGTCATGAGATGATGTTTAGCCATTTGGGGGCTGGAGGCCTGGTGCTGCTGGGTGAACAGCTTTCACGGAAGGAGGAGCTGATGCTGTTAGGTGGGTTCATTTGTGGATGGTTAGCCCTCCCCTCTCTTAGCCCTATTCACCTGGCACTTAGTCCCTGAGTCAGTTCTGCTCCAAGAAGCTGTGATGCCAGACAGAAGAGTCACTTACTTCTAGACCATAGTAGGAGAACACACAGAACATTCAGAATCCAGAAGAGCCTGAAGTATATATTCTTGGCCTCTCTTTGTGTCTCTTTGGTCAGTGCAGACAAAACTGATGCCCAGACTCAAGCTATTGACAACTAGTAACTACCAAAATATTGATTCTCTGAATCTGTGAGCCCAGCATGGTAGTCTGCTCATAGGTATTATACAATGTGTCAGAAGATAAATTTCTTAACAAATTGCCTTATGGCAATCTTTCTGTGATTTCATTCAAAAAATATGTGAGTGAAGATTTGTAATGTGGCTGCGTGTGATGTTTTTATGTAGTTAAAATACTATTGTTTCTATGAGAGATTTAGTCTCATTTGTTTCACTAACTCCCGCTCCTTATGTGCCTGATGATTACTTCTGTTATCTGTCAGCATTCATTTAAGAAGGTAGTAAAAAAACCCAAAGAATGGTAAGACAGTCCTTCAGAGAAATGTACTTTATTAATAGAACACTGCTGGACTTGCTTTATAAAAAAACATGTTTAATGATAATAAGATGAAAAAAACACTTGACTTTTTTCCCCCAGTACATGCTGGAAAAAAACTTGACTCAGCTGAATACCCTTATTGCTTTAAATAGCATTACAGAATGTTGTAATAACTCATTTTAATGTCAGTAAGACAATATGCTAGTCTGCCCAAATGAGACAAGGTGTTTTTCCCAGTAACTTTGTAGTAAGTCTGTTCCTCAAATTTCAGCAACTGATCTAATTTTCAGGGAGGAAACAATGGCTGGATCCACAGCTCACTGAAGTCAAACAAAAGACTTGCACTCACCAAAATGGGCATTGGACCAGGTCTCAGTAGGGAAAGCAAAGGTGGCGGAAGTTTTACCATGTGGGATCTAAGCCCCTCCGTCTTCTGCAGAGGACCCTATATGCTTGCTGATAACTGAAAATGTCTGTATTTTCATATGGCGTTTTTTGAATATCTGTAAGATTGTTTTGAAGGCTATTTTTGAAGATTATTTATTTACTATTAAGAAAACAATTAAAGGGGAATTTGTTTCACCATTAAAATAAAAAAATATCCAATACACAGTGGGGATTTTTAAGTTATTATTTTCTTGGTGATTAATTCACTAAAGTTAGTGTCATACAGTAAAAACTTGTATGTAACCCTCATATATCAATTCTAGGGCCCCAGTCCTGCAAACACTTATGCAAGTGAGTAGTCTGGAACCCCCATTGACTGATCTGGAACTATTCACGTACATTAAGTTATTCACATGCATAAGTGTTTTCAGGATTGAGCTCTAGGGTGTATGAATTCAGAGATGATGGATTTTCCTAATATATTTAGTCGCTGATTCAAAGCCCATTGAAGTCCAATTGACGTCAATCAGCTTTGAATGAGGATCTTAAAAAGCAGAACTGAGATATGTGGTGTTCTGTTTTGATGGTCACTCATGGAACCCCATAAAGCCGTAAAGGCTGCAAAGGCTTTCTTAAGGGAATTACAGTCTCTCTCTTTTTCCTCCATAAAGATCAGGACTTCACCTTCTCAAATAGACACATGTTCATATCTACTAACCTAGGGTGCTTTCCTTTTTTCAAAGTGAGCAGTTTTTGAATGCCAAACCCACGCTAAGGAAAACCATCATAACTTCAGGATGGCACAGAAAGATTATACCAACAGAATACACAGCCTGTCAAACTGAATGGGAGAAACTGCTAAGAATTACCATTGTTCAGTGGGTGTAAAATAATTCTGACTTAAAATCATGAAGAATTAAGGAGCAGCACAAAAACCGTAGTGTAGTCCAGCATGAAAATGTTATTTGTTAAATTCAAAACCCCTAGATATTAAATCACTTTACTTGCCAAAACTTTTTATTTTAATTGATTGTCATGGAGATTTGTTGAACATATACCTGGTTACGCTGGCGCCCGGCTCACACCTGAACTGTAGATGGCAGTAAAAGGTTTTTTTTTTTTTGCTTGTACATGTGTGAGTGAATTTAATTTTCATGAAAGTGACAGACTAATAGCAACAGCAATGGCTTGAGCCTGGATGTGGTGGCAGGCGATATGCAACCTTCTCATACACAGCTCTGCCAATCCTCCTCTATCCTGACCTCCAGCGCCCCGTGCAACATTAATGGTAGGCCTGCTAGTGAGGAGGCTTTGTGCTGGATGATCACAAATGGGAACAGACTTTCCAACCCTGTTTCATTTCCGCTCTGCATATGAACCAAGGTTTCCAGAGTTGAATGAGTGATTCGGCTCCTTGGCCATAGATGACGATCTGGCTCCAACATGACTAAATTCTAAAAACTGAACGGAAATTCTGAATGCTAACAATTCTAGAATAAAATATAAGAACAAATAGCCTGCATGTGCGCGCATGCATGTGACTATATACTGATACCAAATCCAAACACACACCTCAGTAGTTCATTCTGTCTGATGTTTATACCTGGCTCTTGAAGTTTCCTTTGAAGAACAAATATTTTGCCCCTGGAACACACCTGACTGCACAAAATGACAAATATTTTACAAGAATATTTCCTGAGGGAGGAGACCATTGGGAATCAATATAAGGACTCCTCCCTCCACTATCACCCAGGTAATTAGTTAGTAGGCCAGTAGAGATCGCTGAGGACACTTGCTAGTCTGAACCGTAAACTCTGTGGGGCAGAGACCATTTCTTCCTACATGTTTACATAACATCTAGCGCCTATCTTGAATGGGGCTGTTGAGTCTACCACAATGCAAATAAAACTAATAAAAATGGCCATAGTTCTAGGTTAACACCCATTTCCCCTGTCAGTGCTTTCTTTCTTTAACCCTCTAGGCCTTTTCACTTGTCCAGGACTCAATACTTTTATTACAGCCTTCCAATTTCATTTATTGAGGAGATGTGAAAAGTACAGAGTCTGTGGAAATTACCTAGAAACGGTTACACTGGAGAATCTGAATTTGGCCAGTGACCCTGTGACAACTAACACACACATCACATCAGTTGTGCAAAGCTTTCCTGGTGCAGCATGAAGAACCTACTGACTGGATGGAAAATTCAAAGCCTGAGCTAGTATCTGTTCTTTGCCCCTGTCCCGGGAAGAGGAAAATGTAGCTTTCCCCAACAAAGGCAAAGAGGACAACAGAATGGATGATTCAAGGCTGGGAATGGATGATTCAAACTCTCCCAAGCTGGTGAGACATAAATGTTACTAGTCACGGCTTTAGTACTATATTTCTATAGCTCAATGAAAGGTAGTTTCTCTCCTCACAGCACAGTTCAGCTGCTTGAGAGTGAGCAAGCCTACTCATAGGAGTAGGAGGAATCCAGAAAGCTTCACAGTCAAATATTGGCAAGTGGAAATTACAGTACAGCAAGGCAATCCTAGGGCACCAGGAGGAAAAGACTTGGAAGTATGGACATAGTTTAGGGAGGAGTGGGGGCAGGCACAGAATTGGCTCCCCCACATGTGGCCCCATTGGTCTGACTGGAGCTGCCCCCCCAGATACAGAAGTCAAACTACACCTATGCTGGGAAGGAATGGATTAAGGTAATTCTGGGTTATGGTACCTACTGAGGCCCAGCCGCCATTAAAAGATATAATAATGGGTTATCTTGGGGCTATGACTAGATAGCAATTAAAATCTAGCTACAGTCAAAATATCACTTTGACAAGGCCAACCAAGTTCCAGGAGCCTTAAAATTCCTAGTCAATGAATAGGTAATTGATTGAGGGATTGGAGCAATTGTGACTCTGAGGCACCTTACATGGTGCTGACAGATTAAAATAAAAATATTTCGTATGTAGGTAGCGCATTACAGGTATTCATTCATTCTAAGGACAGAAGCTGGCCTTTTATCACCATTACTTATGTTGAATAGTACTTTATTCTGTGAATAGCCCCATTTTTTTCAGTTGGGAGCAAGGTTCTACTCACCATGAGCAAGTGTGGCAGAATCTAGCCCTAAAATTGTGCCCTCTTCAGGGGAG
The DNA here is from genome assembly GCF_965152275.1 of Natator depressus. Taxonomy (NCBI): domain Eukaryota; kingdom Metazoa; phylum Chordata; order Testudines; family Cheloniidae; genus Natator; species Natator depressus. The sequence goes on along the minus strand of NC_134234.1, from coordinate 221,259,482 downwards.
AGAGCTGTGTCTTCTAAGCACAGCTAGCACTTAACAAAAAAACAACCACCCTCGCATGACTCCTCTTGAGTGTTTTCCTGTTTTACAGATGGGGAAACTGAAGTGGAAGGCTTACATGAATTTCCAAAGACCATAGCAGAAAGTCAGTGTCACAGCCAAGATTAAAATTTAGAAGTTCCTAGCTCCTGGTCCTGTGCTATAGACCATGGAGAGTTACACTGGAAAGTATGGGTCTGCTTCTTCTCTGACTTACATCAGTTTTATATTGGTGTAAGTCCATTTACTTCAAGGGAGCTATTCCTGATTTACCCCCCAGTGTCAGAGAGAAAAGAATCAGGACTCAAAGTATAAACATCAAGAACAAACAACTCTCCCATTTAGTTTCAACAAAGGGCTCCCAAGCCCCTAACAATTGTCCACTTGGCTTGTTACAAGTCCCCTCTCCTTTAGCTTGCATAATGCTGCAGAAAGTTCATCATATTAGAAGGCTACAGGGGTGATGGTAACCAGGCTCTGAGAATCCTCTGAGACCTTGCAGCAAAACATCCTCACTAGGGACTGCCTATAACCACTTGGATCCTTGTAAAATGCAAAATTATCAAACCATTTCAGGGTAACTTCATGAGTCTTTGCCAAAGACAAGTATGATTTAGTGAGGAAGCTGAAGGGAACGTATATTTAAGCTTTATGCAAAGCTATGAACAAGAACATTAAAGCCACCCTAACAAATTTTTGTTTTTAAGAAGAGAGTAACCTAAGGCTAGACTGAAAAGCAGACCAGCTTCAGAAAATGGGCCAGATGCTGAATCTCAAGAAGAGTTTAATCCAACCCTAATCAACCGCCAAATCCCTGTATTGCTCATCTGTGTCTGAAGCTTTTGATGTATGCATAAACAAAGCTGCCATGTAAAGAGAATTGGTGGGTGCAGATGTTGGCACATCAGCCAGGATATTAACTAATGATGACGCACATAAGCAGCAAAGGAACCGTTTCTCTATAGTGACTTCACTCAACAGCTAGAGAAGGAAACCTGGAAAAGAGGAACTTTATGACTTCAAACTGTCCAGAAACAATCGTACCCCACTTCCTCCTCTCCATGCCCTTCATTGCCCCCGCCCCCACCCCCAGACACCACAACAATATTTGGAAACCAACCGTGAAACATAAACAAGAACTGGCTTTTTTTTCTGTTTTTTTGCCAAGAAGGATCTTTCAGATTTGGACACCTGGTTGAAAGCCATACCCAGAAAAAAAGGAAAAATAACCCCCAACGCAGGCAGCAAACACCACAGAAATAATACTTTGTCTCTAGCTATAATTAACTCTGAGTCCCAGAACAAATAAAAATACCTCACTATTATCCAGCCAGTCCAACAACCCAAATACAACACCCCGAGTCTGATTTCCAGCCTGTTATTTCTATCACTTCTCAAAATGTTAAATCTCTTTTGCCTTGATATTAATTTTTTTAAAACAAAAAATTGAGAAAAAAACCTTCACGAGACTGCAAGCTTTAATGCGTCCTACAGGCCACCCAGTAGGAGTAGAATGGAGGATGCAAAACTTCTGCCAAAGGCTCCGAGAATGGATAAAGCATTACTCTGTGTCTGTGTGTGTGTTTTTAGAAGATGTCTGATAGCACTATTTAAAAATTTAGGACAGGACTCCCCCTCCCCTTCTTTTCAGCCTGAACGCCAAACCTTAATACACAACCAAAAGACTGCAGTGGACAGATTGCAGCTGTAAAGTTCTAATTCCTAAAGTTCTCTTAATTTGCTTAGATTGTAAACTCTTTGGGGCAGGGACTGTCTTTCTTTTCTGTGTTTGGACAATGGGGTCCTGCTCCACGACTGGAAGTCTGATGCACTACGACAATACAAATAAACAGATACATAAATAATGTAACTGGGAAGGAAGGGAGAAATAGTCAGCTTAGTCTTTTTGAGATTATATCAGAAAGCCATGATGACTATCTTTGTTGTTTATATATACTACTCCTTTATGGATGATAAAACAACAATTGAATCTGCATAACAAGACTATGCCTTCTGCTTTATATTGCATCCTGTAGTACCCTCATACATCTTGCTTACAACAAAAAGGTTCTAAACACCAGTATTTAATCATGAGTAAATCCAGTGAAGTCAGTGGTGTTACACCCATTTAAAAACTAATATGAGAGAAGAATCAGATGCAAGAAACAGAAATGGGCTTAAATCAAAACCCAGGATCTGAATACTGGAAGTTTGGAGTGGGAAGGCTCAAAACCAAAATCTGGATGTCAATTTTACAAACGGCTCCTATTTTGATGATGGGCCAAACACACCTGAACTTTGGAGTAGTCAAAATCCAGATCCAGATATGATTGCTGTGGCTTGAGCATCTCTCTGAAGTGGGTTGAGAGGAGATACAACTGTAAGTTGATAGAGTCAATCTGTGATCTTACTTCCCATCATTTAAGTGAATTAGTTTTTATGTCCATTAATTCTCCTCCATCTTGATTCCCAGTTTCACTCAGCACATTTGCAGCTGGCTTCTTCCCAAGACCCTCCCTCTTGGCCTATTGCACTTGCAATTTCAAGGCTAGCCAGCAGGGAATGCTGCTATAAGGAAACACCATTTCTCTCACTGTGAGAATGAATATGCTACATATACAGAAGTACTCTTCCCTAGTTAGGAAAGCATTGAAAAATCCATGCTTGACCTGCAGGGCCATCCTTAGGCATACGCAGAATATGCAGCTGCACAGGGCACCATGAAATTTGGGACACCAAATTCCCCCAAATTTCATGGTGCCCTAGGCAGCTGCGTGCTGCATATGTGGCAGCACCAGCCCCGGTGAGCAGCCCTATCCTCCAGCCTGGCCCCCCCGCGGGCTGCACCCACTGCAAGGGGCGCTTAGGGCGGGGGGTGTTGGGGAAAGGCCCCCCCACCTCGCACTCACCGGCGGTGGGAAGCGGAGCGCCTCGGCTGGGAGCTGGCGGAGTGGAGTGGGCTGGGGCCTGGCTGCTCCGCTTCCCGCCGCTGCTGGTGAGTGCAGGGTGGGGATCCCTTCCCCCAAGGCCCCTCGCCCGAGCGACACGTCCGGGTCTGGGGCGAGGGAAGCGGAGCGGCCTGCTCCCGGACCCCTGCTAATCCCCCAGGACACTCGGGGCCTGTGGGGTCCCCAAAAGTGGCCCCTCACAGCTCCTTCCTCCCAGTCCCTGCGGCGGGGAGGCCTGGGGCTGCATACGGCACCCAAATGGCTAGGGACAGCCCTGTTGACCTGGGACTTACTGGTATTTGGCACAGCAGTGTCCCGCAGGAACAGCAAAACTGGCTATCGTGTGCTGATTTTAACCAGTGCAAAGCATATCTATTTTATTCCACTTGGGCTTTGGCAAGGTTACTAACAGCCTTAGAGGAAGGCTTCCTAGTTTTCAGTGTCCGTCATATGTCAGCTCAGGAGGCCAAGAGTGCTAAGGCTGTCCCAGGGTTTGATGATACATCAGCCATTTATTTACTGTAGTTTCGAGCATCTGTTCCCAAATACACATGGGATGTGTTCAAATGGTCTCTTAGAATGACAAGTCCCACCACCCTTGTCATGCAAGAGCAAGGGTATTTTTGTTTCATTCTTAATTTCCCCTATCAGGCCCAGCGAGGAGAACAAAGAGATGTACTTTCAAACAGTGGCAGATTTAGAGTTAGTGGGGCCCTGTGCGCAGCTTCGTTTTTGGCCCCCACCACTCAGGACCCAGCCAAGAAAAAGAACATTCTCTCTTATCTCCACCCCCCCTCCCCGCCGCATTTTTCATTCTTTTTTTCTTCATCCTCCTCTTATATTATAAGTAATAGGAAGTAAATGAAAATAAAGTGAGGTACCTTGATTGTTTTTGTAGTCAAACTTTTTTTTCACAGACCACTTGAAAATTGCTGAGGGTCTCGGTGGACCACTTAATGATCTTTCCAAATGTTGTTTGTACCTTTAGCCATGCCCCCCCTCACCTTGAAGTCGGTGTTCAGCCCACGCGGGTCTCTGCCTGCTTCTCCGGGCCAGCCAGCAGAGGGCACCAGAGCCCGCAGGGCTCCGGGTGCCGGGTGGCAGCTGGGACCCCTGGTGACTGGAGGCAGTGCATGAGCAGAGCCACCATGGGGCTGGAGAAGGAGACACCAACATCTTCCTGGTCCAAGGACAGCTTCGGGCACCCTGGCAGCCCTGCGCTGGCCGGCCTGGAGAAGCAGAGACCCACGTGGGCTGAACACCCACTTGTCCTGAAGGTGAAGGGGCAGGCACGGCTCCAGCAACTGCCGCCTGAGCGCCCTGCTGCCTCCACACGCTGATCTCTGCTCGCTTCCCCAGCCACTGGGTCTTTACAAAGCAGGCGGTTGCGATCCCCCTTAGCCACCATGGCCGCGCTGCAGCCCCCGTGGCCGGGCTTGGACACCTCCCTGTCTCCCCAGGAACCCAGGCGGTTCTGTGCTCCTAACAAGATGTTTTAACATAAGTGTCGTGGGGCAGCAGCCGGGATCCTGGGCATGGGGCGGCAGCGGAGCCTGCAGGAGCCCCGCATAAAAAATGGGGGTGCTGCAGCACCCCCCGCACCCCTAGTTCCCATTCCTATGTTTTGGGGGCCCCGTCATTGGGGACCCCATGCTATGGCACTGTATGTTTTGGGGTAAATCCGCTCCTGCTTTCAAATCTTTGCTGCTCTCAAGAGAGGAGGCCTTTTTTGGCAGCCGTCCTTACTTTTTCAATAAACATAAGGTTTTTCTTGGGTTTAATTTATAGCCCTGAAAGTTAGTAGCTTTTCCATTCTGCAGTTAATGATGCTGAAAGCTGGAAGTTAATGGTAACATAAAACAATTAGGGCCCTATTTCTAAAACTTTTATGCATTCTTTATCCTTCATAAAACTGGGAATTCGCTCTTCCTTCTCTAAGGCTACCAAGGTCCAAGTGTCATTTTCACGGGTGTGTTTTTAACTTTACACTCAAAAACCGCAAAACCCATAGGGAAAAGCGCAAGTTCCTCCACACTTACTGTGCACCTCAGGGGTACGCAGTGGGAAATATCTGCCAGAAATGAAGCTTTGGAGGCTTGTCATGCATTTGGGTTGCAGTCCCAAAGCTGTTTAGAAAGAAAGGAGCAGGGCCGCTCACTATGGGTAACCACAACAGCAGCAAAAAGGGGAAGAGGTTATCTGACTCACACTCTCAGATCATAAATCTGATGAGCATGAGAGGGATACTTGTTCTGTCATAGCCAGAGCTGGGCAGGGAAGAGTTTTCTAATCCTGAGCAAATGTTCAAGATTTCAATTTTTTTCTTGTTCTGCATCATGACAAACCCAAGATCTTTCAACGTATTTTTGTGAAAAAACAAGAGAGAGCAACCCCCCCCCCCCCCCGGCCCCAATTTAATAGTTTGGTGGTTAGGAGACTAACTCGGGAGGTGGGAAACCAAGATGCAAGTCCCTACTCTGCCTGATTCAGACCAGGGACTTGAATATGGTTCTTCCACATCTGCCCTAACCACTGCCCTACTGGCTATTTTGTGGTAGATTTCTCATGTTGGAGATATTCCACTTTGCATAACTAATTTAATATCAATTGGGTCAGAGAGACACTGACTCTATAGCTGATATGTGACTTCCAGACTTGATTGTTACAATTCATTTTCTCTAGGAATGAAGCCACAGGCCCAAAAGAAGATCCTGGAATGTGGAAGACCCACATTCAAATCCCTGACTCTGAATCCATACAACAGAGACTTGAACCTGGATCTCTCACATCTCAGGTGGATGCCCCTATTGGTGATGAGGGGCTGGAATTCTCCCTGTCTCTTCAACCAGAAATTCTATCTACGACCCAAGAAACTTTGCCCAATAAAAGTGGTGTTGAAAGCAGTACATTCCTGCAAAAAGTTTTGGTTTGGAAAAATTGATATTTTCCAATGAAAAACCATTTAGTTGGAAAATTCCCAACCGGATCTAGTAATACCCATTCAAGGACCCTTCACAAACACTGACAAGGGATCACTGATCAGACTGACCACATTAAGGGCTACTTTTGACTGTTAAGTCACAGACCCCGTTGGTAGGGTGTTGAGTGGGATGTGAACCCTGGGAGCATCCCATCTGTCTCAGCCAGAATTACTCTGTGAATGTGAGGGGAGAATGCACACCACAGCAGCCATGTGCACTCTACCCAGAGTCTGCTTAGATCTGCTGGGCGGTAAAGAAGTGGGGGGCAGGAAGAAATTTCCCTCAGATAGCGCAACATTACATTGCGCATTTTGCAAGGTGCATTTTTGGCCTTTGCCTGAAGCATCAAGTACTGACTATTAAAGATGGGACGATACTATTTCAAATGTATCCTTGCTAAGTGACACACCAGAAGAAAATACCCTCCATTGACACCCATGATCTGCTAATATATTGGATCCCTTTCAGTTAAGCTTTAGGCCAGGGAATGAAATAGAGACAGCAGAGATTGCTGTGGTGGATGACGTCCTCATAGAGATGGGAAATACATCCATGCTCATCCTGCTGGACGTCTCTGTGGCATTCAATACTGTTGATCGCCAGTTATTCCCGATCTGTCTCCACGAAATGCCACGATGTTACTCCATGTCAAAATAGCAACGGCAGCAAAAAGCACCTAGTTCCATCTGCAACTAACTAGAAGGCTATGTGCACCTTACTAGTGGACTCAGACTTGGCTACAGTAATCCACACATTTGCCAGCTACAGGCTTGATTGTTACAACTCATTTTATCTAGGGCTGAAGCCAATTGCCCTGAAGAAGGTTCAGCAGCTCATCTGCCTAGCAACACGAGTCACCATGAACACATCATCTTAGTGATCCTCTCTCTGCTCTGGCTCTCCACTGAATACTGAGTCCTGTTCAAGGCCCCACTTCTGCTTTGCAGAGTCCTCCATGCAACTGGCCCTGCCTGAGTGATTGTCTCTCTCCCAGCAGCCACGACCTCCCAAAATGGCTATGCTCCACAAGCACCAAAAAATTGTCACCCCAATAAGAAAAGAGTCAGAGTGCAGGAGTCAGAACTTTCACAAGAGCTGAAACAACATGATGGAACTGCAAGAGTGACGAATGGAGAAGGAACCTTCATCAGCTTCAGAAAATGCAAAATGCACTTCTTTGAGAGTTGACTTTTCTTCAGTAAGTGACAAATGCACACACAAGCAGAAAAAATTTTAAAAAAACTCCAGTCAAACTATTTCTCAGTTTGAGGAATTATTTTGACTGCTAATGGAAAATACAAAAAAAAGCAGCATTGTTTTAAGGGACTGTTTTTTTCTGGAAATTTGTGCTGGAGTCTGAGGCTGAAATATTACTTTTATGAGCATGAACCAGAATTTTTAAAAAATGATCCTTCAGGGATATTTTTGGCTTCCAAGTCAGCATTTAGTGACTTTTAACAGTGCTATGATGAACAATGTGGTCCAAGAAAGATTATGAGCCACAGTCATATACAGCAGATGGCTTTCATGGTTAGCTCTTCCAGGTAATCTACCAGCCAGATTTAAAAGGGGTTAGGGTTAATGAGTTAGGATAACCCGTCAGCTAGAAAAGTTTCATTACTACCACATGCTGGACTGGTGCAGTTCTTCTATATCATGTAATGTTTAAATGTTATTTGGCATCTAATCTGATGAAGGCAAAAAAGTACAGGAAAATGCAAAAAATATATCACCTGGCACTAAATATATTTCCCAAACTTTCTCTTACAGTATTATTTTGAGCACACAGTTGCATTATCAATTGTATTTATAAGCTTTTTTGGTCAAAAATAAACTATATTTCTACTAGTTATAGCCCTTTTCGTGATTTTATGATTTTTTTTTCCAGATTGGATGCCCGATAACGTTTAAACATTGCATGATATAGAAAACTCTACCACTTCCAACATCTGCTTTCACCCTGGAGATGACCACTACATTCACGTGGAAGCAATGAAAATGTTCTAGCTGATGGATTAGTGCCCTTAGTGCCCAAAATGCATCTAGGCTGGTAGAGTAGGAGTAGGTGCAGCTTCTTCTCAAGCTTCAGAAATGAAGGCATCTCATTTACAAAGGTGTGTGACAGCAAAGCCACCACATTTACCAGGATGCAAGGCTGCTCATCTGCTGTTTCACAAATCCACTGAGCAACAATGCACTAATTTCACATCTCTGCTGTGAGAGTCGTTATGTTACATGCCTACTTGCTATAGCGGAAACTTTGCAGCTGCCTGTTTAGAATCCACAGCAGACACTTCAATGTATTCAAAAGCACAAATTTTACCTGACAGTTGAGTGCTGTTGGCCAGGAGTGGCTGTCTCTCAATGGGAAATACCTGAAAAGTTTAGTATTTTTATGCCAGGTGATCAGCCTACAGTGTGATCTGCACACATCCATCAAGGACCATGGCCCAGTGCTGTGTGCTCAGTTTCCAACAGTGAGTCTCTCCCTAAAACTTTTTTCTCCTTCCTTCTTTTCTCTGTTTACTTTCTATGAATTGTCTGAAGTGTTTCCAGTCTGAGTTTGCCCAGATTCACTTCTGATTTGACTTTCCATTCCCCCCACGTTTGAACCTCACTGCACCCTAAGGAGTGAATGCAGGCAGGCTACATCTGTGGCTCTCCTCAGAGAACAGCTTGGGGGCTGAAGCAAAAAGACAGACTGCGCCGCTTAAAAAAATAAATTGAACGTACCCAAAGAAAAGCTGATAGGATAGAACAGGGAACCTAGTGGGTGTTAAAGGACAGCTAAGACTTGGATACCTGGGGAGGAGGGTGGGCATTTGAATCAAACAAAATATATACATCTATAATGGAAGCCACATGGTTAGGATAAAGAACTGAGAGCAAGCTGCTCCTGACAAGAAAGATGGGGCTGCAGGTAAGGCACTGCACTGGACCTCAGGAGACCTGTGGTCAGACCACAGGCACCTGGCTTTTTACTTTGCCATGGGGTGCTCAACCCTGGCTCAGCCCCAGGCCCTGCCCCCACTCCACTCCTTCCTCCAAGCTCCCCCCCCGCCTCTTCCTGCCTCGCTTCAGGCCCTGCCCCCCCTCCACCACTTCCACCAAGGCCCTATTCCTGCCCTGCCTCTTCCTGTCCCCGCTCCACCTCTTCCCACCCAGTTCCACCCCCTCCCTCAAGCGCACCCCGTCCCCACTCCTCCCTTTCCTCCAGTACCTCTTGCATGCTGCAGAACAGCTGATCGCAGCAGGTGGGAGGCACTGGGAGGGAGGAGTTGATTAGCTGGGCCACTGGCAGACAGAAGGAACGGGGGGTGGGGGGGAGGGAGAGCTGCCTGCCAGTGGGTGCTAAGCACCCATAAATTTTTTTTCCATGGGTGCTCCAGCCCTGGAACACCCACAGAGTCAGAGCCTATGGTTCAGACTCTGGCTCTGCCACTGATTTTGTGTGACCTTGGACAAGTCACTTAGGGTCAGATTTTCCAAGGTATTTAGGTGTATAAAGATAGGTGTCTAGTCGGATTTCTTAAAAGCACCCAAGAAGGTTGGGCACCTAATTCCCATTGAAATCAAATCCCTGTTGGTGCCTATCTGCAGGGCCAGCCCGAGACCCAGTGGTGCCCCAGGAGAGGAGCATCTTTGGCGCCCCCTATATCCATTTATTAAATGGTTGGCTGACAACATTTTAGGAGGGTTGAGGAAAAAGTCTGGAAGGGTCCATGAGATTCTACAAAGGTCCAGAACATTCTAGGAGGTTGGTGAAAAATGAATCCACATACGGAATACCTGAAACATTTTACTTTCCCTTTTGTCGTGAACAACAAAAACAGCAGCCCAAGCCCAGTGCTCCCCAAGGCTGGCACCCCAGATAGTCACCTGGGTTGCCTGCCCCTAAATCTGGCTCTGCCTATCTGTGCCTTTAGGTGCCTACATACCTTGAAAGTCTGGTCGATAATCTCTCTGTGCCTCAGTTCCCCATCTGTCATAAATCCCTCCTGGCCAGAGGAAAAACCCTTTCACCTGTAAAGGGTTAAGAAGCTAAGACAACCTCGCTGGCACCTGACCAAAATGATCAATGAGAAGACAAGATACTTTCAAAGCTGGGGGCGGGGGGGAACAAAGGGTCCTCTCTGTGTGATGCTTTTGCCAGGACCAGAGCAGGAATGCAGGTCTGTAAGCAATCTAGTTAGATATGCGTTAGATTCTGTTTTGTTTAAATGGCTGATAAAATAAGTTGTGCTGAATGGAATGTATATTCCTGTTTTTGTATCTTTTTGTAACTTAAGGTTTTGCCTAGAGGGATTCTCTATGTTTTGAATCTGATTACCCTGTAAGGTATTTACCATCCTGATTTTACAGAGGTGATTCTTTTACTTTTTCTTTCATTAAAATTCTTCTTTTAAGAACCTGATTGCTTTTTAATTGTTCTTAAGATCCAAGGGTTTGGGTCTGTGTTCACCTATGCAAATTGGTGAGGATTTTTATCAAGCCTTCCCCAGGAAAGGGGGTGTAGTGCTTGGGGGGATATTTTTGGGGGGAGATGTTTCCAAGTGGGCACTTCCCCTGTTCTTTGTGTAACGCTTTGGTGGTGGCAGTGTTTAACCTAAGCTGCTAAGAATAAGCTTAGGGGGTCTTTCATGCAGGTCCCCACATCTGTACCCTCGAGTTCAGAGTGGGGAAGGAACCTTGACAGCATCTGTATGATGGAAACAATAGCACTGCCCTATCTCATGGGAGGTGTTGTGAGGGTAAATACATTAAAGTGTGTGTGGTGCTCAGACACTGCAACGATGAGTATAAATTCCTAGATAGATAAATCAAAGACGAACCTTTAATCTGCTATATGGCTTCATGCAAGGCACTTGTCTATCTTGGGCCTTTGTCAACAAAACTGTTTTTTGGCGTGGTTGGGAGGGGTTGGCACATTCAGGAAATAGTTAATCAGTAGCTTTCAGTAGTGGCCAGGTAGCTGCCTTCTGCTCTTGGGTTATGTTAAGCTATTGAAAGCGTTGTGATGATGTAATGCTTCTCTCTGCACTTTGTTGTCTGCCTCTGTTATTCAATATCCTACAGGGGAGTTGTGTGGCTGGAGATCCTAAACTAGCCAGTGAACTCTAGATCTCATACTCATGATGTTGAATACAGCTATCAATAAAGAGCAGTTATTGTTCTAATCTGCTTCTTGGCTGTTAATTAGTATTACTTGATATACAGCAAATTGTCAGCATAGCATTTTAAATACAGAGGATACAACAGACGGAACAGTAAACGGTACAATGCATACTCTATCTTACAATGGACCTTAAACCAGAGATGGGTCAGAACCAAAAAAATGGACCTGAACTTCCATGAAATTTGGGTACTACAATATCCAAATGTGAATTTTGAGGCTCAGGCAGATCTCTGCTCTAAATTTTTCCCACCATCCCCTTTCTTAATTGCTGCATTCTTGTGTTACACCATGACTATAATTAATTAGCCTGCAAGAATACTTGCATTTTTCTTTTTCTACCCTCCATCTGTACACAATATTTTCTACTTTCTGTCAGTATGACAGTAACTATTCCTAACAATATAACAACACATTGCACTTACATGGCACTTTTCATCCCCAGATTTTTAAAATAGAGGACATAATTACTTCCATTTTACAGATAAGAAAACTGAGGCACTAAAATTAGAACCATGGCAGTCCAGGCAGTGGGATGGGTTAGCTGCCCCAAATATGATCCTGTCCAAGACCCTAGGTGCATACATACTCAGAGCAGTTAGCCCATTCCACACTTGCACCACCATGGCTACAATTCTATTTTTAGTATGCTAGTTTGATCAGAGCTGGTGCCAGAAATTACACCACTATCTCAAGTATACAGTATATGTACCCTGAGGCCCCTTTACACTGCCTGGGAGTGTGAAGGGGCCTTAACGTGAGTGTAAACATAACATTTATGCTCACTTTAAGGACCTTTGACATACAGATTGATGTAAAAGGGCCTTGGTGTCAATAAGAATCGGGCGCTAGAGTTTAAGGACATAATGAAGTTGCATGTAATTAACATACCAAACCTCTGAATCTGAATTACTCTACTTTTGGCAGAATGATAACAGTTCACAAACTTGCCTCATGCAAAAGTCTCTGGAGGAATCAGTTCTACTGTTCTGTGACTTGTCTTCATTTGCTAATTGCAAGTTAAATTCTCTCAGTGACTTCTTGTCAAATGGTAAAAACTGAAGTGCTGAAAATTCTTAGTAAATGTATTTTCTGGGACTGGGTGACTTATTTTTACACAGTGAGATGTTTTATGAAGACTTGCTTTAACTTTGAAAATCATCTTCCTAGGGAAATGTGTCTTTCAGGCATGCCAAACATTTGCCTTGAGTATGAAACTTTTTGTGCAAACAAATACTGTTTTTCTGCCTATCCAAGATGCTTATTTATTTTCATTGCATCTAGTCTTGAAACTACTGTGATAGTTTTTTATCAAATGTCTCTTGCTTTTCATTTGAGTTTTGGTTTGCTGATTATTCATTGGGTATATTACAGAAGCCTCTAGAGTCCCCAGCCGAGACAGGGCTCAGTAGTGTTATGAGCTGTATAGACAACGTAAGAGAAAGTCCCTGCCCAGTCCCCTATAATCACTCAGGCCAATTGCTGCACCTGCTTAAAGCCTCACTGGAATCTACCACAGGTCACTGGTTCAAACCTGGCCTACAGTGGTAGTTCTTGAAAGTTGGTGCCATTTTATGATGGGTTCTCAGATATGAAAATGCTTAGCATGGTATAAAAAAAGCCTGGATGGATAGACGGTCACGTGTCCCAATTGACGTGAGGTCAACCAAGTGTATCCATATCACATAAAACCAATATGAAAATTGCCACTAATTGGTATTCTTACTGGCAATCTGGCTCTAGGATCTCTTGAGACTCCTCCCCTCCCCCGGCCCAGAAGTCTCTTGGTTCCCGTGAGATGGGTAGAAGATGTGTGTCGTGAACCCAGCCCTCTGGCCCCGCTGCCCTCCCGACACAGGAGTTGAATACTACAGAGGCAGCTCTCACACAGGCATCCTAGGAAGGAGTACTGCGGAAAGGGATCTGGGCGTCATAATGCACCACAAGCAAAACATGAGTCAACAGTGGAATGCTGTTGCTAAAAAAGCAAACATCATTCGGGGATGTATTAGCAGGAGTGTTGTAAGGAAGACACGAGAAGTAATTCTTCCGCTCTACTCCACTCTGATTAGGCCTCAACTGGAGTATTGTGTCTGGTCATGGGTGCCACATTTCAGGAAAGATGTGGACAAATTGGAGAAAGTTCAGAGAAGAGGGACAAGAATGACTAAAGGTCAAGAAAACATGACCTATGAGGGAAGACTGAAAAAATTGGGTTTGTTCAGTCTGGAGAAGAGAAGACTGAGAGGGGACATGATAACAGTTTTCAAGTACATAAAAGGTTGTTATAAGGAGGAGGGAGAAAAACTATCCTTCTTAACCTGTGAGGATAGGACAAGAAGCAAGGGGCTTAAATTGCAGCAAGGGCGGTTTAAGTTGGACATTAGGAAAAACCTCCTAACTGTCACAGTAGTTAAGCACTGGAATAAATTGCCTAGGGAGGTTGTAGAATGTCCATCATTGGGGATTTTTAAGAGCAGGTTGGACAAACACCTGTCAGGGATGGTCTAGATAATACTTAGTCCTGACTTGAGTGCAGGGGACTGGACTAGATGACCTCTCGAGGTCCCTTGCAGTTCTATGATTCTATGATCCTTTTTCTGCACAAGAGTGGGGAGCTCCATGTGCTGGGAGAGTTGTGGGGGAGTAACTCACCCTTATAATAGTTACCTCTTCCATAGCACTTTTTATCTTCAATATGCTTTACAAACATTAACTACTCCATAGAACCTTCTTACTGTTCACCTAAGGGACCTTCTAATCTTCCTTTGATGGCTAAAACAAAATTAGGTTATAAATGAAAAGATGAAATTTATTATATAACATCTAAAGGAGGACAATTCTCTCTTCCCCATATACACCAAGCATGTGTACACACAGGGGTGCTAGGGAGTTTGAGGAAAGAGCTGATTTATGCAGTACCCTTGTGAATAGTCACAGCGAAGAGGTCATTGGGTGAGTAGTGATGTTGTACCAGCTCTGTGAATAAACAGGGGAGCCTAATCTTCAGGTCTATCAACTTCTTATAAGTCATAAATTCTCAGCAAAACACTTCTATACCATCCTATAATATAGAGAACACAATAAAGAAAAGTTTTTCTACCTTAACAGAGAAGCGGCCCATACTTTGTTACACATTGCAAAGGAGTTCAAGTCCAAAAAGAATGCACAGCCAAGTTTTTTCGTTTAAATCCCTCTTCATTCTAAAGCATCAAATGCATAGGTACAGTCAAATAAAAAACCACTGCCCTCTTTGCAAAAGAGAGGTGCAAGCCCCAGGGCGATTCGTGCATCAACTTGTCACAGTGGGTTTGCAAGTGTGTGCCTCCCTGTTTGTTCATGGATTTGGTAAGAAACATGTACTTTCCATGGAAGCTTCTATACTGCAGGCAAGAAACATAACTCCAAGATAAGGAGTCCTACACTGAGAGAAAACATCCATCAGTACACCACAGGAACTTCTGTGTTTTTATAAAACATATATTCAGTGGAGAAAAAAACTATACATCAATAAATCATTGTAATGACCTCACCTTCTATGGTACAGTGTTTAACTTTTTTCCTAATTCCATTAACATTGCTATTTTTATAGAAGAAAAGCCTGGCAGAATTAATTTTGTTTTAATTAGAGGGATGAAGCAATGGATTTGTAGGGCTTACAGGTCCCTCAAGCTGTGTTGCGAGGATTCATAAAACTAGTTTGAGTTTACAAAAGTTTCTTCTTACAATTTACACTGTTTTTTAAAGAGGAAAGAATTAAAAACAGGCTTTTTAGCTAAAGGGAGGCTTGGGCTAAGTATTTGGGACAAAAGAGGAACGTTGGGAGTTATATAAACAACAATAAATTGTTAAACTAGGCCATAGCAATTCTGCATTCAGGATATGTTTGCTCTTTCCCACAAATTTCTCCAAGGTCCCTGGTGCTCAGTGCAGAACTGTGTTCGAAATCTGGAAGCTCACTACCCTTCTTCCATTGGGTTTGCTAATGAGAAACTGAGAATGAGGCCAACTGTCTGCTACACCATGCAAAGTGGAAAAAAATAATCCCAACCATACATACAAAATGATGGAATCTTAATTTGCTGTTACCACTCTAGAAAGTGATCTTAGAGTCACAGTGGACAGTTCTCTGAAAACATCTGTTCAATGTGCAGCCGCAGTCAAAAAATCTAACAATGTTAGGAACCATTAGGAATGGGACAGATAATGAGACAGAAACTATCATAATGCCACGATATAAATCTATTGTATGCCCACACCTTGAATATTGCATGCAGTTCTGATTGCCCCATTTCAAAAAACGGTATGTTAGAACTGGTACAGAGGAGGACACCAAAAATGATTAGGGATATGGAACAGTTTCCTTAGGAAGATAGATTAAAAAGGCTTGGACTGTTCATCTTTGGGAAAAAAAAGACTAAGTGAAGACATGACAGAGGTCTATAAAATCATGATTGGTGTGGAGAAAATCAATAAGGAAATATTATTTACTCCTTCACGTAAAACACAAGGACTAGGGGTCACCCAATGAAATCAATAGGAAGCAGCTTTAAAACAAACATAAGGAGTACTTCCTCACACAGCACATAGTCAGCCTTTGGAACTCATTGCTAAGGCTGTGAGTCTGTCACGGAGGTCATGGAAGTCACCCCTCTCCCCCGAGCACCAGTGGGCACCCCGGAGCCCCCCTCCCCCGGCACCAGAGGGTGCCCCAGAGACCCCCCCTCCAGACCAGCAGCTGTGCCCCCGGAGCCCCCCAAACGCCAAAGATTTAGTCAGGGGTATTTATAGTACAAGTCATGGACAGGTCACAGGCCGTGAATTTTTGTTTACTGTGCATGACTTTTACTAAAAATGCCCATGACTAAATCTTAGCCTTACTCATTGCCAAGGGATGTTGTGAAGGCAAAAGTATAACTGAGTTCAAAAAGGAAGTAGGTAAGTTCATGGAGGATAGGTCCATCAATGGCTATTAGCCAAGATGGTCAGGAACACAACCCCATGCTCTTTGTGTCCCTAAACCTCTGATTGCTAGAAGTTGGGACTAGATGAAGAGGTTGAACACTCGATAAAGTGTCCTGTTCTGGTCATTCCCTCTGAAGCATCTGGCACTGGCCACCGGGCTAGACAGACCATTGGTCTGACCTAGTATGGTTCTTACCATTATTTTCTTGAAAGTGATTTTTTTCTAATTTGTGAACCGAGATTTCAGCTTCAGAAAGATAGAGATAGACAAGATTTTGTTTCGTTGTTTAAGATCTACAGTCTGGGTAAAAATGATGGACACTCTTTGATTCTCAGCAAAGGTCCCCAAAAGGGCTATAAAGTAATTTTATTAGAGATCAGCTCTTGGCCATTTAGATTCACATTTGTAAATATGTCATTAAGCAGTCAGGGGCTTGCAGTGAGTGTTGTGTGTGGAAATATTAAGTGTAACAATGGCACCCGGGCTAGTAAAGCAATCACCTACCCAAACGAGATGTGCCGAGAAACACCAAGAGTTTCAGTGCTGCAGAATCAGGAGAACAGCGTGTCTTGTTGAAGCGCTGCTCATCAGTTGCATGTTCGGAGAAAAGAATCTGCTGAAGAGGATTTATGGCAGAACCACTCTCCCTCCTTCTTCTCTGTACACCATCTGCAACTGATATGCTTCTATTACCACCCCCACATTCCTATCTCAGAAACAACAGACAGATTTGGCTGCAGCTGACTAGCTAGCTGATACAAAATCAAACACCTGTGTACCACATATGCACAGCTGCAGCGTGCCATGGCTGAGCTATCTTTTACAAGCCATATATTCTCCAGTTGCTTTACGTAGGGTGTGTCAGTGAGTGAATGCATGTCAGAATGTGCAGAAAGATGGGGAAACCAGGCAGAGAAACAAAGGCCATAGAATAATTTTCTGAAACAGTTTTTCTTTTTATTGCTCTGCTTTTAATCATTGACCCCAAAGACCCCACTGCAGGGAGTTATTGAGGGGGACATATCTCAGTGTTGTTCAATGCGTATATACGAAACCAACTGCGGAATTGATTCAATGCAATAATCTGAGGTATTGGCTGTCTATGGATGATACCATACCACACATGCTGCATTTGATCCTGATTCTATCTCTGTGTTATCTCCTTGATTCATAAAGATCGAGAATTGGATGCAAGACAGCTCGTTAAGGTTCCACCCATGTAAAGGGGTACTGTATTATTGGACAGACCTGGAAAATACATAAAGAATTGCATTTGCTCTCTAGCAGCATTGTTTAATTGTCTGTATTGTACCTTGGTGCAAAATGCTATAAGCTATTATTATGAATGAGAGGGTTTGACTTAGACGTTTAGACAAGGTATGCACTTTGGGGAGTTACTTTTGACCATGAGCAATCTATCTAGTCCATCCTTCCTACCCCTGGAAACATAGATGTCAGCAGGAGGCAGAAGTAGCATTCTGCATATCAGAAAACCTGAGAAGCTGTGATCCCTTCTTGTGGACACAGGCCTGCCCATAGTGATCTGCAACTTTGTGACCACTGGGTTGGGTGACTTTAATGAAATTACATGGTTTAATAGAACCACTCAGATTTCAGCCACTGCAGAACATGGGAGCACATGAGTTCAAATGGTGAGAATCACTGACACTCACACTCTGCAAACTTGAGTGGCTGCATGTCAGTGCTATAATTTTAGCAAAGTCCTAAATAATAGGGACCAATTCACCAGAGGAACCATCTGCTTCTCTGTGTCCCATATGGCACCTGAAATCAGTGGGAATGGTTCAGCTGCCTGTTCTGAGACAGAACACAGAGTGGGCAGTAGGCAGTGCCTTTTCCAGGAACGGCATTTACTTCTGGGAAAAAAATTACCTGGTTTAGCAGAATATGTTGGAGGATTCCAAAATATATAACGTATTTAGTGTTCCATTTATACGCTGCCTAATGCGGGTTAATTGGTTATAAAGGACATCCAAGAAATGTATCTCATCCATTTTATATATCATACCTTGTTGACCAATAACAGCTTATAAGTGTATAGAATATGCACATTTTTTGTATGAAAAATATGGTACTATTAAAGTT
This sequence comes from Natator depressus, assembly GCF_965152275.1. Classification (NCBI taxonomy): domain Eukaryota; kingdom Metazoa; phylum Chordata; order Testudines; family Cheloniidae; genus Natator; species Natator depressus. The sequence continues at coordinate 221,241,272 of NC_134234.1, read as the reverse complement.
GAAAGTCTTATCTGGTACTTCGTGCTATGATGCTACAAGAGATTTGAAACTACTGGAAAAACTCACTTTTTGCCTCTGTGGGCTTGGCTACTGAAAAGAGACCCTGATTACTTACCTCACTCATTACTCACAAAAGATGTGGTTTGTGCCTGCAGCCATCACTAGAGAAAGACGCACCCTGGCCACTAAAAGGAAAGTGTGAAAACCTGTGCTTCTGGAATAAAACTTTAAAGCTAAAAATAAAACATCAGCTCTTTTCAGTGTCTGGCTGAATATTCTCCCTGTTATTCTTATTATTCTAATGATTCTCCCTGTTATTTATACCACTGAGCCAAGGTTTCCAGGCACGTGAGAAGGTTATTTGGAAAGCTGAAGTGAGAGGTACACTTGGACCTGGTTGCTATTTATGCTCACTTAATAAGGCCTCTTTACCCTGCTAATATGGCGTAAAGGGGCTTTCATGTAATTTAGCCCTGGACAGCATCGCTTATTATAAACTTTCAAAAATGAATACGTTACTTACTAACTATGAGTCACTATTTGAATTTCATCAACTCTTTGACGTAAACATTGATTAAGAGATCAAGATGACTTTTCCTTAAAATTAAGCAATGTTGATTGTAATCGGAAATACACCCTTTTTAGTCAGGTATACTTCCTTCCTTCATTCTTTCATATCAAAATCTACTACATTTTATTCTACCTTTAGAATATCCAATTATTGTTATTAATAAAATTTATAAAATTAGAATGGCGGATACTCCGTCACACAATAACTGACAATATCAAGATGACAAATTTCAACAACCTACACATGCATATTTGCACATGATAAACATATACACTCAAATACTGAACATACACACACAATTGACACAAGTATTAGCGAAATGATGCAGCAGCAATTGCCAGAGTCTTAGATCTGAAACAACTCAACAAAAATAGTTAGCCTCAGTCGACAACCTCCGAAAACTAGTAAACGTAGCATGATAAACAGTTTGTCCGAACGGTACTGGCTGCGCGCAACGAGAAAATGACATCATTGCCACTTTGTACCGTAGCGAAGCAGTACGCTTGTGCCCGCAATGCAGAGCTGGCGTAGGCTATAGCTGTAACGTATGAGAGAACGACAAGTTAAAATGCAAGTTCAACGACGTTTCTCTTTTCTTTATTCATTCGTTTTCCAGCAATAGTGTAAAAAAAATTGGGGGGCACCGCTTTTTGGTGCCCCCAAATCTTGGCACCCTAGGTGGCCGCCTAGTTCGCCTAGTAGTTACACCGGCCCTGCTCCAGGGGGAGGGGGGAAGAGGGAGGAGGGAGGAGGGGGGGGTGCAAGGTGGAAATTTTGTCTAGGGCGCAAAATATCCTTGTACCAGCCCTGGCCCACACTGTGGGGGGTGGGGGGGGGATCGATCTAAGTTACGCAACTTCAGCTACGTGAAAAACATAGCTGAAGCTGACATACTTAGATCGACTTACCGTGGTGTCTCCACCGCTGTGAGTCGACTGCTGTCGCTCCCACGTCGACTCTGCCTGCGCCTCTCATGGTGCTGGAGTACAGGAGTCGACGGGAGAGCGCTCGGGGGGTCGATTTATCAAGTCTAGACTAGACGCGATAAATAGATCCCTGCTAGATCAATTGCTGCCCAATCCGGTGGTTAGTGAAGACATACCCTGAGAATCAGACCCTTCCTTTAGATCCTGTAGAGCCTTATGTGATTTTACTTATTTTTTTAAAATATAAACTTTCATATTGAAGTTTTGGGGTGCTCCAGAGAGCAATTTAATTTCTGGTGTAAATTCACTGAAATCAGTGGGAATTAAACCAAAGATGAATTTGGACCATTCCGTTTTCAAACTAGTTTAAATATTTCGATAGTATAAAAAAGAACACTGAAAGAGTAAATGATGTCATAACATGAATTAGAATATTTAAAGAAGATTCTTTTCAAAATTTATATGCAGGAATGTTATAGATTCTACCAAGTTTCATGGATTTACACCTAATGATTCTCAATGACAGCATGTGGCACATTGGAGTCTGTGAGTTGCAGTCTGCATCCCCAATTTTACTAGTTAATCCCCTTTCTCTCAGTTAAAGATAACATTAACATAAGCATTTTCTGCATAAAGGCAAGATATTTTCCCCTTAATAGTTACAGGACTTTAAAACAAGTCTTTTAATTGATTTTTCAAGTAAACACTAATTCATCAAACGTAAACTAAACAAATATTCATGGTCCAAACAAATGCAAACACAACTCAACTTAACATGTTGCAACAGTCATACAAATGTGTCTAAAGCTAGAATAAGGGCCTGTTTCTGCTCCCATTTAAATCAGTAGGTGTTTTGCCATTGACTTCAATGGGTAGAGGTCTGGGGGCGTATTTAACAGTTATCTTAATGAAGAAATGTAACAAATTATGTTAATACTTAATATCAATAAGGAAAATAGACACTTCAAACTGATCATTTCTGAGGATTTAAAATATTCCTTTCAAAACTGTTGAGTTCAAGGATGTTCCAGTGCAGAGGTTTTGCTAGCATCTGCAGCTAAGCTTATAGTGGACTAGGAAATACTAGAAAATGAAACAATCCATCACTGAGCATGCCTCTACAGTTTATTTACCTTGAGCTAATTAAGAGCCAATTAACCTTTGTAAAGGTTAGTCTGGACACTCCCCTGCCATTTGAAGTTCACCCTAGAGATCAGCCTAGAGTAAACTACAAACTTTCCTAGCCTGAATCCAGTGTCTGGGGAGTGTCCAAATTAGCCTTTATAAAGGTATTAAGTACCTGTAGTTAGGAAACAAAAGCCCAGAGACAGGGATGGAACAGATGGCCTAGAACATTTTCCACCTGTAAGGCCTGATCTATACACAGCATTTGTACCGTACCACTTTATCAATATTAGTTTAAAAACCGGTATAGCTAAACTGGTATACTATATACCAGTATAACTGGTGCGGACACAGTTATACTGGTACGAAGGTGTTTTACACCAGTATAGCTTATTCCCCTACTTCCAGTATAAGCAGCTTTATATCAGTATAGCTGCACAATGTCATCAATTTAACTTTATCTGTTTCCAGACAGATCTAGTTAAAGCAATACAAAAGCTGCGTTTAGACAAGCCCTTACTTCAGTGGTACAGTAAATGGTAAAAACAGTTATATTCAGGGTTCAACTCAATTTATCTAAAATGTTTGAAGGATATCAAGATCATTTAGCTAAATGGGGTTCTGATAATGGGCTAGGGGAGGGAAATTACCAGGGAAATGATTTGGTGAGAGCAGACTCAGGATAAGAGGACTTTAAAATAAATGGAGTCATATAAGGAAAAGACGCAATCTCTCTTCCACTCCCATTCCTAGCCCCCTTTGTACATTAAAACAAAAAAATTGCAAATTTGATCCTGAAATCCTCCATCTACCTACAAGCCTCCCACAGCTGGTTTCAATCTGACAGTACACCAGAACTTTTCTTTCCTATTTCCAAATCAAAAGGGAAAAATACTTGAAACAAATTTATAACATGACGATGTCTGTTCATAATTAAAATAATTTCTTGCAGTTGAAGCTATTTTTTACTCGAATACTGCACTGACATTTTATTTTAAGACTTAATTATAGGTGAAAAGGAAGAGCATACATTTAAACAGGGCACTGCTTCTTTTCTGTTCTATTTTCATAAATGCCCCCCTTCTGTCCCCCTACTGTTTAGCTTTTGCCAATGTACATTCTCTTAATACGAGAGTCTCTCTTAATGAAAAGTCGTGCAGGTTTTCTAAATTATTATTTTCATAGGGATATACAAACACAGATCCAGGAAACATGACTGCACATATGAAAGCATTTTTTTAAAAGGCTCTCTGGAGGAGATGGCTTATATTTGTAGATATTCATAGGCTGAGTCAAACTCACACCATATTCTTCATTCACATGTTTTGCTCTGTAGGATGGTATAATTTCACATGAGGTTTTTGTTTTAAATTGTGTGTCAAAATGTAGTGTTAAGGAAATATTTCATGCATCTATTATCGTTACTCAAGTCCATTAAAGTCAATAGGAGTCTTTCTATGAACTTCAATGGACTTTGGATCAAGCCCTTTGTACTCATCGTTCAAGAGAAAATGGCAAGGCATCCTTACTGTCTTATACATTAAGAAATCCACTGGCATGCTGGATGATTTTTAATAAACTTGCATAGATTTGGCAGGCATTTAAGGGTATCAATCTGGGGCTGTCTCTCCCAGCTGGAGAAGAAACGCTGGCTGGCTCTGATCGCTAAAAGTCGAGCGTAGCTGTGGCAGTGAGAGTGGCTTGCCACCCTGGCCCTAACATGTGCTTACTGTCGCAGATGGGTATGTATTCAGGTAGTCAGCTCCTCCCGCTGCTTGCGCCACTGTGGCTACAATCTGGTTTTAATGCACACTAGCTCAATGAGAGGTAACACGAGTATGTTTCCTGGAGCTGGGAATCACTCCGCCAGCTTGAAGTGTAGACACATTGTATATTTAATGGGCTAGAGCAAGTGCAGGTATGTCTCCACGGGCTGGAAATTACAGCCCCCCAGCTGGAAGTGAAGACAATGCTCTTAGTTTACCTGTTCTGTGCATGTTCTAAGGCACTGTAAATTGTGGGAAGTGTTTATTTGTTTCAGAAGTATCAGAATGCTCATTGTACCATTGTGACAGCTGAACTTATAAACCCTATAAAGCATTGCTGATGTGCCAAGGGTTGATGGACTGAAAAAGCCTTTGCTTCAGTTTGACTTTTTATTCCTACCAATCCCCATTCACATTTCAGCAAAATTAAATACCCTTCTGTTTAGGTGCCAGCATCTGATGGGAGCAGTAAAAGAAGTTAATTGAAAGCTATTGGCTGTAATACCAAGTCAAGATAAAAAAAAACGGTCATGGTTTCCTAAAAGTTCTGTAGCCGTGATATATGGTAATTTAAAACTATAAAACACAGAAACCTTGCAGTCTATTCTTAGGGGTTTCCATTAGAGCTACTCTTTTTTCCATTAAAGTTACTCTTTTGACTTTTAGAGTAATCTGTCTGAATCATGGTTCTACATGAAGTGTTTCCCATCCCCGCAAAACTTGCTGATCTTACGTCTCTATTTCTTTTACAGCAGCTAGTGTGGGGGCAAATACTGACTGTGGCGTGACACTCCATATTCTTTATGGAAATATGCTTATCCTATGGATATGGCATAACTGAGATATATTTTATGCAAGATGGGTCTTGTAAGGTATCATTGGAAAAGTTATAAGTTACTGAATGTGATTATCCAATTTGTATGCATGTATCATTTCTGTATCTAAAGTTAGGAATACTGACTATGTAACAATTTCAACTGTGTGTATATTCGGGAGACACCCACCAGACAACAGGCCTCATCAGCCTTGATGGGCCATTAGGAAGAAACAACAAGACTGTGAAGATACTAATCTCTCTCCTTCCTGAGAGGCATCCTGGGACGTAGCTGTGACACTACTAAGTCAGGTGGTCCTGTCACCTGGTATTAAACACTATGCTGGAACTTCTAGTAATTTTCCACTATCAGGAGGGAGAGGTCAAGTTTGGGAAACAAAAGATTCCCGCCTTATGTAAATCGTATTTAAGGCTGGGGAGTAAGGCAAACAGGACTCTCCCTCCATTGCCTACCCAAGAACAAAGACTGCTGAAAATACCTGAAGAGACAAAGGAACTAACCTGAGGGGAAAGGCAGGGGTGAGTCCAGACTGAGGCAGGGGTCCAGTCTGTAAGAAGAGATAACTGGAAGCTACTGAAACTCTGCAACTTGCCTAAAGAACATTTAGGGTGAGAAATTACTTCTTGAAATCAGTCTCTTTAAGATCTTAAGCTTAGTATGCGTGTTTTGTTTTATTTGCTTAGTAAGCTGCTTTGTTCTGTTTGCTGTCCCTTACATTTACTTAAAATCTGCCCTTTATAGTTAATAAACTTGTTTTTGTTTATTATTAAACCCAGTTTGTGCAATTTCTAACTGGAGGCAAGAAGCTGTGCATATCTCTCTTCACATTGAGGTAGAGGGGTAATTCTTATGAGCTTGCGTTGTGCAGATATTTCTATACAGCGCAAGATGTACAATATACCTTTGGATCTGCGCTCCAAGGGAGGTGAGTACCTAAGTTCTGGGGCTTGTCCCTTAAGCTGAGTCTTCCCAGAGCTGATCTCAGTGTCTGTGTCTTTCTGCAGCTCAGTGTGGCCCTGCCTGTGTGTGTGCTAGAGGAGGCCTAAGAGCCTGGCTCATCAAGACAGGGTAAAGGGAGCCCGGGCTGGCGGAATAGGCAGGCTCAGTGGTATCCCAATACATCAGATGGCACCTTAAAGGGGGGCAACCCATCACACTGACCACCCTTACAGTGAATAATACCTAACTCCACTGAAATCAATGGGACTACTTGTGGAGTAAGGGACTGCTCCAGTTGAGTAAGGAGACAGAATCAGGCCCTTAAGAACTAAGTCCCCAATTCTGCAGTTGGCAGACTGCTGACAGACTGCTGCACCCTTGTGAAGCCCCACTGAACTTGATTGTGCACTGTCAGGTTCGGGATTGGGATCTGAGGTCCCAATCCAGCAAACACTTCAGTCAATGAGACTAAGTACGAAGTAAGCACGAAGCCCAGTAGTAAGTGTTTGTAGGATCAGGTCCTAAGGAAGCAACTGTACAAGAAACAATTTTACACCAGGAGAGAATTGCCTTGTTTGGGAGGTGGAGAAGGCAGAGGCTAGTTTGGTGGGTTTTGAGGGGGATGATGGAGAAGATTGGCATGAGTGGGAAAAGCTGGTGGAATCTACGTCCTTACCCTAAGCTGTAAATGTACTTGCACATCTGTGAATATAGCAGCAGGTGACTCCTTGAAAGTCGCCTGCCTTCCCACCCTCCTGGTATGGCCCTGACTGAGAGCAGCGCACAGGTGCAGAGCTGCAGGTGTAGGCCAAGCTTCTCTGCCCTGCTCTTGGGGCACTCAGCTCAGCCTTGGATGCCCTCCTACCCCCAGCAGCACGTGGCCTCTGGTGGGAGGGAGAATGAGGAATGTGACTGAAGCTACCAAGGAAGAATGGCAGAGTCAGCAAAGAAAAGAATAAAAGAGGAAAAAATACACAAGAAGAAAAAAAAACATACAGAGAAAAAATGAGAGAGAAAATGAGCAGAAAAGAGGAGTAATGATGGCTACTATGTTAAAACATAGTGCAAAGGGATACGAGGTATGTGGAGGGGTGCCCATCTGCCAATCCATTCCAAGGCGTGGGAATGGGGACCAAAACTGAACCAAAACTGAACTGAGCTGTTGAGTTTTCCTTTTAAAGTGACAGTAACATGCTAAAAGTGTCTTTCAATAAAATAAATATTTGTGTTGCTAACACAACAGGTTATCAAAACCAGAGAATTTAAAAATCAAATGTACTTTTAATGATTTGTGCTATTTCTTTTCTAGTTGCACTTCACTCAACAGAGACACTGAAAGTAGGTTGGTCATTTTCACTTCCTGCTTAAAATCAGATTTGCGTTCTGCTTCTACTGCGCTAGCAGAATGCAGATTTGTTTAGATTTTCAACGTAGGAATTGCCACCAGTTGCTCCAGAGGAAAGTGCAAGAAACCCTACAGATGTGGGATGAGCTGTTCCCCATCCTATTAATTTTCTAAGCAGCTTACTATGATGTATCATCAGATGTTTGTGCATGCGGTGTTGTTTGTCACTTCCGTAGGCCTGGTCTACACTACATGGTTAGGTCAATGTAAGATGCTTTACGTCGACCTAGATGTGGAAGTGTCTTCACTTAAATTTGGCTCCCATCAACGTAAGCGCCTGTCTGTGCCGATTTAGTAACACCACCTCCCTGACTGGCGTAGTAGAGTCATGGTCAATGTAATTAGGTCGATGCAGTGTCAGTAGAGACACTGCAATGCTTACATCAACTGTTACAGGCTTTCAGAAGCTGTCCCACAATGCCCCACTCTAACAATACAATTGATGCAAGCATGCCTGGTGAGGACGTGCACCACCAACACAAGGAACCGAGCGTGCACACAGACAAGCGATTTAATAACTGCGGTGGCTGTATGCTGACGTAAGTTAGGTCGACTTAATTATGTAGTGTAGACATGGCCTTACAGAGGCAAAATACCTATGCATGTCTAGGTTACACAAGTAATATGTATTCTCTTTTTCCTTCCAGACCATAGTTATTAGGCCAAAAAGGAGAGCAGCTATGTAGAAAATACCATATCACCTGGCTGGTGCTGACATATTAATTCCTGCTCTGACTAGCGTTAAGTCTTAACTATGGTTTCACTCAAAATTGCCATGCAATTCTGTGTCCTATAAGGTAAAGGGGTTATGAATACAGTGCAGGAAGAGGACTCTTGAAAATCTCCAGAAAGGGCCACTGCAAGATCTTAAGGCTTGGGGAGAATGTAGGGTTGGTTAGAATAGCTTTCATCAGCTTGTCCTCCCACATGAAAAGAACTGCTGAAAGATCTATAGTCACAAATGAATCCCACAGCACACACAGATGTGGCTCATGTTCCAGGAAGCAGGGCATGCTTGAGGGGAGGGACAATGAGAGCGTTTTCCAAGCCTACAATAGATACAGGTGTCCCCATTTTATTATTATTTGTGTTCCAATAGCTCCTAGGAATATGAACCAGGATCCCATTATGCTATGTGCTGTATAAACACAGAACAAAAACAGAGATATAATTTGCTATAACGAAGTCTTAAAGCACTTAGCACCAGGTTTCAATGAAAAATTAATACAAATTAGATGCCTACATACTTTTGAAAATCCCAGTAGGTGCCTAACTGCATCTTTAGACACTTAAAAATCAGGTCTTTAGATACTACCATGATGGGCACTATAGAAATGCATCTGTTGTAATAGTAAATTATTGAAGATCAGTCAAATTCTTCTAATTCACTAAAGAAACTCAACACAGACAAAGACACATTGTATAACGCTGCATAAAGAATGAACAGGCACTGCAGGAAATGTAATGCAATATGGGCATTCGATTTACAAACAAACAGTTTATGTCTTAATTCATCTTAACTGCTTTCAAAGGCCTTGTCCAAATGATGAATAACATTTCCTAAAGTGCTCTGCTACCCAGGGCCAGATTATGACGTTCTGAGGCCCTAAACTATGTCAAGTGTAAAAGGCCCCATACCATAAAAAAATGAATTTATTATTTTCACAGAAAAGACATTGACTATATAAATACGAAAGCTTTATATTTGTATGTATACAAAGGCAAAGTTGTAAAAATAGAATAATCTAACTAAAACACGTCTTACAATATACCTGTTTGCATTATAAAATAGTTTCAAATAAGCATTTTCATCTATGATTTCTTAATTAGTAGATATGAAAACTTTATATCTACAGCAACACAAAAGCAGTTACAGTTACATAGACCAGCTTACTTAATGGAAGCAGTACAACTTGCAGTATGTCTGTTTGCACATCACATAAATTTTAACACTGAAATTTAAAACATTTTCTTTCGTGATTTTTGGAGACGAAAGTTATTGATGATGTCCTCAACTGATAAGCTATGGAGTTTGTCACTTTTGATGCACAGAATGGTTAGGGCAGATGGGTTTTCTTGCAGCATTATTGTCTGCAGTTCATTCTTGATATATTTCAGTTGCGAAAATGACCTTTCTCATGAGCAGTTTGTTACCAGTAGACTCAAAAAAAGCTCCAAAATCGCTTTCAAAAAACAGTAAACATTTTATATTATAAATATTGAGATTTATATATCTATACAAGAAAAAATAATATTTTACTAATATATATATGCCGAAAACCTGTGTTATTTTACCAAGATCTTTCTGTGAAAGTTAGTGCTATTTTGTCTTTGTTCTCACAGGAAAACAAGAGAGGACATATAATTTTTTTTTACACCATCAATAAGGAAAACTATCCTTCTTTTCATATGAATAAATGAAAAAATGTCTGATTAATTTTGTTAGGGAAATACAAAGTTTACCCAGACTATATATAAAATATATTTACAAATATTTATTCGGATTTAATTTTTGCTATGAAACAAGGAACAGTTGGGATTTTTCTTCTGCCATACTATAAAATTACAATGTATTATGGATATGATATGTGATTTATAAGTCTATATAAGAATTTTTTCATAGAATACTACCTAGAATAAAATATTATCTTGCGCGCTCCAAACCTGCCAAGCAGAAAATCCCAGTCTTTTTTTTAGGCAGACATCTCTCGTTTGCTTCTCCATCCTCTGTCCCCCCAGGGCCACGAATTAATCTCGAGTAAACACCTTGGACACACAGAGTGACAACAAGCTATATGCGTGAAAGAGAAAGAAAGAATTTACCAGAGAAAAGACTGGTAATCTCTAGACAGGCACTGAGAAAGTGAGAAAAACTAGCCTATATTCAAGCAAATATAATGAATATTAGAGGCTTTAATAGCCTATAAGTCATATATGCACATAGTTTGAAATAACTTGCTCACCAAGTACTCAAAATATTTTGATATATATGTATATCTTCCTTCACTTCTCTCAAAACCCTCTATTTATCCTTTTGTCAGCACTCTCTGATATTTACTGTGAAGGTTCCCAAAACTGACGGAGGGAAGCCAACACAAATATATCCTCCTCAAGATCCACTTGACCCAAGTCCATAAGACGATCACCTGCAAACTCAGTCATGTGAAGCATGGATAGTGCATGAAGCAGAAAGCGGCATGTGCACTAAAATACACAACTGTACGTATGTATAGATCAAAAGAAGAAAGACCACACTAACACTTAAGAAAACGAAGAAAAACAGAAGCGAAGGCACTGTACAACTGAGCATGCTGGACTGCAAACAAAAGATGGTGGCCTTCCAGCTATTACCAGCCACTCCTAGGACGAGTCCCATACGAGTGTGAGCTTGGCCAGATTGCTTTATGACACTGCCGTCTCTGACCTCCCATTTTTCCCGATTTCATCGGCAGTGAGATTATTTATTTATTTAAATAAGTTATGAAGGCACAGTCAGAATTTTACCAGTAGCAGCTGGCCAACAAAATGCTGCCTTAGGAGACGGATAGCAGACTTACTCATAGAAATACTAATTTTACAAGTGCAAGTATCATGTTTTTCTCAGCCCTGGTCTCCCGCCTGTCAATAATGAACAATTAGTGAAGGGTAAGGGTAGGGTAAGGGTATTTGTGTAGCCAGATGTGTATATTTTTGTGCATATTTGAACAAAAAATGTCTATATTTAGAGAGAATCTTCTTTTTCCCATATCTCCTTTATTTATCAACTGATTTTGATAAAATTTGAAATGGAGTCAGTTTTTTCTTTTTTAGAGGTCCCTTATATTGTGAGGCCCTAAACTGTAGCTTAGTTAGCTTATTTGTTAATCCGGCACTGCTGCTACCCATGTCCCTCACTGACCCACACACAGGTGGGCTCACTTCTGAAGCTCTGCCTGCAATACTTTTGGAAGGTGGTCCTAGACATGAAATCCCCTTGTGATTTTCAATGACAGAGTTGTTCCCAGTGGGAAAAATAATACAGTGCTGATTTGTTCTTAAAGAATCCGCCCCCACCCTCCATTTTCACTTCATTCCAAATCTACCAATAATTCATTAATAATAGTAATGGCCAACTTTTTCAAGCTGGGACATCCAAAACCATATTTAGGCATCTAAATAAGACATGTTGAGCTCCCAGCTCACATGGATTTCTGCAAGAGCCAGAAGTGCTCAGCTGAAAATCAAGCTCCTTATTTAGATGCCTAACTTCAGACACCCAGGGCTAGGTTTCCAAAGGGTGCCAGCAATGACAATTGTGGTCAGATTTTCAAAAGCACTCACCTCCCATTTAGGAATGTAGGTTTAAAAAACAACAGCAACAAAAAACATTCAGCACCCAGCAATTCCCATTTGTTCTGTGTGGCAGCTGCTGCGTGCTAAGAACTTGTGAAGACCTGGCCATTTCACTGAGGGCTAGTCAACACTCGCAATGTTAAAGCGCAGCCACGGCTCCCAGCACTGGTGCACTGTCTACACAGGCGCTTTACAGCACTGAAACTTGCTGCACTCGGGGGAAGGGGGTGTTTTTTCACACCCCTGTGCGAGAAAGTTGCAGCACTATAAAGTGCCAGTGTATACAAGCCCTTAGTTGCCTAAATGGAAGATGAGCTCTTTGGAAAAAAGTGGCCACTTATTTTGGCACCTAAATTGGAACTACTGGATGCTGAGCTCTTTGGGAAATCTGGCCCTCCAGCTTGAAAATTTTGACTAACAATAATAATCATACAGTACTTGGCACTTTCATAGTGCCACTTCTCCAAGAATTTCAAAATACGTCACAAGCATCAATTAATTAAACATTGTAACCCCCAGGTGAGAGCAACTGCATGAAATCCTGGCTCCGCTGACGTCAATGGTAAAACTCCCAGTGAATTCAATTGGATCAAGAGTCCACCCACGATAATTATTTTACAGATGAGTAAAATGAGGCACAAAGTGTTTAAGCGACTTGTCCAAGGGCACACAAAAAGTCAGTGGCTGTGTTGTGGCTCCTAGGGCCCGATTCGGATTTCAGTAATAGGGTAACTCAGGAGAAACTCCTTTCACAACATTGGAGTTACATCGATGTATAACTGGGGACATAAGATCATTGCCCCTTCTCTTGATCTAAGCACTAGACTTGCTTTCTCCGGCCCAAGGCAAAGCAAGAATATGGTGTAATAACTGCTTCAAACTCTAAACATTACATTGACTTATACATAATTAACACCAGCAGGAACTGGTCCCCCTCCTATCCACACAAAGATACACATCTTTTCCTTCCTAAAGCAAAGCAAACAATATGGAGCCAAACAGCTTCGAACAACAATCATCATTAACATTAATGAGGAACTGGCAATAACAATTAGCATGGGGCAAGAACTGGTTTATATGGTAAAACTGTGAAATCTTCAAAGAGACAAACGTAAAAATTAGTGCCAAGATTTTCAAAAGTAGGTGCCTCGTTAGGCCCCTAAATCCACATTTAGGGCACTTGTCCGATTTTCAAAAGGGGCGAGCACCTAAACAGCTCCCATTCTCTTCAGTGGTGCTGTTGAGTAACTGGTCAGATGCGATCTGCACTAGTGGAAGCTTCAGCATGGTTTTTCAAGGCTACCCCACAGGTAATGCAGTGAATTAGTGCATTGTCAAAACTGCAGGATAGAGGGGCATAGCTAGAAAGTGTAGTAAGGGCTCCAAACCTGCAGATGGACATAGACAAGGGGGGAAATGATGGATACTACATAGTTAAATTTAAAAAATTGTGATTTTTTTCAAACTTTCTCATGGCACATCAGTGATTTCCCCCAAAATATAATGGATAAAAGCCACAGCCTTAACACTGATTATATATAAAATATGGGCAAATAGTCATATACTGTATGGTTTGATCCTATGTTAATTTACTTAACCATACGGCATGTATGACTGAAAAAATTCTCATAAATGAAATATTAGTTTGTAGGGCTGATGTTATCTCATGCTCTGCTATTCTTCATAAATGGAGATTGTTGTACCACGCCGACAAGCTCTGACAAGATGAAACGTGTCCATAATAGATACTTGGCTTGGGAAAATTCTGTTTTTTAAATTAAAAGCTACTTATTGTGACAGCATTAGACACCGAATTTTTGAAGCACTGGAGGCTAGATTTTCAAGACTGCTCAGCACCAACTTAAGCACCAAAATAAATGCTGAGCACTTTTGAAAACCTGACCGTAAGTGTAATAACGTGAACTGTTGCAGAATGGGCACTTTTGAAAATCTGGCCCTTGTTCAGGTGCCCAAAATGGGAGCTGAGCTCATCTGAAAATCTGGCCTCAATTGTGGGTTCTGAGCCCGTGGAAATCTGGTTGGCCCTGAGCAATTTTAGAAATCTAGCCCTCGGTGTGATCATTTACATGTTATTACCCAGAATGCCCTTCCAGCTGAGAGAGACATTTCATAGAGATGGCGGGATATAGAGTTCTGTGAACAAACAAAAAACATATGACCTGTCTGTGGGTGCACTGCAATTCTTTTCTGCTTCCTAACTGTAGCTTTCTAATGTTAGACAGCCCTGAAATGTATATGCTAACACTCAGTAAATTCCACCACGCTTTCATTGACCCATGCCATTTCTTTACCTTAAGTCATTTATTGTAATACTCAACTGAGACTTGTACCTATCAGCTGCAATCCAAGCTGGCAAAAGCTTCAGGTGCTACAGTATATTGTGACATGAGGGGTTGTCTCTCCAGTGATGTAGCTTAGAGCAGTGTTTTTTGATACCACAGAGAGAACTTTGTTTGAGAGAGCTCTAACAGTCACACCAATAGATGTAGGCATGGCGGTATAAGCCTGAGACTGAGGACTACTGTATAAACAATAGTAACAGTCATGCTATATGTTGCGTATAACACCTGGTACTGTAACAGGCCTATTTCCATTTTGTACATGCAAACCAAGCACGCTGTTGTAATCTGAGAAGAAACATCTGGCTTACTTGTTTCTTCTTTTTTTTTTAAATATGAAAAAACCTTCAAATGGCCACGGAAATGTCTAATAATTAGCTGCCTTTTAAAAATTAGCAGAGTATCACTTGGTTATGATTAAACTCATTTCAAACCTGTTCCTCAGGAAATTCCAGTATTAAATTCCAAGTAATTCTTAAGGCAAACCCACTTAGCATACAATAATAGAAAAATACATTCGTTCCAGGTGCTGACTCGGCAGAACCTGACATTCGAGTCTGTTTATCCTTTCCACCGTCTCCCTAACCCCTTTGGATTTTGTTATTCTTTAAGCCGCCAGTGTTGTCCTGTCTCTTTCCCTTGCGAGGGATGGTTGAGGAAGGGAGGAGCACTAATGAAAGGAGCATGGAGGAGAGCCACAAGACTAATCCAAATATGGCCTTTGTTTTTTTTTCTATTATGCAGCTGGCCCCATGTATTATAAAACAGGTTCTTCCATTACCACTGTCCCATTCAATGGGAATGCACAGGCTCAGACATAATTTGTACACTTTTTATTACATTTATTCACTTTTTGTTAAGAATTAACATTGTGTAAGGAGTTGTACAAAATGCAAAGGAAGATGGAGTCTTTGGCACAAAGATCTTACAGTCTAAATAGACAGGCAAAGTGCGTGTGCGCGCGCACACACACACACACACACACACACACACACAGATGCTACTGCAAATTGGCCAACATTTTCAAAAGTGATTCAGTCTTTTGGGTGCCCAACCTAAAAGGAGACTATTTTTTCCAGAGTGTGGGTACTTGGAACTTTTTGAAAATCATGCACATTTGAAGTGTCTGAAGCAGAGCATCCCAAAAATGATGCATTCAAAATCACTGGTCACTTATGAAAAACTTGGCCATAGACCATCTTTCTTACTTTTAAAATTTTATTTTGAATTTCCATAATAGGTGTTAACAGCACTTTACTGACATAGGTTAACGCTACGGACATGACAGAAGAAATAGGTTTGGAGTAGAGGTGTTTTTTTTAAAGAAAAAGGACAAAAACATTCAATGACATTTTCTGGCTATAAATATTAACTGTTTTTTGACCGATTCTGGTTTTGAGAAGGACTTTGAAGGAAAGGACACAGGCATTTGGGACTAGAGCTGGTTGAATAACTGATTTTTTGGTCTGCTGGCAGTTCCAAAATAACAAAACAAAAAACAATCAAAACAATTCAGTTCAACCCGAACAGATACTAAAAATTGTGAAAAATTTCAGTGAATTGAAAAAAATTCAACAACCTGTTTTCGGTCAAATGAATGGACCAAAAGTGGATTTTTAAAGGCAGCAGTGTCAGAGGCCTCCCTTATAACTCAGTAGTTAGAGCACTAACTTGGGAGGTGGGAAACCCAAGTCCAATTCCCCACTCTGCCTGATGTGGAGAAGGGATTTAAACTGAGGTATTCCACACTGCAGGAAATCACCCTACCCGTCATGCAATGAGATATTCTAGAGCATGACTCTCTGAATCTTTCCCATTGAAGCAGTTCCATTTTGTTTAAATAATTAAATAGTCACTAGAAAAGGAACTTGGGTCTTCAACATCCTAGCTATGTGACTACAAATTACCATTATGGATGACAATGGGCCAAAGAAAGAAAGCGAGAATAGCCTGGTAGTTAGGGTACTGAATCTCCCCACATACAATCTCCCTTTCAATTCAAGGGTTTATAATTGTATCAGATTAGAACACCTGCTTTTGATTCATGGTAGATTTTTATTAATAATAAATTTCACACAACTGAAGTCAAATTAGCAAATGTAATTGTATCTTGAAAAAATACTGCACTGCTATCTTGTTAGTTTCATTTAATTTACCTGAATTATGGGCCAAATCCTGCTTACTTCACACATGCAAAAAATTCTTTTTGGTTTCAGTCAGAGTTTTGTGTTGAGCAGTGGTGGCGGCGGGGCAGAATCTGTCTGAAACTGGACAGCAACAATACAAAGCATTTATAGTGCTTTAATCCTTCAAAGTGGTGTCCAAATATTTCATATTCACTTTCCCACATTAGAAATTTTGGTCTTGTCTATCCTGGAAAACTTTATGGTAACTGGAAACTACGGAAATTATCACAAGTGAAGGAAAGGGGGAGGGATTTTTAGTCAGACTGGCACTCTTTATTTTTTCACATCTTTTAAATTGCAGCGCCAAATGAACATCTGGGAGAAGAGATGTCTTGGGAAAAGACTCAGCACATCTGTCATTTCAGTTAAGAGAACTCTGAGCTTACATCTCTGACACAGGCTAGTCAGTCCTCCAACAAAACCAAAACTCTTCAGAATTGACATCCCAGATATTTCTAAGGTTGCAAAAATATAGAAGGAGAAATAATACATAAAAGAAAACAAACAAGAAATCCCAAACCTTTCAATCTTTTTTTCTGTGTAATAACATAAAGAAGGGCACATGGATAATTTTAAAGGAATCTTTTGCGGATTACCTATAAGTGTTTCACGTTGTGAAAAAATCTTTGAGACCACTGAGCTTGGTGATTTATTTACGCTTTTCTCCAGAGAGTTCTCCCCCTAATCCTTTTCTTAGGCTATGTCTTCACTAGAAAAGCAGCTGCAGCACAGCTGCGGCGTACACCACTACAGCAGCATGAGGGGTACTCCGGTCACTGTAATTAATCCACCACCATAAGGGGCAGTAGTGAGGTCAATGGAAGAATTCTTTCATTGACATAATGCCGTCTACACCATGGTTAGGTCAGCTTTTATTGCAGTGTAGATGTACCCTAGGAGACCCAAGTACAAAATACCTTCTTCACATCTGGCAGAGGGGGAATTGGAGCTGGGTCTTCCACATCTCAGGTGAGTGCTCTAGCCACTGGGTTTAAAGACCACCGCCTGAATTTTTCATACCCCTGAGCAACATAGCAGGGTTGGTCTAAATTTTTAGTGTAGACCTGGCCAGAGCTTACACACAGAGATGTAGTTACCATAATAATACGAATGTGCATTAACAGATCCTTTGTCTGGGAGCCATGTCAAATGCACCTATTACTTCTCAAGCTGGACAACAGCAAGATTTTCAAACCTGGGTGCCTAACTTAGGCTCCTCAATTCATATTTAGCTCCCTAAATAAACAGCTTGATTTTCAAAGCTGAGCAACCAGCAGCTCCCATTGACTTCAGAAACTCAGGCCCTGTTTATTTAAATGCCTGAATAGGAAATTGGAAGGCTAACTTCAGGTACCTAGTTCTGAAAATCTTGGTGGCCAGTGAACCACATTCACTAACATGGGAGACACAATGTAATAAAAATCCCAAATAAATTAAAAAAAAATACCAGAGTTATGTTCCCACCTGCCATCACCAGAAAATTAATACCTGGCCCATGACATACATTTGACTTCGCTTATATTTTGGCCTATTCTTTCTGAATTAATTTAGCTACTTAAGCCTACTTCTTGCCTATCTAGAAGCCATGCGAATGCAAAATAACTGATCTGTGATGCTATTTTGCCCATCCCTGATTACCTCATCAAGATGCTCCACACCCAAAATGCATTGAGACAGGAAGCACAAATTCATGACCACATAGGGTATAGAGGGTGCCCCAATAAAGCCACAATGCTAGCAAGGACTCTAAATTTAAGCTTGCCATAAATGCTTTGAAAATGATGACACACACAGATGGAGAAACTATGGGGAATGAAACACCTTAATTTTCAAAAACCACAATGATCCACCCAGCACTTTTAGAGCTTTGAGCTCTGAGGCATGAATTAACCACAGGCAATGTTTTTAACCTACCAAACACAAGCATTCATTCTTTCATATTTGGCAACTGCCTAAAATGGGATGTGTCTCTCTCAAAAAAACAAACTGGACCCTGGATGTTTCTATTTCTGTTTTAAAAAAAATATTCACGGTCAACTGAGTCATACACCTGCTTTAAATGTAAGTCCAAGATTCTCAAAAGTGGTTTCAATGCCTCCATTTTGGGGTACACAACCTGGGACACCTTAACAGGGGCCTGATTTTCAGAAAGTCCTGAGCACCAACCCTTTGAAAATCAGTCTCTTTTAACAAGTCTCTGTTTGGGCATCCAAAATTACTATTGTGCATCAAAAATCTTGGCCTAGGTCAGCAATTTTCAAAATTCTAGCATGTTGGTCAAGTTCCACAGAAAGGTGCTGACATTGTCCTGAACTGCAATCATAATTAAATTAAATTACTATGTCATTCATTATTATTTGCATGTTAATTAGTCAATTGTTGTTAATTAAGTGTTCTTAAAGCATGCCTTTTGTTTTAGTAATTCAGCTTGGAGGATACAGAATGCAGTATTAAATAGTTTCTGAACTGTAATGTTACACAAATAGCCAAAACCAATGCCAGTGGAAAACTGTTAAATACATCAAATTTAGATCTTTCTTGCATTGCTGAAGCTTTGACTAGTATTTCTTCTGCAGGTCTTATGTTAACTGCACATGTGTTGGTGAACTTCATGTTTTAGTTAAAGTGAAGCATAAAGGTTTGTTGAAAATAAAATACTAAGCCTGTTCCTGCTCTCACTGAAATCAGTTTAATCCTTGCCTTTATTAGTATCAGCATTGCATTCTTTGTTTACGTTCTTCTCAAAAAGGGGAAGCAGTATATGGAAATTAATACTGGAGAGACGGAAATCAAAACAAATGCGAATAAAGTTCTTTGCATGGCCAAAATATAATTTTCAATCACTTATAAGTTATTTGTACTGCATATTATGGCTGGATGTATACACCCACCACCCACTAAAAATCACAGGGAGGGTGTGAAAATTGAGGCTTGAAAGAGAATGTTTTATTTTTTAGCAACATGGGGTCCCTCCATCTGTCATTTGGACAGTGTAACCAAGAACTCCGCATTTCCAATCCATTCCAATCTGAAGATGGTAACAATTGGTTCAAACTGTGTTAAAATAGAAAGCTAAAATCCTTTCTACCTCTCTGTTCATCCCATGAATGACCCTTTGGGTTTGGTCTGGGAGAATGGAGCTGAGGGCTTGTCTACACTTACAGTGGTACTGCTGTAGCACCTATTGAAGATGCTACCTACGCTGAGAGGGGAGTTTCTCCCATCAGCGTAGGTATTCCACCTCCCTAAGAGGTGGTAGGTATATCAATGGGAGAAGCCCTCCAGTCAACCTCGCGCTGTCTACACTGGGGGTTAGGTCAGTATAACGATGTTGGTCAGGTATGAGCGACATAGTTGTACCGACATAAGTTCCTCATGTAGACCAGGCCTGACCCATTTCGAGACATTTCTGTTGCCCCCTGTAGCATTTTAGAGGGGAGGCAAAAGCATCTGCTGGTAAATGATATTGAATACCACAGAGACGTCGAGCAGGATGAACATGCCTATATCGGTTAGAGGCAGGTGGAACTGGATGCTTTTTGCTACCATGGCTGTTTGGCCATATAGTAACATTGAAGCATTTCTGTTCAATCGTGCATCATCATGGAGACAGGTCAGGAATATTTGGTGATCAACAGCATCAAATTCTGCAGAGAGGTCCAGAGGGATGAGTGTGGATGTACTTCCCTTGTCTATGGACGGGGGAGGTCATCCACTAGAGCAATCTCTGCTGCTTCAGCACCATGCCCTGTCCTGAAGCCTGACAGAGAATCTAGGACGCTGGCAGGTGGCGGTGGGGAGGCAGTCTAGATATAGGAAGAGATTTCTCGTCCAGAGAAGTTCTATGGAGACTGACTTTCATTACCTTTTTAAACAAAACGGAGATATACAAATACACATACAAACCCATACAAATGTTCTCAGTGGAATCTTATACACAAGTTTTCTTTTTCTAAAAACATCTTTTATTATTCACCTTTAATTATGGGAAGTTCTCATTCCTATGACCTCAGTAAAAACGACTATTCCAGGAGCAAAGCACTGGCTCCTCTATAGTGGTAATGGGTGGGTGAACCTTATATGTTATCCTCACAATGCACTGTTCTTTCCATGTGCAGTTTGTGAGGGCGGGAGCCCCAGTGTAGTTATTAAGAGGCTTGTCTGCAGACATAAGGGCAATAATCTGACTGGAGCCAGTCAGTCCGTGACCTTAAGTGCACCATTTAAAAACCAAGCCTTGCCCTCATTCTTACTCCACCCTCTGCAAAACAAATCACACCACTCTAGTTTCATAACTATTTTAGGCTATACTACACATTTTTGTAAGAATGCTGTCATCAGCTGTGCAGATACTATTGCCCAGGATGGAATTAGATACTGTATGGCAGCTTTAAGAGAGATAAAATCTCTCTTCTGGGTTTTCTTTTAGTCTTACCTTGAGTCACCTCTCATTCCTTTTTAAACTACCACATTCATAGTTTGATGGCACCTCTGAATGATTTTGCACAAAACATCTGATGTATGTGGAGTCAACTCAAACAATTAGCTCTTTTACGTCATGTCTTTTTTTGCAATTATACACAATGTTTACTATCGTACTGTATGTATTGGAATATGTAACATGCAGATACACCATAAAGAGAGAGATGTTAAAAAAAGCAAGCAAACAAGCAAAATACCCCAACACTGATAATTGTTTTCTTTAAAAAGATTCCAAACTACTTTCTCCTATCCCTGATTGTGTTAAAAAATATCATCTTGGAATAGATTAGACAAGATATATCCAGAATCCAACAGATAGGGGGTTTAAAGAGAAAGAGTGAGAGACAGAAAAATACCACAGAAAAGACAGCTAGAAAGATACAAAGAGAAAGAAAAACTCTGCCCAAAATTTGGCATATATGGTTTGAGAATTTTCACTGTTAGATTTTATGTCATGTTTTGGCTTGGGGTGGGGGGAGGGGAAGGAAGGGAGGAAGTTAATTCTGGGCAGTACAGAGAGGCCATAAACCAGCTTAACTGGCCATATAATGTTTCTTTCAAAGTGGAGAAAACCTAGATGGGGCAGAGCCAGCATCAACCCGGCCCAGGAGATTCAACTGGGCACAAGGGGGAATAAAATGGAGCACTGACTCTCTCTGTCTATTCCTGGCTGATGGAACAGACCCTTGGGGTTCTTGGCAGCGGGATGCAAATTCAGACACCACATGTACCCATCAGAAGCCTAGGGCTGAAGAGGAGAGTTGAGTGCATCATTGATTTTTTTGGTTTTGTGGCTGAAACAAAAAACTGGAAAAAAAAAAGTTGTTTCTTTTCAAACCAAAACTGATTTTTTTTAGGGACGGTTTCTGCCAAAACAAAAAATTGAATAAAAATGTCATTTGTGTTGAGCAAAACATTTGAAAATGTCAATTTGAAATTGAAATGCCAAAACTCTTGTTTTGAAAATGTCAAAGAGTTGGGGTTTTTTTACCCAAAACTATTCACCAAATTTGACCTGAATTCACAAATAGTTTTGTAGTCCCAAAAAGTACATTTTTCAGTGAATTTGGTATTTTCCAAATTTTTTTTTCCCAGCTCTACTAAGGAGTCACAAAAATGACTCAAAGCCACCTTTGCTGCTTCCACTCCCTCTGGATGCTGTGCCAAGCAGAGTTCAGCCAGACCAGAAAATCAGGGCCATTACATCACAGTACATTGCATAACAAATATGAGAAGTGACATATGAAACTAAAGCAGTTTCCACCTTTGTTGTTTTTGGATTGAATACAAGTGATTGAAATGCTGCCCTCCGAAGGTATATCCCTACACTGTGCCAGCTGACTCAGGCTCGTGGGGCTCAGGCTGTGGGGCTATTTAATTGCAGTGTAGACTTCTAGGTTCAAGCTGCAGCCTGACTCCGGGACCCTCCCAGGCTGCAGGACCCTAGAGCCTGGGCACCAGCCCAAGCCTGGAAGTCTACACAGCAATTAAACAGCCCACAGCCCGAGCTCAGCGAGCCTGAGTCACTTGGCACGGGCCAGCCGCAGGCATCTAATTGCAGTGTAGATATACCCAGAGAGAAGATACCTATGTGCCTCTCCTGCTGCCATTGGCAGGCATGGTATGTGAGTATCTCAGAGCTGAATTTGGCCCAAGAAATTTATGCACATTTTCTCTGTTTATACATCTGTTGATCAGACACATGGGGCAGCCCAAGCAACTGTGGAACAAGGAAACTGGATGCAACTTCCGTGTGTTTGGCACTGCAGGACAGGAAACAGATTCTTTCATCTGTCACTTTCTAGATTTAAAATGGGTATTTTTATTTATAAATTTAAAAATATTTTAAAAGAATTTTCTTAATCTGGAATATTGAAAACCTACTCTAAATACAATTTCTTTTACAGGCCCAATCTTGTAGTCCTACACAGGCAGACTTCTACTAACGTCAACTAACTTGCCTGAGTAAGAACCAAAGCACTGGCCCTGTATCCGGAATCTGCAAATAGAAACTTACTATTTTATTCAGCAACCAGCCTTCAGTTTATCTCAATGGAATTCCCACATGCTTCTCCCAGGTGCTGCTATTGTGAATCCATGCAAGTTCTATTAACTTTTAAAGTGCCAATTAATGTAATCCTAAAAAGCCATTTGTTTTCATCTCTCTGCCATCAGGGAAAAAAGCAGCACTCCTCCTTTCAGCAGCTCATTAAATCTTATGAAAATATGTGCCTGCAAAATAGGTAAATTAACCCCAGAAATCCATTTTGACAGTGTCTACCCCTGCCAGATTTGCTCTCATTTTCCCATGAAAATAGTAAGCCACTGAAATAGAGAGTGTAGTCAGGAAAAACCCTCACAATTGACTTCATTAGTTTGTATAAAAGGAGCCCGATTCTCATTTCACTTACACCAGTGTCACTCCATGGACTTTACTGGACTTACTCCTGATTTACACTGATATAAAAGTGAGAGCAGAATAAGGCCCAAGATCTGCCTGACATTCAGGCAATATGTTTGTTTCGTCTGCATAAAATGTGACAAACGTTTCCCATGATCCCACTCTTTCTTATATCTATATATATAAATACTAGAAAGGTTCATCATAAAAACAACTTGTGCTTCTCAACTGTACAAAAATTAAGTAAGAACAGAAGAAACACTGGCCTCCAAAGCAGCAGTTCTGATCAAAGTTCATTAAAATTCAGATAGAATAGATGAATAGAATAGATGGAATATCCATCCTTATAAGTTTTTAATGCCCGGCTTGACAAAGCCCTGGCTGAGATGATTTAGTTGGTGTTGGTCCTGCTTTGAGCAGGGGGTTGGACTAGATGACCTCCTGAGGTCTCTTCCAACCCTAATCTTCCATGATTCTATGACTGCCATATTCCTTCCTGTGTGATGTTTGCAGCCTGTATCTTCTACTATGAGTGCACACATATACACATGCACAAAGAGGGTAAGTTATATCTGTAAGGAAATGGGGATGTGTGGGCATTGTTAATATGATAAACAAAAAGAAAATAAAAGAAATTGAAATGTGACTTTTCTTAAAAAGTCCCCATCCCCATCCTTTGTTCAGACTTAAAGCAGAGCTAGTTTTGAGGTAGCCAAC
This sequence comes from Natator depressus, assembly GCF_965152275.1. Taxonomy (NCBI): domain Eukaryota; kingdom Metazoa; phylum Chordata; order Testudines; family Cheloniidae; genus Natator; species Natator depressus. Next base: position 221,217,226 of record NC_134234.1, on the reverse strand, counting down.
CTCATTTTATCGTTACAGGTACTAATGTCAAGGCTTTTCAAAGCAACCACAACCTACCTTCCTACAAGATCTCTGCCACAATCAACAGAACCTTTTGCTTTATTTATTTCCATTTGTGAATACACTTCATAACCAGTTATTTGTTTTAATGGCTTTTCCCCTCCTTCTCCTCCCCACTTCCCTCATCCTCATTTTCTTAAGATAAATTTTATTGCTGCAGATTGTTGATGTTACAAATGGCATCTCCTTTAACAACAACAAAATAGGTGTCAGAAACTTTAGTCAGTTGAGCCATTGGACAGGAGTTTGAAGCCAGCTCAGATCAGTTATGATCAAAATTATGCTACTGCTATCTGATGCTTGTTCAGTGTTGTGTGTAAAATGGATTCGTGGCCTCCATCCAGGAACCATTCCAATTCTTTGAGGACAGCTGTCCACATCCTGGAAGCCGCCATCCACACTGGACCTCTTACAATGCCAACTTGTCCAATTTTATTCCTTTCACTCCATGTGTGCATGCATTTAAACTGAATTTTCTCCATTAATCTATAATACCACTAATCAGCAAATGCCATTAATGCCCAGACAGTTTCTCATTGTGAACCTTTGCACTTGCATGGTAAAGAAACTCTGCCTAGGAAGGTGTTACCCCATAAAAAAAATTCTAGTGAAGGATACATTTTTCAGAGAACACATGTGTCTTTGGAGCCCAGTTTCTCTTGGCTTTCAGTGGGACTTAGGAGACTAAGTCACTGAGGTGCATCTAAAAATGTTACCCAGAACCAATAGTCAATATGGAGTTGATAACAGAAAGAAAAAGAAATAGTAAATTGCATATATTATAAAAAAATGAGATAAAATAAAAAGCATCCATAAAGCATACATGTCACCCTATGGGAAGGTTCAGAGAGCAGTCAGAGGGAACAATTTATCCGTTCTGAGAGCTGTACAGTCCCATTACTGCTTTTTCCTCTGTTCCCCCAAATATATCTAGGGTTATAGCCCAAATCACACCATCTTTTCTTAAGCAGTTCATATTTCAAGCTGTTCTATCTGCTGGGTCTAATTCATAAAGCTCTTTCCTTGTGGCTGCTGCTCAAGGGCGTAGCATGGTGAGTAGAAACTAGAGAAAGTGGCTCGGGCTTACCATGCTGGTTAAACCTCAAGTTTAACTGCATCGGGTTGCTGAGACGCACTTAGCTTTTTTACTTGTAAATAGATATTGGCTGCTCAAACAGAAGTTGCAGGGAAGTTCCAGCAGCCCAATGACAATTTCATTTGATGAGAGACAGGAGCTAGCTGCAAAGGAGATTAGCAAGTTACCACCGTTGAGAATTCACTGACCAGCTCTTTCTGGGTGAAGATTACAAAGCTTTACTGACAGTCCCAGTAACCTAAACAAACTTAACCATCCAGTTGTAGCTTTCCCAAAGCCTTCTGGAGCCAATTTACAACCAGATTCTTTTAGCTGTAACAAGCTGCGGGGAGGGATAAAAACTCATTTAGGACTGATTTCAGCCAGGAAAACTAAGCTTAGGAGCAACTATGTAATATATCAAATAGGATCTCCACTCAGTTCTAATTAGGCTGAAAGAAAAAAAAATAGTCGACAAACTTGTTTTATTTAAATACAATGAGATACTACTGCTCTTGTTAGTGAGCCTCCTGTAATTTTTGCTTTCAGAATGTATACGTTAAGTTTATGCATTTGGGTGATGTGCTTGGTACTTCAAATGTTTTATGAAACCAATCTCAGCTAGTGATTTCTACTTCATAAGTACAGTATTTGCACATGAATGCTGATATATATTGGTAATGTGATCCAAGGTGAAGTGTCCTGTTTCTGACATAAACATAGTTCTTTTTTCTCCTAAAATGGCAGAATTGCAACTCCAGACTAAATGGTTAATTTTGATACACTTTTCCCAAATGAAAATCTGAATTTTTTTCATGTCCAAATTACTTTTTAAAATTTATTTGAATGGACATTTTATTTTTGTAAAAAAATCAAATCAAGGCAAGGTGTTTCATAAACTTCCACTTCTTTCCGTTTGTCTGTTTATTCACCTATCATGTTTTGTCCAAATCTTAGCTTGGATAAAACATGCTGCAAGGGCTGTCGTGTTAATTGCTAGTACATTGCTAGTACAGTGTGTCATGGAGTGCACAATTGAAATAACCGGTAGGAAACAAAATGGCACAAAAGGTATTAACAGTAAAGATAACCAGTTTATAAAAAGTGAGATAAAATAAAAAGTATCCATAAGGTTACTTAAAACTTGCCGGGTGTAAACTCACAAGAGAGGCAAGAGAAGACAGAAAGCCAGTACATATTATTCACAAGGGGAAAAAATCTGTTGTTCAAACAGGTAAGTACTTAAATATCATCTCTTCCCTCCAAACAATGAGGAAAAGATTAGTTTAAGTAAAATTACTAATAATTTGCCAGTTACTATTGAATTACAATAGCTAGAAAGTAAACATAAAAGAAAAAATCTAGAAAGCAAGGAAATATTAATTTATAGCCCACATCACATCCTTGGCCCCAATACTGTGATCTTGGTTTCAGAAATGGCACAAAAGATTGCCTGCACAAATCTGATTGCACAATTGGGCCCCCAGAATGATGTTACAGTCAGAAAAGTGGGTATGTGACAGAAACCCTTGTGTTTCTTTTGATGGTATGAGAGGGGGCCATATTAATTCTAAACTCCTGGATTTCAGCACCTGTTAAGCCCCTCCAATTGTAAACATAAACTTCAGAATGTGTTCAACCCCCCCCCCCCTTTTTTAACACTGTTGTGCTGATAAATGAGATGGGGCATTTCAGCCCTCATCTTACCCCAATCTTTCCCTACCCTGTAATTAAATAAATTAATAATTTTAAACAGGTACATTTCTGAGACAACATCTGAACTAAAGAAATCCCCATGACCAGATTGACATTTATATAATAAATTACCAACCCTTGCAGAATTCTGGTCTGGGCTTGTCTGGGGATAGCTAGCAGGCAGAGGGGCCAGTCTGTCCAAAAGTTAATGTACAGCACTAGACAATTTACATTACAATGTGAACGGCCTTTTCTAAGGAATGTATATTCTTTTTCCTCTCTGAGGGTGAGGGAGAAGGGGCTAAACCAGATTTCTTGTTGACCTTGATAGAGTCCTGGAAATTCACCAGGATTTTGGGTTTGTGGATTTTTTTTTTTTAATCTTTCTCTTCTTGGTGCTTTGTGCCAGGGCTACCATCCTACAGGCTAAGGAGACCTTTCTTCTGGCTCTCTTCAGAGCCCAGCAGCACTTCCCATTAATCAACAGAAGAGATGTGAGGCAAACTTTCTCCACCCCTCACTGACTCAGCATACTTCTTCCTGCCAGTCTTTGTCTGACTAGTAGCAGGGATGAGCCAGCTAGGTCTGCCTCATGTCACTGTCATGTACAAATGTTGTAATAAATCAGACAATACAAATTGAAATTCATGAATCAGAGAATCACAGAAGATTAGGGTTGGAAGAGACCTCAGAAGGTCATCTAGTCCAACCCCCTGCTCAAAGGAGGACCAACCCCAACTAAATCATCCCAGCCAGGGCTTTGTCAAGTCGGGCCTTAAAAACCTCAAAGGATGGAGATTCCAACACCTCCCTAGATAATCCATTCCAGTGCTTCACCACCCTCCTAGTGAAATAGTGTTCCCTAATATCCAATCTAGACCTCCCCCACTGCAACTTGAGACCACTGCTCCTTGTTCTGTAATCTACCACCTTGAGAACAGCCTAGTTCCATCCTCTTTGGAACCCCCTTTCAGATAGTTGATTGGTTGCCATAATCATCAAAGGAAGACATTTCCTCTCAGTCATTTCTTCTTGCCTTGAAAAACACATACAATAATCCTCTCCTATAATTCAATTGCACTAAAGCACTTAATCATTTAATAGGAAAGCACTGAAAGACCCTTTTCATCCTTGGCCCACCTAAAACAAATAGCAAAGGATATAATAGTTACCATGACCTAGGTGACAGACAGGTAAGTATTTAAATATCGTCTTGTTACAAACCATGAAACCACACTAAATGTTGGCAGTATTTTTGCTCAATACACATCTTTGGTTCACTGAAAAGATTGGCTTGATTTATGGTTTCACACCAGATCAGGAAACGCTCAGTTCCTCTTAAATTTGAGGGGAAAAAAGATAAACTTCATTGGTTTTGACCAGAGCCTGTCAACATTTTTCCAGTGGAATAGTTTTCCCTTAGTTTCCAATAGTTGGTGGAATTAGATAGACTGCATCTAAATTTTTTATGGAAAACAGGCAGCTGCCTGCCTGATTTCTGGCTGGTAGGCAGGATGAGTTTCCATCCTCCCCAGCTGCTCCTGGGCAGCTTGCTGGCTGGCTCTGTGCCTGGAATTTTTTGAAAATTTCCATTCTGCTTCTCCGAAAATAGGATTTTTTGAAAATTTCCATGCCATTTCTAACTTTTTGTTCTGATTTGGAACACACACACATACACACGCACACAGACCGAGAAAAACAAAATTGTCCATCGAACAGAAATTAGCGTTGCAGCTCAGCTCTAGTTTTGAGGTCAACCAAAGTTCCAAAACTAAAAGTGAAACTCAGGGTGTTGGAACCCCATACAGATCAAAGCAGAAGCAAAGAAACACTCAGATCTGTTCCAGTTCCACCTAACTCTGATTATCGAGGGAATGTGTGGATTTTTTGTTGGACACGAGTATTAAGGACACTACCCTAATCTTTAAGGATCAGAACTTAAATCAGGTTAAAAATGTTAAATAAATACTTTAAAAACTCTGGACCAAATTTATCCCTGTAGCTCCATTGAAGTCAATAGAGTCAAGACCCAAGACTATATTTACCAAAACCTGTATCTTACACAGTTCCAGGCTTTGAATTTTGAATGAGAGACTTAAATGAAATGAATAACTGGAGCTTGTCTCTGAATTCCCAGCACTGTGCGACATAGAACTGCAGCTTGCTCCAACACTGAATAGGCTGAGGAAACCGATGACATAATTTCACCATCAATGTGGGAGTTCATGAACCTTGACAGAAATAAAATATTTTCTTTGGGTGCCAATTTTGTTGACTGGGTTTCATTATTGGGGCAGTATCTCAATTTCAAACTGGAGATGCAGTTAAAAGTTGGAAGGTTCCCAATAGCTACCTCTGTTCAATGGAGCTATAAGCTTCCAGTTATATGAACACATCTTGATTGCCACCAGGAGGATCCCAACCTGTGGCAAACTTGTCTCACCACAGATGCCAAGACTGAGTGGGCCATGGAAACTGCACTACCCTCTCACCCATGGAGGCAGTCTCTGCTGAAGAGGATTTAGAGACATTGATACTATAGTATAATCGGAAACTTGTATTTGCTTTCCTGAATTATACCAAAGGACTTCAAATGTTAGGGTTTGTATCATGTCATAAAATTTCCCACATACACAGTGAACGTGTGAGTATAAACATATAAACAGAGCCGTGCAAATAACTGATTTTTTTGGTTCAGTGGCCAAACCGAAAAAAAAAGAAAAAGTTGTTTCAAATCAACCAGAAATATTTTGGCAAACCGAAAAAGTGAAAAAAGTTTGTATAGGATTGAAATAAAATGTTTTGCTTAGTTTTTATGTTGAAGGAAATGTTTCATTTGACCGTAAGCAAACATATATTTTTTTAAAATGTCATTTTGTTTTTGAGGTTATTTTACCTTTTAAAAAAATTAAATGAACTAAATTTCAAAATGAAAAGTCATTTCAAATTGAAATGTTTCATTTAGAAAATGTCAAAACAAAGTATGTTTTTCCTCCCTCCCACCCCCGAAACAATTCAGCAAATTTGACACAAATTCACAAAGTGTTTTGGCCAACTTGCCTCTGCATTTTTTGGTGACAGAAATTTTGCCCAGCTGTCTATATAAAGAAGTGCATCAGACATTTGAAACCTGAAGACAAGCTTTCACACATACACACTTTTTTCAGGTTCTAAATGTCACACTTTGTTGCTGGTTTCTATCACACCCATGTCTTGGTCTCAGAATATACTGCAAAAACAAAATGAAAATGCATTTAAAAATAAAAGTCCTTCAGCTATTGTGTTTTTAAAATTATTATCTTACTGTCACCTTCTGGATCAACTCCCCTCCATATGAATTGCAAAAATAAAAAGTTAGTAAAGACTCTCTCATGTGACTGAGTTAATTTAAAACTTGCTGACATTCAGTGTTTAATATCCAGAAATAGTCCTGTACAAAGCAGACCAGCAGAGAAATTGTCTACAATTGATCTTCAGGCCTTTGAAAGCATCATCAAATGTCACTTCTTACAAGAAGCACAGTAACTACAGTGAGATAAGCAATATTTTCCATTAGCTGCAGATAACTGTTGCACCCTCATGTCTCTTATAAACTCCTTCTGCAGTGAAATAAATAAATAATATCACTCCTGGAATACTTCATTTTTAATAATAAGGTTTCACTGCTGAGTAAAGCTTTTTTCTTTTCATTTCTTTCTTTCTTTCTCCCCTCTCCCCACCCCCAACGAAAGGATAAAACATCACAGCTTTGATTAGTTCCTTTGCCAGCAAGCGAGCCTGACTCTTTAATGTAGCTGCTCTGCTCCTTAGCTTTGTTTTCATTATTATTTGCATTCTGCTGCAGATGACTAAGAGATAGTCAAAAGATCAAAGGTTTCCTTTGATGGTTTATATCAAGGATCCCTGCTGTATTAAAAAGGATCTCAGGTCAGGACATTCTTGTTCACATGCAGATCTGAACAAGGGGCTGAACGCAGTGATCAAACTGGATGAAGGCTGAACACATCCATCAAAGGGCTGACCACACTGAACCAAACAGAAGAGGAGGTTCTACTTCCATAGCCATGACATTAACTAGCGACAGATGTCTCACTGTGGCTTCTTCTTTGATGTGCCAGGACTAGGAAGAACGAGAGAACCTGGAAATGTTACACATTCTGAATTACTCTAGAACTTTAAAATATATATCTATATATGGGAAAAGCAACTTCTAAAATTAAAGGATTTTATTGTTTTCATGGGAGCACAGCATAGGCAAGTCTGTGTTACCAAACCACACATCTGTGTTCTTAAATAATATATAGTACTTACCATGTGCATTGCACCTTGAAAACATTTACAACCATCAATAAACTAATCAGCACAGCATCGCTATGAAATAAAGCACCGTCAGTCGCAGCTTGGAAGCAGGGAAACTGTCACAGAATGAAGGAGTACTTGTGGCACCTTAGAGACTAACCAATTTATTTGAGCATAAGCTTTTGTGAGCTACAGCTCACTTCATCGGATGCATACTGTGGAAACTGCAGAAGACATTATATACACAGAGACCATGAAACAATACCTCCTCCCACCCCACTCTCCTGCTGGTAATAGCTTATCTAAAGTGATCACTCTCCTTACAATGTGTATGATATGTGGGATGGGAGGAGGTATTGTTTCATGGTCTCTGTGTATATAATGTCTTCTGCAGTTTCCACAGTATGCATCCGATGAAGTGAGCTGTAGCTCACGAAAGCTTATGCTCAAATCAATTGGTTAGTCTCTAAGGTGCCACAAGTACTCCTTTTCTTTTTGCGAATACAGACTAACACGGCTGCTACTCTGAAACCTGTCACAGAGTGTGCAAGGCCTAGTCTATGCTAGGAAAGTTTGCCAGCATAGCTATACTTTTAGTTTACACATAGGCTAGGTCTACACTTAAACTTTTGCTGGCATATGGTTAGAAGTACGATTTTTCATCGCATTTTTGTACCAGCAAAAGCCCCAGTGTAGATGGCAGCTTACAGCAGCAAGAGAGTGCTTTCGCTGGTATAGCCTATATCAGTTTCCTCTGAGCAAAATAAATTATACCGGCAAAAGGACTCTTATGCTGGTATAACTGCATCTACATAGGGCTTGTGCTGTCATTAAAATGCAATAAATAAATAAATAAATAAATAAATCACACCCCTCACTGACTTTAATGTACCTGCATAAGTTTTAAGTGGATTCCTGGTCTAAGTATAATTTGTTAAAGGTATAGATCACTCACAACTCCCATTACCTTCCTCACCTCAAAGAATCAGGCTCTCAGTAACTTGCTCAAGGCCAGTGTCAGAGCCAGGATTAGAACTCAAGCCTGGATTTCCTGAACACAAGCCTGGATTCCCTGCCCCTGGGCCTGTGCTCAAACTACACTATTGTCTCTTAGGTCATCCTACATAGAACATTAGCTACACCACATGCTGTCTGCCTTTTGTCCATGTTGCAACTGGCATTCAACTAGAAACAATATCTCTGAAATCGTTCGTTTGATTGTTCTGTTCTGTTCTCACACTAAAACTCAGTTATGGTGGTTATATTTTTTTTCAGATCCATGCACTGAGCAGGCCAATAACTGGAAGAAAGGACAGGCACTATGATTAAAATAAAGAGGAAGTTCAAAGAAATTGTTGAGGAAACAGCTTTACATGAATAACAAATGGAGGTGTATTTTTTCTATGTTTTCCATGAACTCTGAGTTATCAGCATGCTATAGAAGAGAATCTGAGCCTACCAAACCAGACAGCCTTGGAACCCCAGATATTATGCATCATTATCTACATTCACCTGTGAAATCATACCCTGGTTCTTCAACTTGGGCCTGATCTAAAGCCCACTGAAGTAAATGCTGCTTTTCCACTGACTTCAAAGGAACTTGGATCAGCCACATAGTTACTTGATTCAATTCCAGAAGCTCTGAAAGGCCTCCACTTAAAGTGTTGGCTCTTTTCCTTCCCCTACCTAATTTTAAACCCATCTCCATCACATAACCCACCTAACATTGTTTTGTAATATCACCATCTGGAATACATCATTGCTCTTTGGGCCTAACCTATCCTGAAACAGCATCAAGTGGCTAGCTCTAATGACAAAATTATCCTCCCCTCCCCCCCCCCCCCAGCTTTCCCTGTTAATTCCATTGATCAGCAATGGAACGAAGCAGAACAAATGCTGTTCTGCTACACGTGCAGTTTTGCAAATAGAAACACCCAAACTGATCATTTTTCAGTGTGGCTAAGAAGCTGGATTTTGAAAACCTTATTTAAAACAGAAAGCACTTTTTAAACAGTCACAGTGAGGATAATGGGGTTACTTGTGTTATTAAGAGCTCACCAATATGGATAAAGGCTGCTCAATCTAGCCTTGGACATTTGCTATTTTTAAAGAATCTCTGAAGGATAGTTTTCTGTGTACATGTTAATCACTTACTCATCTAAAATGTAAGCAAATACTCAATACGTGAGTTGATTTGAAGTCTTTAATGTGAATTGTCTTTATTTCCCAACAACATATCATGCAATGTGATGAGGTTGCATATTATGAGCCGCACTCTTTGTTACATAAAAGTCTACTGAGATGCATTTTCATTGATCTGAGGTGTAAGTACTACTCTGGCAAAATAAAGTAGCTCTCTAACAATTTGAGGGCAAAACACTCTTGTTTATGCACCAGGCTATAACCCATATATTCAACAACTTGAAATAACTTGCAAATAGACTAGTATGTCTATCATTCCATTTGCTGTCTAATCACTTCCAGTTTGACTTTTCATACAGTCGGAACTCTAACCAGCTGATAAACACCACAAGGTCTACTGAATTTTGTTTCCCACCGAGACTGCATCTTTATCTCTAGGAAAGATTGATGAAATACAGTGTAAGTAAAACTTTACTAGCAAGGGCCTCTGTGCTTTGCTACACCAAGACCAATGTACTGTGGTCGCTTTGTATCTGCCTCATGGAGTTTGCATGAGTGACAGGCTGATAAATGGTCTTTTTAGCACTGAAACTTAAACAAGGAGTGGATTGACCGAAATCACAACCTGGTCTGGCTCAAAATGACATATCGAGACTATTTCTCAGTGATCAGTTTCCTGATGGCTGAATTAACTGCAGTTTTATCTTGCTCTGTATTAGCTGTTTTACCTCACTTTCACCAAGTTGCTTTCTTATCACCGTAAACACTGCTGAGTTACTGTAAATTGCCAAAGGGGCAGAACTTTGCTATCCAGCACACAGGTACAAAAATTGGATTTTCTACTTCAGTTGTCCATTGTATTTGAAACCATCCCAAGAGAAACAGATTTGTAAAACCGCATTTTATCTTGATCTGTGGAAAATGTTATACTTAATAATGAATTATTATTTTCATATGATTTGTCATGAATTTCAGTGACACAAGGCCACAGGGCAAGTACATGTAAAAACCACTCTGTTTAGGCTGGTTTTATGTGGTTCCTTCAGCTGCCAGGATATAAACCCAAAAGAATTTATGGGAGACCCTTACCCACCATTAATTTTGGAGTTGCCAAGGTCACAGAATCTGGGGACAAGCCTTTGAGATTTTGACATTGATAGGAGGGAGGGATGGAGTGGAAGCCTATTAACTGTGCTCCTTCCATCTTCTTAGCCATTCTCCTAGGGTGAGAAGCTCCTTTAATGAAAGATTGGAGCAGGCCAGTAAATACTGGGGAGGGAGGTGTGACATTATCTAAATAGAGTCTAATCATGCAAATCATTGTTGCTACCACTGTTATATAATTGCAAAGAATCTTATACAAAGTGTAGTGCATAGCCAGAAAGGGTTAAGCAGCTTACAGGCTAATTGACTCAGATTCAACCTTTAGAAACATATTGGTAGATAATGTTTGTGTTTTTGTGTGTTTACATATATATTTTAGAGGTTAACGATGTAATCAAACAGTCTCTGTCCATGCTGTATTCTGTGAATTCAGAGACCAAAAGGACATCTTAACATTTAAATAAACTATAAATATAGTAATATCACTGTATTCATGTCTCTTTGAAATATATAGCAAATCACCTGTGAATGGTGAAAAAACAAGCAATTGCTTTATGTTAATCCGTGTAGCTAATTACCAGAGATGCTTACGACATAAGTCTACTTCAAAGTCTCCATGATTGCCTATTGTTTGCCTAAGGACTCCGACCAATCAAGAAAAGGCCTGGAACTGTATAAAAACCCCTTGGGTCCTGATCCTTTTTATCTCAGATCGACTTGATGCTTCATGCAGGGGAAGCTTAAGTCATAAGGCTGAGATCTCCAGTCCTAACTGGATCCCCTGAATATGGACATTGGACTATAACCTATGGACTTATTCTGAAAGAAATCTTTGCAACTACGAAGCTCACCCCCTCTACTATGAATCTGATCTCAGAACTGTATTCATGTCTGTATAAATACTGAACTTTTAACAAATACTCTCTCTCTTTTCTTTATTAATAAATTTTAGTATAGTTAATAAGAATTGGCTGTAAGCGTATAGTTGGGTAAGATCTGGAATATTCATTAACCTGGGAGGTAATGTGTCCAATCCTTTGGGATTGGTAGAACTTTCTTATATGATGATGAGGATTTTCAGAAATCCTCATCATATTTGACTTGGGTATCTGGGTGGAGGCCTGAGACTGGGTTGCTTTAAGGGAACTGTGTTGTTGGCTTCTGGGTGACCAGTAAGGTATTATAGAAGCTGTTTTGTGCTGGTTTGGTCAATCTGAGTATTGAAATATCCACCAGCTCTGGGGATTGTCTACCCTATTCTTTGCAGTTCACCCTAACTGAATGACCTCAGCATGGCTCCCCTGGGATTCCGGTCACAGGGCGTCTGTCTTAAAGCATCATCAAGGACTCTCAATTTTACAGGTGAAGTCTTTTTCTACCATGGACAAATGTTCATATCTTCTGTTCCAAGGAAGATTCCAGAGGCTTAGCTAAGACTTCATCAAACCTCTTCAAAGGATTTTGTGGTCAGTAAGAGCCTAATCAAAAGCCTTCTGGATTTAAGATTAGGATGAGGTGCACAGGGTCATCCTCACTGCCAGTTAGGAACTGCAAGGATAGTTCTGATTTTCGTAAAGCTTATGATAGTCAGCCCTCATTAGGACTTTATTTTTACTTAGACAACACTGATGCCTTTCTGTTGGGATACAAAATGTCAGTGGCCACGGCACTGCTGAAGCTTCTTGAAACTATTCTTCCATATAGGTACATAGGATTCACAATTGTAAGGAATGCAAATCCTTTTTTATCCACTGCTTGTCTGAATAATCACAGAATTCAAGACCTGGATCCATCTTGCACTCACACTATTCCATATGTAGATGAGTGAAAGTTGTTTAAGATACATATTGTGACCTGTTTCAATTATGTATTCCAGAACATATCAATAACCTCCTAGACTACTCTTTTTAAAGCTCTGAATTCTTGAGAAACCCTTTCTTAAGATCGACAAAATTAGCTTTAAGACACTTCTATTCCTGGTGTATAAAACTTGCTTTCCCAACTTCAAATTATTCTACCCTGTTTTCAGTTAGGAGGCCTACTAGCTGTAACCTGACAGGCCAAACATGGGGTAGGAAGACAGTTATATGTACATGGGAAAAGATCAGCTTCCTGTTGTGAAATATGCCACTGAGATATGGCAAAAATAGCTAGCAAAGTACAGTACAAGTCTGGTAAATTTGGCTTATAAACCACTTACAAGTCATCCTGAAGTTAGTAAAAATAGCAAAGCAGTTACACAATGAGACGTCAAGGTCAGCAAAGGATTTATATACTAATTCTTTATATTCTAGAACCATGCTATCTAGATTGGCAGATTCCTAAATCTTATGTTTTGCAGTATTGGCAAATCTGCCATATGGTACTTACATTTTATGAGGATTGAAAAAGTAACCATCACCACAAACTCTGAAACCTTCACTGGGGTATGCATGGGACAGAATGTACAACACACACTATTTCATATTTATCAGTCATCACTGGGACCACAAGGAAGAGGATATTGTGAACTGAGCGTGCCTGCACTGCAGATCTCAATTTGGATTAGGACACTGGAAAAAGGCAAGATCTGTTTCAACAGGTTTCCAAGGTTTCAACAAACAAAAGCTTAAGAATAATATACACAATTCTTCAAAGGGCTTATTAACTCCAGAGATAGTAGGCCTATGAGACTACGGATGTTCCACAGATTGCATTTATTGCAAAACCTCAAGAATGGACCCTTCCTGCATATCCTCTAGCAGTGCCCAGCTCTGATAAATGAGATTTGTAAGTGGGGTTGGGGGCAGGGGAAGATTGGTGGTACTTCAGAGGTTAGCAAAGCTGTGCTCTCACTAGATACCAAATGTGTATTGGGCAAAATATTTTGGTTCAAGTCCTGGGTATTTCCTTGCTCTGCAATTAGCAAAAAGCTGAAACACGGTTTCAAAAATCAGTTAAAGAAACCACATATCAACACTGGATAAATATGTCGTCGTTGCAATGGAAAACACTTAATATAATTTCCACAACAAAGTTTCATATCTGTAGATTGCATCTTTTCTCATGTAAGGTTTTGAACCAGATATCAAGAGGGCCTAGACTGGTCTCTATTTATTACTTCTGATTTTGGCAAGGACACACACTTCACCCAACTTCTTGGAGTTATTGTATCATCTTAAAAAAAAATAAAGGAGGACTTGTGGCACTTTAGGGACTAACAAATTTATTTGAGCATAAGCTTTCGTGAGCTACAGCTCACTTCATCGGATGCATTCAGTGGAAAATACAGTGGGGAGATTTTATATACACTGAGAACATGAAACAATGGGTGTTACCATACACACTGTAACGAGAGTGATCAGGAAAGGTGAGCTATTACCAGCGGGAGAGCAGCGGCGGGGGGGGCGAGGGCGACCTTTTGTAGTGATCATCAAGGTGGGCCATTTCCAGCAGTTTACAAGGACAGTAGGAGGGAAATAAACAAGGGGAAATAGTTTTACTTTGTGTAATGACACATCCACTCCCAGTCTTTATTCAGTCTCTGTGTAAAGGAATAAATGGACACAAATCAGACTTCAGGAATTATAACATTCAAAAACCAGTCGGAGAACACTTCAATCTCCTCGGTCACTCGATCACAGACCTAAAAGTGGCAATTCTTCAACAAAAAAACTTCAAAAACAGACTCCAATGAGAGATTGCTGAATTGGAACTAATTTGCAAACTGGATACAATTAACTTAGGCTTGAATAAAGACTAATGCTCTAATAAATTTGTTAGTCTCTAAAGTGCCACAAGTCCTCCTTTTCTTTTTACGGATACAGACTAACACGGCTGCTACTCTGAAATGTATCATCTTTATTTTCCCTTTGGTTTTAATTTTCCAATTCTAGCTTTTTGGGTAATATGGTGCTAGGACCACACTTCAATTGTGGTGCAGAAGGCAGCCCCTACTATGTGAAATGTTATTTCTACTGGTGTTGTTCTCATGAACAGTTCAATCAACAATCTCTGAAATACAGCCCTCTCTTTCATAGGACATAGTAACCCTTCTTCTCTAGCAGCACTATAAAACATTTTTCTAAGGTATGGAACTGAAAAATAACTTCAAATTTAAACTACAGGGGGATTATTATTATTTTTAAAAGCACAAACTAAACACTCGAGTAAGAATTTGGCCAGAATTCTACAGATAACAATCTTATCCTTGAACAAAGTTCCATAAAATATTTAGGACCTATTGATTTCAATGGAAGTTAGATCAGGCCCTGAATGACCCTAGGTAGTCAGGTGTAATTTTACATCTAATCTGAAATTACTGACACGCCACATGCCCCACACATGGAGTAAAGCATAACTGAATGACAGGGGGAAAAAAGAGATAATTGCCGTTTAAAGGAAGTGTTTCATTCTTGGCCTGCGGTGACGTCAACATGCAAAACACAAATTAAACAGATGAATGCCATCCCTACACAGGTTGGAGGTGTTGGCTACAGTGACCCAAGAACCTCTTACTGCCAACAGCCTAGAGAGGAGGAACAGCAATCTCCTGAATCTGGTAGGTGCATTCTAGTTCACCAAAGAATTTCATATAGGTTTTAAATGAAAGCCGGTGTCACAGTGATCATCAATATCATTACAAAACACATTGACAGATGTTGCACATTGAGTTGTGTATTTTGATTGAAAATATGTTCTTAAAGTCTGTATCAAGGTACCGGTCACCAGCAAAGATGAAAAACAGGTTTTCTGTCAGACAAGAGACAATTGTTCATCTATCTGTTTACATGCAAATTGAGTATTGTCTTGTTCACAATGGATCTCCTATCACCAGTCTGAACTGAATGCAACTGAATAATTGTAACAACTTCAGAAAGAAACTAACAGGAAGATAAAAACAGCAGGGGAAGAGAACCTTATCTTGAGGTGTATCTCAAAGGTTTGTTTTTGGACACCTGCGCATCCCTCACCTAGGAAATAAATGGACAGCAAATATGTTTTATGAAAGTGGCCTCTCAACTAGGATTGGTTAAAAACACAAGAGAGAACTTTGGGTGATATAAGCTTCTTTAGACAAGAAAGCAACTTAGTAGTTAAAGTTTAGTCTCTAGAAAGCGTGTTATCATTTTGTTTTATATGTAACCATTTGTTTCCAATATCTTTACTCACTATTACATGATTCGCTATTCTTTGATCATAAACTTATTCTTGTTTTCATTATAAATATATCTAAGTACATAAAGTTAAGCAAAGTGATGGTTCTGAATTGACTCTTACAAGCTGGTGTGTAATGTTTCATAGAGAACAGCGGGTCTGGTAATTCTGGGAACATTCAGCGGATAAGCGACTGGACATTGCAGGGAATGCCCCAAGTATTCGGGGATTGGTGTGTGCCTGTCCCTTATCTGCACAGAGAGAGCGAGGCCTGTCGGGGCCTGGAAGGCCGTGCTTGTGCTACCAGAGGCTGGTGGTTTCAAGGAGCTAATCCACAGCAGGCACAGACAAGACTGTTTCACGCTAAGGGCAGGGGGTGGTGAGGTGCCTCAGAACCCTGGATTAAAACTTCTAATTAACATAACTGCAGGGGGCGGTTACTGAAGAGGCAGATATCTGATAGTGCATGATAAGCTAGGGGAAAAACAACCAAAGAACATTGAATGCTGGGTGACTCACTGCTGCTTTGAGTGTGGCGGCCCCAAAATAAGGAGTCTTCTCTAATGTAAGGTCACTCAAGTGTTTGCAGTACATGCAAACAGACTCTCTAAAACTTGCCATTCCCTTCAAAAACTTGTTGAGATTAAGGAGGAAGGAGGGGAAGGGAATCATACAGGAGCAGCACTGAAAGTTATACATTTGGTAGAATGGGAGTTTCAAGTATCAGAACTGTCCATTCTCACATTCATGCACCTGCTTGGGGCTTCCACCCTAAAGCTACCTAGCCTGTGAAGACTTACCTCTCTTTCATATAAGGAAGCTGGACCCTGCAGATCTCTTTGGTCTATGAATATTAAATGTGAATAATTTTCAGTGGGTCGAAAGTTACTATATTTATGTTGCTCTCACATAATTAGTACTTGTCCATCCAAAAACAAAACTTGTCCATCTCACAAACCCTCCTCTATTATATCATTCTTCTAAGCAGATTTTTTTTCCATACTGCGAAGAGTACTGCTAGACTGTCTTTGTACTATAAAAGTAATGTGGCCATTTCCATGAAAGTGTCTAATAGCTGGTTTTCTGTGCTAAAGCATCTAAAATTGGAAGCACAACCCAGCCCAAACCTTAAGTATATAAGAAGGCCTGCTGAGAAGCATGCGAATTTGACATAAACCTGAAATAATTAAATGGAATCTGTTGGAGCTATCTGGATACTCTGAACACAGTGAAACCTATATTAAACATGACTACCTCCTCTAGACAACCTTCTGTCTGCGGCAAAGGCTTTAAAATATCCCCTAGGTTTCTGGTACAATTTTATTTGACCCGTTGTTAAACTACCTCTGCTAGGCAACAAGCTTTTGCTGATGCCTGGGTTGGTCTTGTAAGACAAGTTTCATTTGTATTTGTATATACATCTCCCAAAGGATTTATTTGGCTGACAGTGTGGAAAATAACATAAGTGTAAGGGTCAACTTTTGCCTTCAGTTATGTATATTCAGTTCTTATTGACTGCAATGCATGTTGCATGCATACACCCGAGGACAAAATTTGTTCTTATGCTTCTCATCTACATGGGAGCTAGTTCTTCTTCTTTTATGTCACAAAACACAATATTCTCCAAGTCAGCTGGGATGGGGGAAGAAGAAATTTTGCAGATGTGAATTGTAGAATGATATACCAATACCCCTCCTCCTCCTCCTAATAAATTCATTCACTTAGCACTTCCCAAGAGATAGGCATAGTGCCTTCAAAATCCCTTTAATTTAAATTCCTGCTGCACCTACTTCTTCTCTCAATGAAAACCCACCAATATTTAAAGCAGACCAAGACAGAATGATGAGCTAATCAATTCTGGTAACTGCCTTCAAACACCTCATTGTTTTGTGGTGACGCAACACGGGGTCCGCTTTCAGGAAGGAAACGG
Organism: Natator depressus; assembly: GCF_965152275.1. Taxonomy (NCBI): domain Eukaryota; kingdom Metazoa; phylum Chordata; order Testudines; family Cheloniidae; genus Natator; species Natator depressus. Next base: position 221,199,785 of record NC_134234.1, on the reverse strand, counting down.
GAAACAAGAAGTGCATCTGAAAAGAGTCGGTGTTCTTAAACATCAGCCCATTAGCATGCCATATATAAATATGTGTGCATGCGTGTGCACGTGTGTATGTGTGCTGAGCTAAATAGGGGCACATTCCTGGGCTCTCCACCCTTGCTGGAGAACTAACACTGATGTCAACACAAATAAAAATGAGGAAATCAAGGGGTTCTTCCATAACACATTTTAAAATATTCTAGGCAATTCCCTGCATTGTTAAAGATTTAAACATTCTTCAAAAAAGATTGTATGCGAAATATATGTATTATTATTCTGCCTCTTTCTCCCAGGGAAGAGGGAGCTAACAGGGGTTTTGGATCACTTTCTCTTCCTAAGTCATTCAAAGGCAAGGGAGGGGGAGCCCTCTCTCTGTTTTTAGCAGGGGAGAGGGAGCAGTATTCCCCAATGCTCTCCCTCTACCTTGAACTGAGCACTTTCTTTTCTCCTTGCAGCTGAAGTATACAGTCATTCACAAAGAGGAAAAAAATGAAATGAGACACACAAAAAACACCTCATCTGGATCATATGGAATTGGGCCAGTCCAGTCAGATTTAAAACATTGTGAATTTGAGGGCTGTGAAGGTGGCAATTTACTAATGACTACAAGTTCTTAAAAGGTGTGCAAAACTATCTAACAACAACTTTGGATGCTTAGTGGTTTATCTTTTATTTATAGATAGCGTGACTTTGTTTTCCAGCCTTGTCCCAGAGCTCATACTAGAAGACAGTAGGCTTTGAGCTTGAGAAAAAGAAGACATTTTTCTTTGTGTGTTTCTGTCATAAAGAGTCAGACATTATGGGATCAAAGGACTAAAATACTGAAAATTATTTAACCCAACCCTTCCTGCATGCCTCAGGCTACTCTCTGTTTTAACTCTCATCTGAAGGTCAAGAAACTTTTGTTCATCTGACATAAATGGCATATATATGTTGGATGATGTCCTGTAAAATGACACTATAAAGACATCTGAACAGCTTCAAAAGGATAACTTGCTGTATGAACAGAATTAGAAATACCTCCAAAATAAAAGTTGTACTGCTCCTAAAATCCCCAAACAAAACAGATCGCCACATGCCCAACTAGGCTTCTCTGTGTTAAATGGGCAAGATGGTCAAGAACACTATGCAGTTATCAAAATGCATTAAAAGAACGGTATGAGGAAAATAATAGCTGCCTTCCCTTTTTCACATAAAAGGATTCTGCACAGAGTAGTACTTAAGAAAAATGATCAGATCATGACTTTATAACCCTGGTTTGAACTCAGTGACTAGTCATGTCAAATTAGGAAGCATTAATTCAAAATATAGGGAAGTATCAAAGTACTCTATTTGGTCTCAGCTGTACAAAAATCTGTATTTCCTTTTCTTTAACCTGTTCTCTTATTTTTTCCTTTCCTTTGGTACAGAGGTCACTTTCCATTCTGGTGGGCTGGCCTGCTTATGGTTACTGACTTTCCATACGTATAGGCAAGGAAAACTAAGCAGTTTATCAATGCTAAACTGATACTGATAGTAACTGAACCAAAAAGGAAAGACATTACTCATTATTCCCCCCTTCTCCTCCCCTGCCAGGGGTTTTCTGTGCCTCTCCATTCCTCCCTTCTCCAGCTCTCTGTGTGGGCTTCATCCCCCCCCTCAACCCATAGGGGGGTCCCCTACTCACCCCCATGCCAAGGTTCTGTGTGTGCCCCTATTCTCCCCCCTTTCTCCCCACCCTTATCATTTCTTTTCTCTCTGTCTGGGAGATAAATCAGTGGGGTGTCAACATTTTAAACTAAGATGGGGGTGTTACACTGGAATGTGTTAATGGTTGCCATCCACCAATTCTTTGATCTCTAGACAATTACAGAGCTGGTTGATGTTGCTGGGTCTGCTAACCAGATGTAAAGGGGTCTGTGTTTCACTCATTTCTCCCTTCTAGTTTTCCAAATTTAACCCAAATCAATGAGATTCTGCTTACTGGTGTCTAGAACATTCCCTGAAATTTTGGAATTGATTGAATGCAGTGTTCAAAAGTTATCACATTACAGATGAAGAAACAGAGTGCTGTCAAACTGAGTAAGGCCTTGCAAGCTAGGCCAGTAATGCAGCCATGAACGGACTTAGTTGTTATATGCAGTATAATTGCATCTTATTAACACTATAAAAACATATATGGTGTCACAAACATATTCATCTATATTTTCTGGTATTTTATGACTACATAGTTATAGATGACATGTCATATTTTTAAATTGCTTTATAGCTGGCTATTGTTTTTAATTAAAAAGGTTACAAAGACATGGCACGAAATTCAGACCTGGTGCTAGTAAGTGGAATGCCACTGAAGCCAACAGAATTCTATCCACTTACACCACAAATGAATTGGTCTCATAGGCTCAGTCTTTTACTTGTCATTTGGAAATCACTGTTAAAAGTTCTGAAACTCCAGTTCAATATCTTTACCAATGGTTAATTCATTTACCAACCTAGCACAGTTTCATATGTCCACATGCTGGTCAGAATGAAATGTTTACAGAGATAACTATCTATCTTGATATTACGCATTGTAGCCACACTCACAGTATAAAACTTGTGTTGTGCAAATAACTGATTTTTCAGTTCACTGGCAGTTTTGAAAAATTTAAAAAATTACTTTGGGTCTCAATGAAAATTAAATTTTTGGTTAACTGAAAAAGTCAGAAAAATTTCATTTCTGACTGAATGCAACATTTCATTCAATCAAAAAAGGAAATGTTTTATTTGGGGCATTTTTAACGTTTGTAATAAAAGCAAAGGAAAAACATGTGGGGACAAAATCAGAAAGTCTAAGGCACAAAATGAGTTACACCTAGCAAGGGACATAAAACACAGTAAGGAGAGGTTCTATAAAATATCAGAAGCAAGACAAAGGAAAGTGTAGGTCCACTACTTAGAGGGGAAAGAGAGCTAAGAATGGATGACATCAAGAAGGCTGAGGTGTTTAATGCCTGTTTTGCTTCAGTATTGACTCAAAGGGTTAATTGTGACCAGATGCTCAACACAATTAATATTAACAACAAGGGGGATGGAACACAAGTCAGAATAGGGAAAGAACAGGTTAAAAAATATGTAGATAAGTTAGATGCATTCAAGTTGGCAGGGGCTGATGAAATTCCCCCTAGGGTACTTGAGGAACTAGTTGATACAATCCCAGAACCACTATTTTTTAGAATTTATGGAGGATGGTGAGGGGAGACCTGATAATAGTCTTCAAATATAATAAGGGTGTTAGAGGATGATGATCAATTGCTCTCCATGTCCACTGACAGTAGGACAAATAGTAATTGACTTAATCTGCAGCAAGGGAGATTTAGGTTAGATATTAGGAAAAAACATTCTAATTATAAAAATAGTTAAGTACTTGAATAGGCTACAAAGGAAGGTTGTGAAATCCCCATCCTTTGAGATTTGAAAGAACAGATTATCCAAACACCTGTCAGGGAAGATTTAGTCCTGCCTCAGCAAGGGAGGATGGATTAGCTGACCTCTAGAGGTCCCTTCTAGCCCTACATTTCTATGATTCTTTGACAATGGAGGAGTAGGTGTCCCTCTCCCTTATCACAGAATTATAGAACTGGAAGGGACCTTGAAAGGTCATCTAGTAAAGTCCCCTGCACTTGTGGCAGGACTAAGTATTATCTAGACCTTTCCTGACAGGTGTTTGTCTAACCTGCTCTTAAAAATCTCCAATGATGGAGATTCCACAACCTCCCCTAGGCAATTTATTCCAGTCCTTAAACACCCTAACAGGAAGTTTTTCCTAATGTCCAACCTAAACCACCCTTGCTGCAATTTAAGCCCATTGCTTCTTCTCCTATTCTCAGAGGTTAAGAAAAACAATTTTTCTTTCTCCTCCTTGTAACAACCTTTTATATACTTGAAACTGTTATGTCCCCTCTCAGTCTTCTCTTTTCCAGACTAAACAAACCCAATTTTTTCAATCTTCCCTTGTAGGTCATGTTTTCTAGACCTTTAATCATTTTTGTTGCTCTTCTCTGGACTTTCTCCAATTTGTCCACATTGTGGAAGCAGAAAAAGAGAAAAAGGAGGATCTGGGGATAGATGTCTTAGTCAATTTAAGAAGAGTGTGAAAGGAAACCCTAACCCTAACCATTACCCTAATAACGTGAGAGTTGTAAGAGATGCTGTTTTCACCTTGCTTTTAGTTTTTAAAGATGGAATGCTGACTTAAGCAGAAACCTTGAGATAAGGTAGCATCTGGAAGGAATTTGCATAAACAAAGGATAACTGTTAACCATTGATGTAGGTATTGGGAAAGTATAAATACTTGTCTTACACTGCTTGTAGGGGGAAGATCTGCCTAACGTCGGGGACCCTCTGTCTGACCGCAGTCTTCCCTTGCAATTGCTTGTAATAAACTGTCTCTGACTTCTTGCTAACAAACGCAGAGTGAGGACTTGTTTTCTTCCACAACATCTTTCCTGAAATGTGGCTCCCAGAACTGGACCCAATATTCCAGTTGAGCTCTAATCAGCATGGAGTAAAGCGGAAGCATTACTTATCGTGTCTTGCTTACAACACTCCTGATAATACATCCCAGAATGATGTTAGCTTTTTCTGAAACAGTGTTACACTGTTGACTCATATTTAGCTTGTGGTCCACTATGACACCCCAGATCCCTTTCCGCAGTAATCCTTCCTAGGCGGTCATTTCCCATTTTGTATGTGTGCAACTGATTGCTCCTTCCTAAATGGAGTGCTTTGTATTTGTCCTTATTGAATTTCATCCTATTTACTTCAGACCATTTCTCCAGTTTGTCCAGATCATTTTGAATTTTAATCCTATCCTCCAAAGCCCTTCAACCCTCCCAACTTAATATTGTCTGCAAACTTAATAGGTGTACCCTCTATGCTATTATTTAAATAATTGATGAAGATATTGAACAGAGCCAGACCCAGAACTGATCCCTGCAGGACCCCACTCATTATGCCCTTTCTGCATGACTGTGAACCACTGATGATTACGCTCGGGAATGGTTTCCAACCAGTTTGCACCCATCTTATAGTAGCTCCATCTAGGTTGCATTTCTCTAGTTTGTTTATGAGAAAGTCATGTGAGACAGCATCAAAAGCTTTATTAAAGTCAAGATATACCACGTCTACCACTTCCCCCCTATCCACAAGGCTTGTTACCCTGTCAAAGAAAACTATCAGGTTGGTTTGACATGATTTGTTCTTGACAAATCTGTGCTGACTGTTACTTATCACCTTATTATCTTCTAGATGTTTGCAAATTGATTGCTTAATTATTTGCTCCATTATCTTTCCGGGTACAGAAGTTAAGATGAGTAGTCTATAATTCCCCAGGTTGCCATTATTTCCCTTTTTATAGATGGGCACTATATTTGCCCTTTTCCAGTCTTCTGGAATCTCTTCTGTCTTCCATGACTTTTAAAAGATAATCGGTAATGGCTCAGATATCTCCTCAGTCAGCTTCTTGAGTATTCTAGGATCCATTTCATCAGGCCTTGATGACTTGAAGATATCTAACTTATCTAAGTAATTTTTAATTTGTTCTTTTCCTATTTTAGCCTCTGATCCTACCTCATTTTCACTGACATTCACTATGTTAGATGTCCAATCACCACCAACCTTCTTGGTGAAACCCCAAACAAAGAAGTCATTAAGCACCTTTGCCATTTCCACATTTTCTGTTATTATTCCCCACCACCCCTCATTGAGTAACAAGCCTACCCTGTCCTTGGTCTTCCTCTTGCTTCTAATGTATTTGTAGAATGATTTCTTGTTACCTTTTATGTCTCTAGCTAGTTTGATCTCATTTTGTGCCTTGGCCTTTCTAATTTTGTCCCTACATACTTGTGTTATTTGTTTATATTCATCCCTTGTAATTTGACCTAGTTTCCATGTTTTGTAGGACTCTTTTTTGATTTTTAGATCACTGAAGATCTCCTGGTTAAGCCAGGGTGGTCTCTTGCCATACTTCCTATCTTTCCTAGGCAGTGGGATAGTTTGCTCTTGTGCCCTTAATAATGTCTGTTTGAAAAACTGCCAACTGTCTTCAGTTGTTTTTCCCCTTAGACTTGCTTCCCATGGGATCTGACCTACCAACTCCCTGAGTTTGCTAAAGTCTGCCTTCTTGAAATCCATTATCTTTATTGTGCTGTTCTCCCTCCTACCATTCCTTAGAATTATGAACTCTACCATTTCATGATCACTTTCACCCAAGCTGCCTTCCACTTTCAAATTCGCAACCAGTTGCTCCCTATTTGTCAAAATCAAATCTAGAACACCCTCTCCCCTAGTAGCTTTCTCCACCTTCTGATATAAAAAAATTGTCTCCAATACATTCCAAGAACTTGTTGGATAATCTGTGCCTTGCTGTTATTTTCCCAACAGATGTCTGAGTAGTTGAAGTCCCCCATTGCCACCAAGTCCTGTGCTTTGGATGATTTTGTTAGTTGTTTTAAAAAAAAACTCCTCCACCTCTTCTTCCTGGTTAGGTGGTCTGTAGTAGACCCCTACCATGGCATCATCCTTGGTTTTTTACCCCTTTTATCTTTACCCAGAGACTTTCAACAAGTCTCTCTCCTACTTCCATCTCAACCTCAGTCCAAGTGTATACATTTTTAATATATAAGGCAACACCTCCTCCCTTTTTCCCCCTGCCTGTCCTTCCTGAGCAAGCTGTACCCTTCTATACCAATATTCCTGGCATGTGTATTATCCCAGCAAGTCTCTGTGATGCCAACTCTGTCATAGTTGTGTTTATTTACTAGCATTTCAAGTTCTTCCTGCTTGTTCCCCAAACTTCTCATATTAGTATACAGACATCTAAGATACTGATTTGATTTCCTCCCCCCGAGTTCTGTCTTGTCTCTCCTTTATCCCTGCTGTTACAGCCCATGCTCCCCCCAAATTCTGACCCTTCCGCCAGGTCCCCATTTTTTGACTTACCTGTGGGCTTTGGTCACCTGACCCCTTCGAACCTAGTTTAAAGCCCTCCTCATGAGGGTAGCCAGTCTGTATCCAAATATGCTCTTCTCCTTCCTTGATATGTGAACCTCATCTCTGCTTAGCAGTCCTTCTTCCTGGAACAGCATTCCGTGGTCAAGGAAGCCAAAGCCCTCCTGGCAACACCGTCTTCGCAGCCAGGCATCTGTCTCTGCCTGGGCCCATACCCTTGACCGGAAGGATTGAAGAGAACACCACCTGCGCTCCCAACTCCTTCACCCTTACTGTCAGAGCCCTGTAGTCACTTCTGATCTGCTGAGGGTCATACCTCGCAGTATCATTAGTGCCCACATGGATGAGTAGCATAGGGTACTAATCAGAGGGCCGGATGATCCCCGACAATCCCTCCGTAACGTCTCAGATACGGGGCCCTGGCAGGCAGCATACTTCCTGGGATGCCATGTCAGGGCAACAGATGCGTGCCTCCGTCCCCCTCAGAAGAGGGTCACCAGCTATCACTACCTTACATTTCATCCTGGGAGTGGTGGCTGCAATCCTCCCAGCTTTGGGGGTACATGACTTCCCCTCCTTCACCTTTGGGGGTAATTCCTCATTGCTCATTGCCAGGGCAGCACATCGGTTTTCCATCACCATGGTGGGTGGGTTGGGAGTAGGGGTGGAGCACTTCCTGCTGCCAGAAGTAACCAGCAGCCAGTATCCTCCCTGTGACAGAGTCATATCCTACTCCCCCAGAGGGTGTGACAGCAATCCTCTGTAGCTGGATAGCCTCCTCAGCCTTGGAAGCCTCCATATGAATACTCTCAAGTAATTCCTCATGGGAACAGATGCTCTTCAGCCTAGCCACCTCCTCCTGTAGCTCTCTCACCTGTTTCCTGAGCGATTCCACCAGCAGGCACCTTTCACACTGGATGGGGCCCCCAGCCTGGCTTTCTGTGAGTGGGAAATGCAGGCCACAGTCTCTGCAAGTCCACCCCAGGATCTGGGTGGAGGTATCCATGGTTAGGTTGTCTGTCTGGATACAGGCGCAGGTGGAGGAGACAGGAGCAGCATTGGCACTGGCGATGCGGCCCTTCCCAACCATAGCGATTATATTATGACTCCCTCTTACAAACTCCTTTTCAAACTCCCCTGTTTGCGGTCCCCTGTTCGCTAGCCTATTATATTCAATTATGTATATAATATATTATATTACATATATATAATATATTATATTCAATAGCCTACTAGTTGTGGCATTCATGTGGGAGACCCAAGTTCAAATATCTGCTCTGGAGACTTAAACCCAGGTGTCTGACTTGAGTTCCCTAACCACCAAGCTACAGGACATTTAACTTTCTTCAACTGAAGCTGTTCTACACTGTATACATTATTAAATATTTATTGGAGCAAGTAGGGACTGGAACCCAGGTGTGTCTCCCCCTTCTGGTGAGTTCTCTAACCACCAGGATATTGCAGGGTAGGTCACCCTCACTCTCAATCTCTCCTGTTGAAGCTAGTCCACTTTGTATAAAATACTTATAGTCACTGGGCCAGCGAGAGTGAGAATGACTCTACTGCTCAGTGGTTAGGGCACTTAGCTAGGAGTGGGTAGACCAAGATTCCAGTCCCTGCTCCAGTGACTATATTGTTATGAGCTGGGTTAAGCCTTGTTAGTGATTGGGTTAAACCCTGGTGAGGTTGATAGATGTGAACTCACCCTTCAGTTGACATAACTGTAAACATAAGCCCCGCCTAAGACAAAAGGTGTGAGAGAACCTGCCCTGGAGCTTTTGGGCTAAGTATTGTTTTGGGTAGGTGTGTCTGAGAGACACACTGTACACACAGATACTGAGTGCCCAGACAAGAACTGAGAGAGAGGCAGAGGAAAAGAGGCAAGAAAAGCCAAGCAGGAGCCAATATGCACAGTGTGACCTTGGAAAAAGCTAAAAAGCGCGCTTTGGGGTCTGATGTTGGCTAAATGGGCTTGGTGGGCTGGTAAGCTAAGCAACTGCTCCTTTTTGTTCTTGGTTCCTTCTGTGTTTACAGACACAAGACTTTGTACATTCCTTCTAAAGAAACAAGGTTGCGTCAAATAAATACTTGGCTACCACTAATTTCTACTCCCAACTGGAACACCCAGAGAGCCCCGAACTTTGTCAAGCTTCTCAGGCCAAAAATATAATCACTTGTATAATTATGTATACAAACTGAAACAGCATCTACAGGAGAGATTGAGAAACCTCCACATTCAGAATATCTCATAGCCTGGTGATTAGCATGTTCACTTGGCAAAAGGGAGCCCTGAGTTCAACAAATTGCTTCCACATTTAAATTTTTTTTCATTTAAGACCAAAATAATTTGCCAAAATCAATACTAATTTGCAAAATGTTCTGTCATCCCGAATCTGCATCTTTCACGGAAAAAAAAAAAGGGTCAGAAATTTTCATCCACCTTTCTGTAAAACCTGTTCAGATCTGGCCAGTAGCCTGGTCTGTATGCTTTTTGGAGCTGCTACAAAGCAAATCTTGATTCAGGAATGAAACTAGGTCCTTGTTCTCTGGGCAGGCATTTTATTGAGGTAATATGCTTGTTTAGTCCCAGAATGAGGGAGGGGCTGTCCATTGCACAAGCATCTTCAGTCAGTCAACTGTAGGAGCAGCAATGGTATCTACCTTGGGAATCAGAGTAACAGCCGTGTTAGTCTGTATTTGCAAAAAGAACAGGAGTACTTGTGGCACCTTAGAGACTAACCAATTTATTTGAGCATAAGCTTTCATGAGCTTTCATGAAAGCTTATGCTCAAATAAATTGGTTAGTCTCTAAGGTGCCACAAGTACTCCTTTTCTTTTTACCTTGGGAATGAGTCCCTCACCTGCCCTCCAGGCAGGAAGTGGTATAATGTGATCACAGCCATCTGGAGAGAATTGCACACATACAAAATGGTGTTTGTTAGAGCGCTGACTGAGTTGGCTTCAGCTGAATGACATGTTGATCTAGAACCCCTACTTAGAGAGCAGAGCGTAAGACCATGACTTACCATACAAACACACACACTCTCCACTGTACTCTGCACACTAAAGTTTTCTGGAGCGAACTTTTAGGAATAGAAGCCCTGGTTCAGTGGGGTATTTAAGCTTGTGACCAGCTTTAAGCACGAGAGAAAGAAGTTAATATGCTTAAATAATGTGCTAGTCACATGCTTAAATAACTTGCTGAGTTCAGGCCATAGTTACTACTACCTGTCAGAAGCCAAAATCTTTTGTTTTTAAAGTGACACGAGACCTGACTTTTAATATAAAATAAAAACTGATCCACCTTTCCGAACAATGTACGCCATAAAATTGGCAAGTGTAACACCCTCTCTCCCTGCCCCATCACTTCCTCTCCAAAAAAAAAAAAAAAAAGGGAGGGGGGGAACATGGATGAGGGGAGGGAGAAAGGAATACAAGGTATAATGTTACCTTGCATTAGGACATTGTAAAATTATCTAGTGGGGAATCAAGGGCAAATACAGTAAGTCTGAACACTCATACAAGGATGCCTAAAGTCAAAATTTGGTCCCCACATTAACTCTTATTAGGGAATAGGCTTTTTGTATTCAACCTGCACCATACCTCTGCATACTATCATCATCCCTTCTTTCCTATTGCATCTTTCTATAGCAAGTTGCATTTCACTATTACGTGTTATGTTTATAACAAGTAGTTCCACTCTAAAAGTAAACTCCCACCTCCACCCTTCTTTTCAGCTTTTCTTTTATTATTACTACCACCAGCGGAAATTGAAAATCATTCCGTAACTGAGAAATTACCGGAGTCATCTGTTTGAGCAGTGGTGTATTTCTCTTGAAGATATTTTACTTTCATGCTTCTGATTTTTACTGTGGAATTTATTGCGCAGCCGGCACCGTACGGTACACTTAATGCATTTGATCTGCTCAGAGTGAAGTCACATCCTACAAGCAGCAGAAGGCAGTGCAATTTCAATGACTGAGACTTACCATTTGAGCTGGAGAGGTAGAGACTTACTGGCTGATCCAAGAGCAGGTCTTACACACAATCTCTCCTCCCTCCCCCCACCCTGTTTGTACTTTTCAATGCTTTTCTTGGCATAGCTGAACATTCCAACACACTGACAGCTGAGCAGCACCTCACTAATGTATTACCTGATTACATTAAGTACTTTCACATGTGGCATTCTACACATCTAGTGTTCAGCCTGTGACAGTAACAAATAGGGTATTAATTAACAACACAGTGATTAAAGACTTGGAATCCCGACATCTGTAATAAATGTTCCGAAGATAGCATCCTGGGTCAGGAATCTGTAAATCAGGGTGATTGCAAAATGAGCTCTGCTCTTTCTCAACTCATTTCCCATTCTTCGATTTCTAATAAGGTTAACAAGGCAGAGCTGAAGTATTTGAATCTAAATCTTAGTTTTCTAAGGAGCTACTGAATTGTGATCAGACAATTCATATCGTGTTTTTCAGCAGTAAAAGGCATTCGATTAAGATGCTTGCCCATTGCGTATTGTATGAAAGTCACGGTACATAAGAAGCAATCCTAGCCATTATCATAGAATCAGAGAACTGGAAGGGACCTCGAGAGGTCATCTAGTCCAGTCCCCTGCACTTGTGGCAGGACTAATTATCTAGACCAGTCCTGACAGGTGTTTGTCTAACCTGCTCTTAAAAATCTCCAATGATGGAGATTCCACAACCTCCCTAAGCAATTTATTTCCGTGCTTAACCACCCTGACAGTTAGGAAGTTTTTCCTAATGTCCAACCTAAACCTCCCTTGCTGCAGTTTAAACCCATTGCTTCTTCTCCTATCTTCAGAGGTTAAGAAAAACAATTTTTCTTCCTCCTCCTTGTAACAATCTTTTACATACTTGAAAACTGTTATCATGTCCCCTCTCAGTCTTCTCTTTTCCAAACTAAACAAACCCAATTTTTTCAATCTTCCCATGTTTTTTAAAGTGACATGAGAAAGTTGGATCTTTAATCATTTTTGTTGCTCTTCTCTGAACTCTCTCTCCAATTTGTCCACATCCTTCCTGAAATGTGGCACCCAGAACTGGACACAATACTCCCAGTTTACGCCTAATCAGAGTAGAGTAGAGCGGAAGAATTACTTCTCATGTCTTGCTTAAAACACCCCTGCTAATACATCCCAGAATGATGTTCACTTTTTTTGCA